>NW_024080775.1:2160619-2246113 GCF_003009895.1 Hyaena hyaena
CATATGGTATCTGTCCTTCTCTGCCTGACTGATTTCGCTCAGCATAACACTCTCAAGTTCCAACACAGGGCCAGATTTCATTCTTTCTCATTGCCATGTAGTATTCCATGGTATAGATAAACCACATCTTCTTGATCCATTCATCCGTTGATGGACACTTAGGCTCTTTCCATGATTTGGCTATTGTTGAGAGTTCTGCTGTGACCATTGGGGTACACGTGCCTCTATGCATCAGCACTCCTGTATCCCTTGGGTAAATTCCTAGCAGTGCTATTGCTGGGTCATAGGGGAGTTCTAATGTTCATTTTTTGAGGAACCTCCACACTGTTTTCCAGAGGGGCTGCACCAGTTTACATTCCCACCAACAGTGTAGGAGGGTGCCCATTTCTCCACATCCTTGCCAGCATCTAGAGTCTCCTGATTTGTTCATTTTAGCCACTCTGACCAGCGTGAGGTGGTATCTTAGTGTGGTTTTGATTTGTATTTCCCTGATGAGAAGGGATGCTGAGCATCGTTTCATGTGTCTGTTGGCCATCTGGATGTCCTCTTTGAAGAAGATACACTAACATTTTTAAAGTAACCATTTATAAAGAGGAGAGAGTTGACAGTCCATGGAGTGACTTAAAAACCGTACTGTATTTGCTTCTGAACATTCTGATGATTCGGACCAAAGTACCACTTAATGGGTCAAAATAACTCTCATTCTTTGATAAGTGGAAGCATACATTTTTAAAATTTATTTTTATTTTAAGTTTATTATCTATTTTGAGAGGGGCAGGGAGGGGCAGAGAGAGAGGGAGAGAGAGAATCCTAAATAGGCCCTGCACTCTCAGAGCAGAGCCCGATATGGGGCTCAAACTCTGGAACCACAAGATCATGACCTGAGCCGAAATCAAGAGTCAGATGGTCAACTGACTGAACCACCCAGGTGCCCCTGGAAACATTTTCATGTAATTAGAAAAAAACCTTCCTGACACTAAATGCAAGGAAGAAATTATGTAGATAAACAAGATCATAGAAACTTAATAGACATTATTTGCAACTTCACTTTTATAGAAAATCAAATGCTATACTTGATGTAGCTCTTTCTTATATTGAACCTCAAAAAAAAAAAAAAAAGCATAACTTTGTAATGTAACTTGGTGAAGGCATATACAGAATGGTTAGTTAAGTCAGAGGCCTCTCATTTTTTACATAGGTTACAGTTCCAAACGTGTTTTTCCAGTCTAAAAGGACCAGTTTTTAACCCTTTGTTCCCCAGTACGTTTCTACCAAATACAGTGTGGGTCTGTCCTGCTTTTTGTTTTATAGCCAATTCAGTACATTTTCTCCAAATGGTTAGATTTTGTATTCGTTGAAGGATATTGAGGCACCAAGCACTTTCCTTCATGATCTCCTCAGGTGTTGTGAAGGATTCCTTAGGAGGTCATCCCTGAGCACCTGCCCTGGTACCCTCTAATGGGTAGATTCAGACTGGTCTTGAACATGGGCAAGCATCCCTGGCTTGCAGCACATTTTCAGCAGCAGCAGTTGAACCATCTCCTTTAAATTTTTTTCAGGATGACCTACCATTACCTTAGACACTCATTGGGTTAATAGACATTTGACATCTGTGCTTTTTCTTTGGCATTGACTCACACATTTCTGACTTTGCCAGTTGGATGTGTAAGCCCTGAAAATATCGTAGTAGCTTTATCTGGTCTCTAGTTTTCAGCCTCTGCTTATCCTTTATCCCCAAACTAAAAAAAGTTCATTTCATCTATTGTTTTCTTTTTTGCCAATTGTTGTTTCTTTCTTTATTCCCTCTTTGTCAAATGACTTATCTCATCTATACTTGTAATATCCTTTATTCTCTCATTACTTTCAGTTTTAAAAAATCATCTCTACTCTTGTTTCCATTTCCAAGCCTATGCTTCTCCTGAACTGTTGCTGTCAACTCTCTCTGTACTTTTCTGTCCTGATGGGGGTCAATGATATTCACAAAACAATAGGAAAACTAAATACAAATGTAGTGAACATAGCAACAAGGTGAGGAGTAATGGATGGATGTGATGAAAATGCCTGCCTGATTGTTTTCACAATATGTTGGTGGTAAGCTAAATGGACACATTTGATCAGGGAAATCTCTTTGTCCCCATTTATGAAAGTTTATAGGATATTTGAAAATAGTTACTTTATGTAATGTGAATAGCTGCCTTGCTCATCACTTGACTTGATATAGAGAAAGAATATAAAGAATCCAGCTCCTTGTAGAAAATCAGTTAACAAACATATCCTTTCACCTCTCCCAAATACTGGTTATTTTTACAACACCTTTGATGGGAACTAGATGACAGTCAAAGGTTGTTGACAACTTGAAATGCTGATATTCTGTGCTGAGCAAAGCGAGACTCATATATTTTAGAGAAGCAGGTGGCACCGTTAATATCCTGTTAAGAAAATTGAGAATCCCTGGCTTGTGTTGTTATACAAACTTCCATCCTGTGGAAATGGGTCATAGCACAAAGCCGAATTTTTTCTCAGAAAATAAATTTGAATCTGTTCAAATACTGGAACAGTTACTCACAGAAATAACAGCAGTGTGTGCCATAAGTCATAAAAAAGAGACAATTATGGTCTGGAAAAATGTCAGAACAAATGCTCCAGTCATGCATCTAGTAGGCAAGCAGAGTTGAGCTGAATTCAGGGAGCTTGACTCCTGAACCTCACCCTCTAGAATTTACCACTCCCCTGGTTATCTTATTAACATTTGTTGATTTCGTTCCCAAGTTTAGAAACTCTGTATAATTTGTGAAACTTATAATGCAGTTTCTATTGCCTATGTCTTCTCCTTTTCGTTTGCTTTGCTTTCGAATAATGTCTGCTTGTCTTTTACAGAAATAATCTCAGATTCAAGCATCATTAGAACAAGAAAAGATGATTCTGAATAGAGTTCTTATATTTAATACGTAATGTCTGGCTTCCTCGTGCAATTGAGGAGTACCACTGACCATGATTACATAAAGAGATCCCTGCTGCATTCTAGCCTGCTGTGTAAACCTGTATATTTGAGAAACAGACCAATTATAAAGCAGCGTAATCTGTAATTTCGGGCATTTGCCACTCGTACAAGTTTAAAACTCAGTGGAGTATAGAGATTTATGTGTGGACTGGCATCTCTGATCTGAACCTCGTTTTCAGAACCTTGGTGTTCTCCTGGACAGCTGCCCAGCTACCATCTTGAGTGGTCACACCTGCCCTTTCCTGTGCTCCTACCCAACCCATCACTGCATTTCTCCTTTTAGACTTCAGGCCACTGAAAACATGACCATCCAAATTTGGTGCATATCCAGTTAGCTGTTTTGCTGTGATCCTGTTAATAGAGTAAGAGAAAAATAATTTTATTCATAAAGATTATACATATATAACAAGGAAATATCTTTGTCTTTCAAATCTCCACATTTTTCAAAAGAGGGGAAAAATCCGAAAAGAGTGTGTATAATCGTTTGTGTAGTGTATAACGTATAATGACTAGAGGGGAGTGAAACCTGGAGAGCCCACTGGTGACATTGCTCTGGATAAGAGAGAGATGTGATAGAGGGCGGTTGGCGCGTGGGGAGAGGGAGGGATAGGGTTGTGTCCGGGGAGAGATAGGCATCCACTGGAAAATTTATAAAGTTTCTGTGGTGTGGTGACCCTGTCCCCTCCACTGCAATTTCGGTAAAATCCAAATGTCTTTGATGGCTTTGGAATTGGATTTATTCTCAAGGATCTGTGCTTGATGCCACAAGAAGGTTGGCGGTGAGGATCAAAACCACAGATACATAACCCTACATGATCCTCTCCCCTCGACATGTCAGCCCCTGCTCTCTTTCTGCCAGCTTCACTGGTTTCTTCCGTGTTGTTTGAACAGACCAGGTACACTCCCGCCTGAAGACCTTCGTACTTGCTGTTGGCTCTACCTGAATGCTCTTTTCCCACATACCTACATGGCTTACATCCTCACCTCCTTCTGGTCTTTACTCTGTTGTCACCTAGTGAGGACTTACTTAGCCCCCTGTTGATAAAACATGTTTTATCTTGTTTGTCTCACTTCTCCGTTAGAATTTAAGAGGGCAGGGTATTCCCCATCGCCCCTCCCCAATCTGTCGTTAGTGCCTAGAATAACACCAGGCACATAGAAAGTACCCAATAAATATTTGAGTGAATCAAATAATGCCTGCTGTCCAAAGGAGCCCAGTTACTTCTAGTAAACAGCAAAAAGGCGATTCTCAAAATACAATATTAGAATCTTTCTAGCTATATAGACAAGTAACTAAAAGTAGGAAGACTGAAAAAAGGCATTCATTGAAATCCTTCCTGGAAAAAATTGATGTTTTTTAGTTCAAATAATGATGTGTACATGTTAAGTACATTACAAAACAAACATATTAGGGAAAACGAGATTATCCTTGAAATATTTGTTTTAAAAGTTCTTCCTTTACATCTGCTCCTGTTTCAGAGAAATGCAAATTACACTGAAAGTAATCTACCTTTCTTTGTAATGCTTTTCTTTTATTGTGCAGTCATTTGAAATGTGAAGGATAAAATGCTGCTAAATAAAAGACTATTTGCTGTCTTAAGTGGTACACAAGAGCTGTTTTTCTCTGTTTTTTGTCACCCTGACAAATTATCTAAAAGATTGGTCTTTGAAGAGACTTTTTATTTATCTGTAGAAAACATTATTTTAAGCAATAATCTAATGAAAGTATTTGCCCTCCATACCATTCAAGACAATTTTACAGAAAAATAAGATGAATACAAATCTCTACCATATATTGAGGGTGTTTTGAATCTCTTAGATCAATGATGTCAGCTGTTGCAGGGGACCATGCTGTGAACAGAAGATGTTGCCTTTGTCCCAGAGAGGGGGCTGTCCCCACTTGCTTCCACTCTCCTGATATGGGGAGGGCTCTGCTGCTTGTCCACTTCAGAGCAACTAACTGCTGCAAGTTCTTGTTCTATGTTCTGGACCCTTCAGTCACAGTGACTCTTGACTTTTAAATTTGGTTCAAAACTGATAATTTAAGGCAAAGGTTCCTTGAACTTAGGGGGGGAAATAGTTTTATGATAGCTCAAACCCTCCCTTCCATAATCTTTGTGAAATCTGCCATTTACTTACTTAGAATAAGAAATATCTCCAATTTCCCTGTAGGTCACCAGATTTTTCACTTACGGAAAAGCTCTCTTTTGATTTGATGCTGTTTAGCTTCTAGTCTTAATAGAGTGAACATATAATTTATCATCCAAATATGGACATGCTTAGGAATGGAAGGGAAGTAACCATAAATAATTCTGTCTGGAAAACAATCAACCTAGGATTGTGTGAGGCCAACTGAGTATTATGGTTCCTAACTATGAAGGATAATAAAATGAATATTTACAGAAGCCACAGAGTGTGCTAAGTGCTATATACATTTATGTATATGAAATATGTATATATACACAAAAATGTGTATAATCTCAGTTTTTGGTTTTGAGAGAGAGAGAGAGAGAAGAGAGAGTGAGAGCAAGAGAGGAACAGGAGGAGAGGGAGTGAGAAAATCTTAAGCAGGCTCCACACCCAGTGCAGAACCCAACATGGGCTCGATCTCATGACCCTGAGATCATGACCTTGATATCATACCAAAATCAAGAGTCATTTGCTTAACCAACTGAGCAGCCCAGCTGCCCCTATAATCTCAATTTCAAAACCATTCTCTGATGTAGAACTTGAACACATTTTCAACCACGAATCTGAGGCTCTGTGACACGAACACAAAGAGTTAACATCTAATCTAAGATGAATTTTAGTCTAAGAGGAATTTTAGGAACCCGACTCAGGACAGTTTACAATAAGGACTATTGATTTAGCTGTCTGGAGAAAATGCATTGGATACATTTTTGGCCAAAAGCCAGACGTTAAAATCAATAATTGACTGAAATCAGATAGATTTCTAGAATAGAAGGCACTTTCTGAGGACAAGATTAAATCTGAAACCTTATCAAATATTTTAAAAGTCAAATTTTGAAAGTTTGACACTATCATGAAGGAAAACAGCATTTATTGGCAGCATCAACTGGTGTGCTGCTCTTGTGGTCCCTGTGAGGCAGGCCAGAATCCTAAAGGGAAACTTAATTTAATCAGACTAACATGCACAGTATAAGGAATTTGGGATTCACCACTCAGTACATCTCAGAAATCTTGGGCCTGTTATTATTGAGAAACGTTTACCAGTCTATAGCAATTATTTTGACAAGCTTTGCTGTTTTGGTCTCCATAGACTAAAACCATAAGGAATTGACTTCAATTTGAATTTTGGCTAGTGAGAACAAAACGTGCATTGAGATTCTCATTTCTCTAACATTTTCTTCTTTTCTCTCTACTTTTCATTTATCCATTCAATCAATATTTATTAAGCATCTTTTAAGTGTATTAGCCATCATTTCAGGAGATGGGGATACAACAGTGACTTGAGGATGATAGTCTCCCCCCACACCATGGAGTGGCACTGGGTGACACAGACAATATCAAGACTTTAAACATATAACATATAAATAGTGTTATGTAATTTATATGTAATAGAAGAAAGTGAGTAAGAGGGATATGAAGAATCCTCTATCATGATTGGGTCATGATGATTTCTCATGATGTTAGTTTTGGAGTTTTTCTTTCTCATGGAATTTTATAGGGGCAGATTTGACATTTAATACCTCATAATAAGATACAAAGATTTTCCAACTAGGATTTTTTTCTTGAACAACTCATTTTCTAAATGAAATTAATGAAAATTACATATAGCTCTTAAAGATTAGTTTAATATTTTGAATGCTAGCACATCAACTAATTCTGCAAAGATTTGAATTATCATGTAATCTCAACTGTTATTCTACCTTATATTATTATTTAAAATTCCATCAAGATTTGTTGGCTGAAAAACAGTATAGTATTTTTCCTGAAGTTAGCTTCCAAACATAGTTTCTTTTAACATATCCTTTCACTAACAATTTGTTCTCTTATGTAGCCAATAATTCTTCATAATACCAAAGTGCATAAATTAATAACTTTCATAATTAATTTATTATCACAGGATTTTCTTCCTACAATAATAAAGATACACTTAAGTTTCATCTGACTGATAGAATTTCAACTTTTGAAGCCAATAAAGCTGGGAACCTCGATGGCTCAGTTGGTTAAATGTCTGACTTCGGCTCAGGTCATCATCTCACAATTTGTGAGTTTGAGCCCCGTGTCGCACTCTGTGCTGACAGCTCACAGCCTGGAGCCTGCTTCAGAATCTGTGAGTCCCTCTCTCTCTGCCTTTCCTCCACTCATGCTCTGTCTCTCTGCCTCTCAAAAAACAAATAAATGTTAAAAAAATTTTTTTAAGCAAATAAAGAGATTTTCACTCTGGTTATTCTTAAATTTCTCATCAGATTTTTATTTATTTTAATTTTTTTTTTAGAGAGAGAGGGGGAGAGAGCATGAGCGGAGGAAGAGAAGAGGGAGAAGGAGCGAGAGAATCTTAAGTAAGCTCCGGGCCCATCTTGGAGCCCGAAGTGGGGCTTGATCTCATGATCATGACATCATGACATGAGCTGAAATCAAGAGTCAGACACTTAATCCACTGAGCCATCCAGGCATCCCTTGTTTTTATTTTTTATTTCAGTATAGTTGACATACAATGTTACATTAGTTTCAGGTGTACAACGTAACAATTCAACAACTCTATATATTATACTATGCTCTCCACAAGTATAGCTACCATCTATCAATTGTATGCTATTATAACACCATTGACTGTATTCCTTAAGCTGTACCTTTTGCTTATCAGAGTTTTTAATTGCATATCTATTTATAAACAATAAACTCTAATGACACTCCTGTGTGTGTTGCTCACATCAGTACCCTGTTTGGATATGATGGTGATGTGAACCTTTATACTAGCACTTGTCACACACACACATTCAGATATGCCAAATTGTCTCACAAATACATTCAGAGATGCCGAAATGGCATTGAATTAGATCCTTGGCTACCTGACTATTCAGTCTTTGAATAGCTAGCTGAATATAAAGCTGAAGCCTAGCAGCAAATTTTAGCCAAGCAATGAAACCATAGTAGAACTCTTTTTCATCCCTACTTTCTCAAATTTAGTCATTCTTTGGAAGGGGCCCATTAGGGACAGTCATTGGAGTGACAGCCTCTCCACCTTCTTATCTCTGGTGACTAAAGTGTTAAACATGGCCTCTGAGAGGGTCTCAGGAAGATTCATTTTGGTACTGGGCATTATTAACTGAGCGGGTGGGTTTTCACCCTTATTTTGTCTGTTCAGTTTCCCCAGAACATTAGTTCTGCTAATATTGTGTCTTCCTGCTCGATAGACACAATAAGTGAATGTGGTCTTGGCACAGTTGATATGCATGGCTTTCCTGAGGAGGTGATGGGAACCTGAGTGAGTTTTTAGCAGGTGGTTCCCAGGCTTCATATTTACCTTCATGATGCAACTTGGCATCATGCTTGGCATCTGCTGAAGCTTGAGCTAGAATAATAAAAAGTACTTAAATTTTGGCTCCACTCCTCAACTTAGACTCCACTGAAACTTAATAATCTGCAAATTTAAACTTGAACATAAAAATGGATTTACTTTTGCTTTTTTTTCCCCTGTGACTTTATTGTCTGCTGCAAAACAGAAGCAGCATCCATGCAAACCATGAGAAAGGGGATGGGAACCAAATCTGCTAAAAAATTCTAAAAGCTGGTGTATGTCTTCTTTCCAGGATCACCTGCAGTTTGGATGGAGCTAAAATTCAATGTTCAACTGTAAACAATTTCTTAGAGATTGCGGACTTATGTTTGTGTGGTGTACTCTGAGGAAGGAATGCGTTTTGCTCCTCCCGAGTTGCAAATCTCAGAGCAGGAAGTCAGATTTTTAGAACTCTGCATGTAACTTCATGCCCTGCTCTTTCTTTATTTTTAAAAAAAATTTTTAAGGTTGTTTGTTTGTTTAGAAAGAGAAAGAGAGAGAATGCGGAGAGGCAGAGACAGAGAGAGAGAGAGAGAGAGAGAATGCGGAGAGGCAGAGAGAGAAAGGGAGAGAGAGAATCCTAAGCAGGTTCCGTGCTGTCAGCACAGAGCCCAATGTGGAGCTTGAACTCATGAACTGCGAGATATGACCTGAAGCGTAATCAAGAGTCAGATGCTTAACCAATGAGCCACCCAGGTGCCCCCATGCCTTCCTCCTTCAGAGCAACCTCAGCCATCTGTGTACATCTCTTGGTTGCCTACCTCTTGCCCACGTTCTCTGAAGACCAGTCTAATTTTTAATTCAATTTTACATCCCAAGCAGTCAGCACAGTGTTATGTGAGAACTCGGTGAAAGTCATTACTACTATGGCTACTATTACGACTGCTGGTAGTACTCATTGTTTCTACCACTGTTGTTGCTGCAGCTGCTGTTATAACCAGAGTTAGCTTCTGAGCTAGTGGCACCCTCTCAGGCCTGGGGAACCCACGTACTCTCGCATTTTGATCGCTTTTTGTCCAACCTCTGGAGACGGGCATGGCAAGGGAGGAAGATAAGGAGGCTTTCTGGATGGAGGGAAAAGTCTGAAAGTTTATGATAGGAAAACCACTCCCATATTGCAAATGATGATATGAATATTATAAATTTGCTATAGCTCTTGGATTTTTAAAAATATTTGTACATTTGTGACACTTTCATTTTCTGTTGAGTATTTGGTTTTCCCACTAAAGATATGATTGCTCTGACCATGGTGATGCTGTAGGAGGAGATGTAAATATGAGTCCATCCATTTTATCAATAATGAAGCAAACATTTATTCACCTGATGAACTGGAACAAGTCTTTTGGCCTGAGCTCCACTTTCATTAGAAATTTAAGATAATCAACTTTGTCTTAGTGTTTTTGAGGATGAAAGGAGGAAACCAATATGAAAGGGATATATAAACTGCCAGGTTCTAGACAGAATGAGGTGTTATTGTATGGCTGTGGCTGATCTTTCCTCTGAATTTCCAGTAGCACTTTGCACTGAATGGCAAGTTTAGTTGGTTTGGAGGTGAGAGCTATGCTCTGGTTGGAAGTACCAGATATGAGGCTAAGACAAAACAAAACAAAACAAAACAAAACAAAGCTAGGAGCAAAGCCATCCCCACCACTCCACTAGTTACGTGACCCACGATATGTTCCTGAAAAAAGAATCTTAAAGCTATTTAGCTCAAGGTCATTCACTGTGAGGATGAAGTAGAAAAGTGTCTCTAAAGGCACTGGGTACCTTGAACATGCTTGGTTGGTGCTTACAAAGTATTTCTTCAGGGCAGCAAAAAGTAAAGGTTCTGAGCAGGCAGCACAGAGAGGGAAAAGCCTAACTCAGACTATTGGTGTGACGTGAGCAAGTCCCGTACTGGCCATAATCCCATTTCCTCAGATATGAATTGGGAGTCATGATAGTAGTTCCCTTAATTATCTCTTAGGGTTATTATAGAAACTAAAAGTGGCAATATATCACTAGACTTAAAGGCTTAGTTTATTCATCACACAAAGGTTAGAGCCATGCTTGCGATAATTCTTCTTATTTCCAGAAAGCTAGTCTTAAGCCGTCCAGGTTTATGCTGACTGAATATAATGTCTAGGATGCTCTTTTGACAAAATGCTGGCAAGTCATCATGCACTTGACTGCCTCCGTTCAGGCCACCTTTTGGGTGATGAAAGGTTGATAAAAATTAATGAAGATGGAGGAAGAAAGGAAAGAGGCCCGGCTGGTGAGACAAACTCTAGCAACTTTGATAAGATGAAGGCTTTATTCCTGAGCCCCTCTCCCCTGTCTTTTCTATGGAAACCTTTGTGAGCAGGAAGCCAACCAAAGAGTGCTGGAGAAAGCACCATGTGGAGGGGAGAGTGTCATGGCTCCTGGCTGAGGAGGCTGGCCCTGGACACTAATTCCATGTATTCATGTCTACAGTGCAGTCAGGGCTGTGTAATAACAACATGTATTGAAATTGTACTGTGTGTGCCACCAGGACATTCTCAGTGAAGTCTCAAAAACAATCTCTGAGGCCAGTGCGAAGCCCAGGATGTTCTCCCATTACAGACTTAGTAGGTGGCAGAGGTGGGATTTGAGCCCAAGTACTCCACGTTACCTTCCCCTTTCAGCTCTAAGCTTCTATACAGTGGTGGCCAAAGATGTTTGAGCAAGCAGGTCTGTGTGGGGGCACCACTCAGAAATGGTTTATGTTAGCAGTTTGTTTTATTCATCCTTCCGAAGGTAGAGCTGGGGAATAAGCTCTTTTACTCCTGAGAGCTCGGGGAGTAAACAGAGTTGGTTTGTCACATTTTTAAGCAGAGGAGAATGTAAATATTGGCTTATAGAATAGTAACAGTGCTTCCCTATGAGGGTCCAGCAGAAGAGTAGCCTGCAAACCAGTCCAGAAGAGTGAGGTGACCCAGGAGACCCTGGTGTTTCAGATGTTAAGGGAGTGGGAATCCCTTCCCAAAGGCCACAATGCTCCACTGTGTCCAGTACTGCTAAGAGATCAGATCAACAAGAATCAAAAAGGCCAATGAGATTTACCGGTTAGAAAACAGGTGGCTTTGCCAGCATTTGAAACACATCACTCATCTCATTCTGTTTCTATCTAAAAGGGTTTTCTGCTGGGGTTGTTCTTTTATTTTGCCCCCAGTTTTGGTGGAGACTACCCTCTTTGGGGCCACTCTGTGTATCCCCTACTTCATACAGCTCACATTAAGTCCCTTGTTGCTGAACTTAGTTCCCTGATTGTCAAATCACTATAAAGATGCATTTCTGCTCCAGCTGCATAGCCCAATAGTCTCCAAAAGACCATCCAGATCTTTTCTGGACCTGGATGTTTTAAGTCAGTCAACAAATCTGCGATTGCAATGATCATTTTTGTCTTCAGACATATTTTAGCTGCATCTGAGAGCTAATGGATTTTCTTTCTTAAACTTTTTTTTTTTTTAATTTGAAATATTCCAGTCATGCATTTTGATGGCTGGGAGAGTGAAGTACTAGTAGTCTAATCACCCTGGAAACACAGATGCTTTTGTGAGCTGGCACCGAGGTGAGGCTGCACGTCTCTGTGGGAATGACAAGTGAATGAGTCTGCCGCTCACTGAACCTGCTGTTCTTTTCTCTCTCTGTTTTCTCTCCTAGGAAACAGATGGAAGACTGCTGTGACCCCGCCCATCTCTTTGCCATGACTAAAATGAATTCCCCCATGGGGAAGAGCATGTGGTATGATGGGGAGTTTTTATACTCATTCACCATTGACAACTCAACTTATTCTCTCTTCCCCCAGGTTAGTATAGAGTTTGTTGCCTTTCAATATAGTTTCCTGTATGTCTTGATATCATAGGGAAAAGATCATTGAGTTTGCCTCACTTATCAGATCTCCTTTTCAGCCCCTTTCTTTCTTCTTCATTATAAATGTTTTTCTTTATCGCTGTCGCGTTTTTGGTGAAGAAATCACATAACATTTTCACATATGGGCAGAAGTGGGCTATTACAGAGTAGTAGTTTTCCTAGCCTTTCTGACTTGTGTCCTATGAGACTGAAGGAAGCAAGCAGAGAAGGAAACAAGGTCAGGAATTTTGGAATTCTAGTGTTTTGAGGTTGGCTGTGGAATGATCTTGAAGATTTGCAATACTGCAATTTTTTTCCTAGGACTGGTGTTATTCTCAGGGGCTGGGGACCATATGCTCGGAAGTTTGCTTCTTAGAGCTCTTGGATCTTAACCCTGTGGTTACAAACTGTTCTGAAGTGGAGGTGGTGGATATGGAGAGAAAGAATTCGACCACTTTTGAAGTGGTCTAAATCAAGCCTTGTTTATGTAAGGTTTTTCTTCTTGGTTTCCTGAGCATTGCAATCAAATGGCTTACTACAATGTATGGAGGGAAAGGGAAAAATAGAGAAATCTTTATTTCTAGGGGAGCCCTAGCTGGTGGAGGGGTTGTTAGGTGAAACTGTCATTTAGGAGAAATTGAGAAATGAAGCTTGGCCTCCCCAAGTCTTCAAGCTACTCTTGGTTTGACCAGATGATTGTGCAGAAAGGGAATTCACCATGAGAACTGGAGGTTCAGGGTCAGGGCTGAACCTTTCATGTATCTGTATTAATAGCAAAGAGTCTTCAGAGAAGGGACCCCCTAAAGCTGAGGCACAGGCTTTACCAGACCCAAAGACCCATCTATGAAATTGCCCATCTCTGCTAGTTCATCTGTAGGTGTTTTAGTCTAACTTAATGATTTTAGTGTGTAATGATAAATTTTTTAAAAAATTTTGTTTTTTAAAGTCAGAAATAGAAGGTTAAATATATTTTCATCATCCATGTGCTTTCTTTCTATTCTTTATTTGCCCTTGGGAGGCTTCTTAGTGTCAAAAGAAATGACTAAGAGTCATAGAATGTGATACTGAATTTCTTCTCCATTTCTAGCTACCTAAATGCCTTGCTAAGTCACCCAACTCTTCTGATGTGAGACTCAGCTTTCTCATCTGTACAGTGGGAAGAGTAGTACCTGTCCTAATACCTCACAGAGTTGGGGTCAGGATCAATTTAGATAATGCACACCCACGTACTTTGAAACCACAGAGCATATGTAAACATTAGATGTTAATGTTGTTCTGGTTCACATAATTGCATCTTCAGACTGAGAAATGAAGGATATAATTGCATTAGTCAGGGTTTAAGGCAGGGAACGGAAATCTTCCTAGGTATTTTTAGCAGAAGGATATTTCTTATTGGAAATTAGGTGTTTAAAAAAGCATTAGAAGAATGAAGAAGTGGGAGTCAAGAGGTGGTTCCTGGAATTACTTAGTTCAAGAAATTACCGCCGTAATTGTGGTTTAGAGATTAGAAAGTCCCAGCTGCCATTGCCATTAACATGGTCACAACTGTCTGTGACATAAACAGCGCCAGTAAGAGGGGTTCCAATTCATCTTCTCTTTCCAAATCTCCCCCAAATGCATCTAGTGGATAAGATTAATTTGCATCTGGGGGCGCCTGGGTGGCTTAGTCGGTTAAGCATCCGACTTTCGCTTAGGTCATGATCTCACAGTTTGTGGGTTCGAGCCCCGCGTCGGGCTCTGTGCTGACTGCCAGCTCAGAGCCTGGAGCCTGTTTCGGAGTCTGTGACTCCCTCTCTCTCCGACCCTCCCCTGCTCACACTGTCTCTCTCTCTCTCCTAGAAATAAATAAAACATTTAAAAAAAAAAAAAAGATTAATTTGCATCTGGAACATTAGTTACAAAGAAGTCCAGGAGAGGCAGTTTTTAAAACAATCAAGCTTCAGCAGGAAGCTAGAAAACAGATGGAATTAAGAGTGAACAACCAATCCACAGTGTCCTTTATGTACAAAACCTGGTATCAGCTTGCCATGAAGTGAAGAAGAGATAAGGAAGCAATCTTCTTTAACAGCTCATCAAATAGAAAAATTTTTAAAGAAATCCAAAATAGTCTTTTTATACATGAGGGCTTTCAGTCATCCCAACGACTTCTAACTTTGTGCTAGCAAATAGATTAGAAGAAAGGAGATGATTAAAGAAATACAAACTAGCCTCCCATATTATCTGTCAATTGCAGCAGTAAGATAGCAGGAAACATTTGCTTTTTAAAGTGCACACATGAATTCTATGCATCTTTATGCTGGCTGCAAGACCAAGGAACCATCCCTGAATAATAAGGAAAAATGGTGGGTTTTTTTTTAAAGGAAGCAGACGTCATTGTGTGTTTGCACAGTCATTACAAACGGCTAAACCAATTCAATGAGAAGATTTGTTTTAAGTTACTGAGATTGTCAAACTACTAATTTATCGAAATCCTGGAAAATCAGTATGCATCAGTAAAAAGGATGAGGTATATTCCTGTGCCCTCACTCCATTATTATTTCTTAGTGAGATTGTTCTGCTTTGCTATCAGGAAGCTAAGTTATCAGTTAATTGATAAGCTTCATTCATATTCCACTGGGAAGAAAGTTGTGTGTGCTGGTTAAGCAGAAATGCAGCTGAGTGGGCTCGGCTCAGTTTGTCAGTTGAATGAAGCACTGCTTCTTTCCCTGAATTTCAGCAAAATAATGCCAAATCATTCACTCTCCAACTCAGATGTATAATTTTATATCAATATGCTAATTTTAAAAAAGTTTATTCATTTATTTTGAGAGAGAGACAGCAAGCAGGGGAGGGGGAGAGAGAGAGAGAGAGAGAGAAAGAGAAAGAATCCCAAGCAGGCTCTGTACTGTCAGTGCAGAGCCTGATATTGGGCTCGAACTCACAAACTGTGAGATCATGACCTGAGCCAAAATCAGGAGCTGGACCCTTAGCTGAGCCACCTACACTCCCCTCAATATGTTAATTTTAATTACATATTATACTTTTCTCCTAAATGCTCAAATGTGTTATCCATCATTATTGTTATTATTCCATTACCTACCTTTATCCACTACTTTTTTGCTGTTGCTGTGGTTGTTGCCAAGATGCACTGCAAGATCTTATGCATGGTATGCACAGTTAGCAGGCCCTGAATCAAGGTTAGAGGGTCCACAGATCGTCTTATTGAGATCCAGTGCTTTGAGATGCCATATTGAATCTTCTTAATTACAATTAGTTGTTTCTTCTTTTCTTAAATTTATTTATTTATTTTGAGAGAGAGAGCGAGTGAGCCAGGGAGTGGCAGGGAGAGAGGGAGAGAATCCCAATGTGGACTCGATCTCTTAAACTGTGAAATCAGGACCTGAGCCGAAATCCAGAGTTGGATTCTTAACCAACTGAGCCACCTAGGTGCCCCATACAATTAATTGTTTCGTATTTGGACCTCCCACAACTTCCTGTAGTTTTATTATTAAATTCATTCAAATTCATCTCATTCTTATCCACATATCTATATATTTATATATTGCAGTTTTCTAAAGCCCTTATCTGCTGATTTCAATACCATCTTGTGAGCTTTTGAGTAACAAGAGTAGTTTTTCACTTTTGGGCCTAGTGTGGTGCCCAAGGTATATCTATCTTGATATAGATACTCCTTTCCAGCTGCTTGTGTTTGCCTAGGCCTCCCTGCCTTTATCCCATTGGGGTGATTCACTGCAGTGCCCTTGCTCGAACAATTGGAGACCAAGCAGGACATTTTGATGCAGCTATTTCCAAATGTCTCTATAAATGTATTTTGGAGAAATGTTTGTTGAATATTATTAAGCTTAAAGGACTTAATTTTAACCCTTACATAGATTTTTCTAGAATATTCTGTGTGTGTGTGTGTGTGTGTGTGTGTGTGTGTGTGTGTATGTGTCTTGGAGGGGAAAGTGTGATGGTAAGTGTTCCCAGTTTGAGAATACCCCATCCCTTGGGTCCCCACTTCCTTCCTGCTTTGCCCAAAACTGTCTCGTTTAAGCATGCATAGTCCCATGTGTGTAAATACTACTGAAATAAACACTATTTTGACCTAAAGCATGCTTATGCCCAGAAAAAGCATAAATTTCCTTGGAATTGAGCAAGGGAACAGCAGGAATACTAGAAACCACAACTGTGCAGTTATAATCTGAAAAATATTTCCTTTTGGTATAATAAAAACATGGTCAGATTGCCATTCTCTCACATGAATAGTCATGTGATATAAATCACAAACCAGACTGGCCATTTTTTCTTAGAATATCCACCCAAGGCCATTTGTAAAGAATCACAAAGCATCATTATTAATACACCCCAGACAGACGCTCATTTCCAGCTCTTCTGGTTGCCATAAGTTCTCTGATGTGTTCCACTCGGCCTGGACCCACATTGCCCTTGGCCTATGAGAAACTCAGCAGGACATTCTGAAGTAGTTTTGCCCAAATGGCTTTGTTAAAATGAAAATACACATCCCCCCACCCCCCTTCACAGTAATGTGCTTAATAGAATCATCTGAGCCCTTGGACATCTCTGAGTCTCATAGTAATATTTTTTCCTGCTAATGAAATTTGGATTATACTGTATGACTGACAGCATTTGGTAACTTGATTTTTTTTACTTATCAATATTATTGTGATCATTTTCCAAACATATACCTTTTTGACTGGAAGGAAACTAAGGGGACTAATGTTTGGTGGGTATAGATCTTTGCCAAGTCTGTGTTGGGTTCATGTTGTCAGGCTTACATCTGGCTGCTTTATAACAGAAACCTGACACAGAGGCTTAATTGAATACGTGTTTATTTATCTCTAAAAATAAGGAATGGGCAGATGAGTAGTTGAGGTCCAGGTGAAAGCTGTACAGTGCCATTGAGCTCTCAGGCTCCTGTCTTGATGCTTGGATATCCTTAGCTCATGGCCAAGATGAGCTAAGTTTTGGTCCAGGATCCCAATAGGAAGATGGAGGAAAGAGAAGGGGAAATACGGACATACCCTGCTGATGTGGCGGTGGTCAGGATTATATCATGTGGGCATGTCTAATTGCAAGAGAAGCTGCTGGGAATTTTAGTATTTCAGCTCTAGGTGAATGCAATATATGTGCTGACCTATCCTATCTGTCTCCATTTCTTCTCATGTTATCTCATGCTGTCCTTATAGAAACTTTGTATGGATGTTATTATTATCTGCTTTTCATGGCTGAAACAGAATCAGAAGGGTTAATAAACTTTTTTTTTAATATTTTATTTATTTATTTCTAGGAGAGAGAGAGAGAGACAGCGTGAGCAGGGGAGGGTCAGAGAGAGAGGGAGTCACAGACTGAAACAGGCTCCAGGCTCTGAGCTGGCAGTCAGCACAGAGCCCGACGCGGGGCTCGAACCTACAAACCGCGAGATCATGACCTAAGTGAAAGTCGGACGCTAACCGACTAAGCCACCCAGGCGCCCCAGAAGGGTTAATAAACTTACTGAAGGTTCCAGACCTGGCAGGCAGAAAAACCAGGATCTGAAATCTGGCCTATATGATCTCAAACCTTTCATTGTTTATTATATTACTTATTTGGGTTTTTTAAAGATTTTTTTAAAATTTTTAAAATATTTTTTATTATTTATTTTTGAGAGAGAGATAAAGATAGCATGAGCAGGGGAGGGTCAGAGAGAGAGGGAGACACAGAATCTGAACCAGGCTTCAGGCTCTGAGCTAGCTGTCAGCACAGAGCCCGACATGGGGCTCAAACCCACAAACCGTGAGATCATGACCTGAGCTGAAGTTGGATGCTTAACCAACTGAGCCACCCAAGTGCCCCACTTATTTGTTTTTATTTTCTTAAAAAGACATCGGTTCTAGTGGATTAGTTGTTCATTTTTATCACCTCATCCCCTCGAAACCATTTAATGGTTTTTCACTTCTGTTATATGAATACTCTTCGAAGAAATGGAGAAAATTCAAGTGGTAGCATGGCCGAGTGGTCTGAGGTGCTGGATTAAGAAATGGAGGAATTTCTTTTGCAGGTGTTTGAGAGAAAAAAATAGAGTGTAGATATGCAGGTTGTAAGGTCCTATATAGTATTGTAGCTTCCCTTTGAAACTAGTTTCTGCTCTAGGACTGTAGTTTCCCTTTGACTTCGAGCTCCCCAGTGGTCTACAAAGAAAGGAGAAATAAGGCCAGTTACATTATTTAAATTTTTTTAAATCTTTATTTATTTTTGAGAGAGAGACAGTGTGAGCAGAGGAGAGGCAGGCATGGAATCTGAAATAGGCTTCAGGCTCCAGGCTGTCAGTACAGAGCCTGATGCGGGGCCTGAACCCACAAACTGTGAGATCATGACCTGAGCTGAAGTCGGACACTTAACCTACTGAGACACCCAGGTGCCCCGACATTATTATGATTTCTCTTAAGTGGTTTCCTAGATCGGACTCTAACATGTGTTTAGAGACTTCCCCATATTACCAGGCAATTCTCAGACACCAGCTGGGGGTCTTCCAATTTGGATCAATTCTGACATGATCTGCCCAGAGATAGCATCATGTTCCATAGACAAAGGTCTCAGTTCCACAAGACCAGCCTCTACTCCTGACCCCAACTTCTAGTCCAAGTTGTTACCAATGCTTCTGACTGAATGGCTACAAACCACAGGTTCCCACAACCTCCTCCCTGAGTTTGATTAATTTGCCAGAACAGCTCACAGAACTCAGAAAGTCAATTTACTCACTAGATTACCTAAAGGATATTAAAGGGCACGAATCAACTAAGTGCCAGATGAAGAGAACATAGGGTGATGTTTCCAACAAAGGAGCTTCTGTTCTTGTGACACTTGGGGTCCTGCCTAGTGGCACGTGAAGGAGTTGTAGTTCATGGACCTAGAAGCTCTCTAAACCCCATCCTTCTAGGGTATAGTAGAGGCTTCATTACATAGGCATGATTGATGAAATGATTGACCATTGGTGATTGATCCGACCTTTAGCCTTTCTCCTTTCCCCAGAAATCTGGGAGTGGCACTGAAAGTTCCAGTCCTCTATTCACGGTTGGTTCTCTGGCAGCCATTCCCCATCCTTTGGTGCTTTCTAAAAGTCACCTCATTAACATAAACATAGTTGTGGTGGAAAGGGGCTTGTTATGAATAACAGGCCATTTATTCATCTTTATGGCTCTGAAGGGATTTTAGGTACTGAGGACAAGAGACCAAATATTAGGGTAACAGGTGTTGCCAATGCTGTTCCACTCAGGAGATGCCAAGGGTTTTGGGAACTGTGAGTCAGGAACTGTGGATGAAGAAGTATATATAAAAATATTTTTTGGTCATCTGAATGATGAAATATGTATATTTCATATAAATCACAATATTGCATCTGTAATAGAGAAATCCAGGTTCTCAAAGGGAAGCAAGTTATTCCTTGCACATTGCTGCTTTATTATAGGAATCCAGATGTGATCCCACTACCATTAAATAATTCAGGTCATTTACTCTTTTGCTCCTGGCCAAATGCCAGCATTACAGAACTGTGTCAAGGAATGGAATTCAAAGATCTGGGTTCTAGACCTGGCTTTTATATGATATTTATGATTCCAGACAAGTCAGGTAACTGTTGCCAGCCTCTATTTTATTCAGTTCAGGACTAATAATAATACCTCGTCTTCATACATCAGTGTTCTTACGAAAAGGTTAAAGTGAGATTATGGATGTAAGAGTGCTTCGTAATGAGGGCACTATACAAGCATATAATAATGTTAATGTTACTCTCTGCCAAAGCATTTGTGGGATGCAACCATTCCTTGGGCATTTGGGGAATACTGGAAACCAATGGAAGGAAAAATACTACTAGAAAAGGAGTCAAGTTAGTTTTCTAATTCAGTGAGTAGTTAGAAGAGATAAATTTGTTGCAATGGGGATTTAGGGAAATATAAAGTAGTAATAGAGACTGCTACAGACTGTACCAGTTGTACATCTGTATCGTGATATTTGGACACTAATTAGGATAAGCCAAAAGTACAGTGTGAGATAAATGATTACTTTTTTAGTGAATTAAGATTGGGTATCTAAACAATGGGTTCATATCTAGTGTTCCTCCAATTGTTCTGTAACTGAAGAGATGAGAAGAGTAAATAGTCACAGGACTTTCCTACAAAGGAAAGGAAAGCAAATGATTAGAAGGGAGGTCATGGAGTTGCCCCACAACGGAGCTTGAAGGTAAACTCTAAGTTTCCTTGTTTTTCAAATTATTACAAATTTAGACCTTTCTTCAGTGAAAAATCACGTTGTCTATGGTTGAGAACAAAATGAAAATTAAAGGTAAGGAATGGTCTATTGTGGCAGGGTGCAGACCTTTCTAAAATATTTGATAGTGTGCACAATTTAGCACAATGACTGATGATGGCTCAGTCTTCTAGCTTCCTGGGAACAACTGAAAAGAGTGCATGACACCAATTACCACTGAGTCAAATCTCATTCAGTAGGTCTGATGGGAGTGATAACTTTTTTCAGGAGATGTTAATGTTCCCTGTAACATTTTCTTCTTAGGTTTGGTGATGTGACAGTGTTTTCCTGCAGAAAAAGCTTGTATATCCTTTTTTTTTTTAGTTGGTTTCTTCATCTTGGTGCTTCTTTTAGGCAAAGGTCCAGCTGTAGAAGGGAATTTCCATCCTATTTTGATTTAGTTTTGAGCATCTGCATACCAGTAGGCCTCTGTTTCATTTCTGCTATTGATATGTTTATTTGTACTTCTTAATTATATTAGTCATTCTTAAATGCATAAAGGTACATTTGATTAACTTATAGAGAGGTATAATATCAGCACTGACTTTCTCTGGCTTAATTAATTTGGTCAGGGAATGACAAGATACCAGTGAGTACAAAGAACATTTTCTTAATGTTTGTATCTGTTCAAATCAATTCACTCTCTCTTTTGCTAATTGGCCTATAATTTTCACATGGGAGATAGTGCAGTATTCTTGTCATCATCCCTCATGGACTGACTAATCATATTTTGTGATCTGCAGGGTTCTGGACTTCTGGATGGACTTGCCCAACAGGATGGGAGAAGAGGCGGGGGGTGGAGATAGCAATGGACTTGAAGTTCCTACCTTTTAGGCTGGAGGTTTGGGTAACTGGCATCTTTCAAGAGGTAATGGCCAGAAGAAGGCAGGACCTGCCTTTCTAGAGGCTTTGGAATGGATCATTTAGTTAAGGCAGCCACTCAAGGGAACAAGGTGGGGATCGCCAGCATTGGGGTCAAAACTAGGGACTGTTTTTGAGAACAGGCTGAAACATGGCTCTGAGACTGCATATGAGCTGGGCCCCGATAATCTGGAAAGGCTACCTGAGGCTGTGTTTTGAAAATAAGACAGAAGCCAAGTTCCCAGAGCCCCACCTCAAAGTCTAGGTTTGAAGACACAGGCTTAACTTGATGGTGATTTCCACAGCTGTGTCTGACCACTTGCCAGACCATTCCCCTAATGGCCAGGATTGACCTGCATTTCCCTGGGCTCAGGCTGAATCTGCAGATTTTCTGTTTTCTGATTTTCTGTCTGTTTTCATAAAGAAACACTAAGTTGTCTCCCATGAGTAGCTCTGTGGAGACTGCAGAATGGAAGGAGCAGCAGCTAAGCGAAGGAGAGAATCTGGGCAGACTGTCAGTTAAGACATATTGGCAGCTTGTCAGAAAAAATAGGTGAGTGGATAAGCATGGTGGAGAAATGTAGGTGAGATGGGGTGTGGCTCACTTCTGTCTGTAAAGGAACCAATGTGCTTTGGGGGGGGATAACCAACATTTTCTATTCTGAAAACTGTTACACTTAGGACATTTCCCCATAAATGTTATTTTTTTTCTATCTACCCAGCTTCAGAGCTTTAGCTGTTTGTTAAGAAAAAAAGGAAAAGGTGTTGAGGAAAAGGCAATTGCAAATCAAATGCATTTAAAAATATTTTTTAAGTTTTTATTTATTTATTTTGAGAGAGATGGAGACGTGTGAGTGGGGAGGGGCAGAAAGAAAGGGAAAGAGAGAATCTGAGGCCGACTCCACACTGTTCGTGCAGAGCCTGATGTGGGGTTCAAACTCACAAAACCACGAGATCATGGCCTGAGTAGAAACCAAGAATTGGACTCTTAAACGTCTGATCCACCCAGACACTCCTAAAAATCTTTTTATCTGAGGTGTTGTGCCACTACTAAGGCACTGGCTAACAGCTTCTTATAAAATATGCATAACCTAATTATTTTGCTTAAATTTTTCTTTCTCTAGGGCTCCATCTAATCTGATCTTATATACATTTTGCATCTAATCAGCTGTTCAAATGATAGCCTGTTCACAAAGTATTGGAATTCTGAAGCCATAACTTAAATTTACTAATTGTTTCTTGTTGTTATAGCCCGACATAAACTTTGACAGCAACACACAAGGTCAATAGGAACTGAAATAACTATAGTTGTCTGGTGCTTCCAGACACCTGAATGGGGATCGTTGGAGGATTTCGTCAAATCCTAAGGCCTGTGATACTAATGGACGCAGGAAAAAATATAGTACTTCCGTATGACCCGTGAAATCTAGAAAAATCAGGAATCTCCAAAATAAAGTCAGAGTTGAAACGTAATGTAAAATAAGGCTTTGATGCATCAGTAATTTCCTTTCACATTGAACTTATCACCTTCATGAAAATGCTGTGCTACCAGCAAAACTATGCCTTCCTAAAATTTTGATAATTCTGCATAAAATAAAATTTCAACCATTCTTTCAGGTATTTATTGAGCAACTAATGCTGGGTTCTATTGGATGTGCTAGTTCCTGGGGAAATAATTGTTAAAATGGAATAAAAACAGACTCAATCCCTTCTCCCACTGGGTATTATCTTCAATGGCCTAGAGTGTCCCTACCTGTCACATGGTCAGAATTCAATTCCTGCCCTCCCCATCCTGCTTTCCCCCCTATTCTCGGTCCCAGATAATGACACTATGACTCACTCAGTCACTTAAGCTGGACACCTGGGCTTAAGTTCGAATCTATCCTCCGTACTAAGCCACTGTCCAGATCCAATTTGATTTTATAAATATTTCTTGAATTTTTCCCTTCTTTTCTTATCTCTGTACCACCATGTTAGTTCAAGGTTTATCAACATTATATGGACTAATTCAAGAACTCTCTAATAGTTTCACTATTATGAACTTGCCTCTCTGCAACATCCTTCACCCCAGTGCCAACACTGTGATTATAAAATGTAAGACTGTCTACTTCTCTTGTGTCACTCCTCACTGTCCGCCATGGATGCAAGAGCAAGTGGCCAAACAACACACTCACCTAACTGCCGGAGCAGTCTTTACTGGAGAAAACTCGTGGAGAAGGTTAAGCAGCCAGCAGATACTCTGTTGCCTTTTTATGATTAGAAATGATTAAAATCTAGACATTCTAGACTCCAGGAAAGGGAACCTGAAACAGGGTTGGGATTTTTAGTTGTCTCATCAGGAGTGGATACACTAACCCCTTCACTGGTATGATTCAAAGACTGGTGTGATGTAATAGTACTGAGAGAGGGTGGGCCTTGCCTTTAGCCTGATGTATCAGCTCAGTGTTCATGGGAAATGGAAAGCTGTCTGGAGCCATGACTGGCAGCATGGGACAAACCTTGCAGATGCAGCTTGACCAGAAGAGGACGTATCAATCAGCTCATGGTTGGACAAGAGCTGTCCTCTTCCCTGGCATGACACGAATACTGGGATCCCAGCCCCACTGTTGATCAAAACTGTGGGACTTGAGTGCCGGGCCACTGCTGGTTTCCATAGAACTTTACTGGAGGACACTTCCTTTTCTGGACTGTAACCAGTCAGTCTTGGACAAGTTAACCCGTCTTGTTTAGCACATATAGCATGAAGTTCAGACTTTGTAGGATGGCACCTAGGGCCTTCATGATCTGAACTCTCAAAGAATGTAAGATAATATGATCTTATTAATTGCCACTATCTTCTTTCTCCTACTCCTCATTACTGTAATTACCAAGTGACTTGCATTTCCCAGAACAAGTTGTGCTTTTTCATTTCCTTTCCACAGTTGCACATACTGTCTCCCCCATGCAGAATACCCTTCCTTTCCTTGTCTATCTGATGAATTCGTGTTTATCTCCTAAGATCCAGCTAAAGCATCTTTATGTCTGTGAAACCTCCTAGGTTCCCTCTCCTAAATCTCTATTGCCCGGCCATGCTGATTAAAAATGTGTTCCTTTTAACCCCCATAATTTGTATATATCTTTGTGACTGTACTACTGAATAATAGTTATTAGTTCACATTCTTTCTGCTCAGCAGACTGTGAGCCTCTTGAGGACAGAAACTTGACAGTGCCTGGCACATAGCATAGCAGGTGGTGAATGAAAATGTGCTGAATGAACAATAGCACAGATGGCTAATCTTTCAAAACCTTTACAACCACATGCATCAGCCTACTTCCTTGGGAAGGAGGTGCTCTTGGGCCAAAATGACCCAGGAGGAATTGCTCACAACCAATAGCATTAGAAGAAGGGGAGCATCTAGTATTAGTAATGCAGAGTGTTGGATGGCATGTCAAAATGGTAGTCACTGTGTCGGTGCTCAGAGCTTCATCCTAATTTTGAGATGACAAGATCATACAATTTTAAAGTGGAGCCACAGCTTTGGTGCTAGATATGTAGTTACTTTGTTTTTGTTTTGCTATTTTTATGCACTTTAAAAACATATTTTTTATTATTTATTTTTATGGTAAGGGTTTGTGTCTATCTATCTATCATCTATCTATCTATCATCTATCTATCATCTATCTATCTATCTATCTATCTATCTATCTATCTATCTATCTATCTATCTTGAGAGGGAGAGAAAGAACATCAGCAGCATAGAAGAGAGAGAGAGAACATCAGGGTAGAAGAGAGAGAAAAAGAGAGATATAAAGAGAGAGCACTAGCAGGGTAGGGCAGAAAGAGAGGGAGAGAGAATTCCAAGCATGCTCCATGCTGTCAACACAGAGCCCGCCCAACACAGAGCTTGAACTCATGAACAGGGAGATCATGACATGAGCTGAGATCAAGAGTCAGACACTTAACTGACTGAGCCACCCATGTGCCTCTATCTATCTATCTATCTATCTATCTATCTATCTATCTATCTATCTATCTATCTATGTTTGTGGTTTCAAGTTTTTACTTAAACTTCAGTTAGTTAACATAGTGTAATATTAGCTTCAAGAGTAGAATTTAGTGATGTATTACTTATCATAATGCATAATGCTCATCACAAGTGCCCTCCTTAATACTCATCACCCATTTTAGCCATCCCCTCCCCCCTTCCCCTACATCAACCCTCAGTTTGTTCTCTATGGTTGAGTCTGTTTTGTGGTTCTCCCCATTCCATGTTCATCTGTTTTATTTCTTAAATTCCACATACGAGTGAAATCATATGGTATTTGTCTTTCTCTGAAATATTTTACTTAGCATAATACTCTCTAGCTCCATCCATGTCATTGCAAATGGCAAGATTTCATTCTTTTTTTATGGCTAAGTAATATTCCATTAAATAAATATACCACATTTTCTTTACCCACTCATCAGCTGATGGACATTTGGGCTCTTTCCATAATTTGGCCACTGTTGATAACGGTACTGTAAACATTAGGGTGTATGTATCCCTTTGAATTAGTATTTTTGTATCCTTTGGGTAAATATCTGGTAGTGTAATTGCTGGATCATAGGGAAAACATATATTATTAAGAAATTGTTATTGAATAGAGCTGAAGGGCATTTTGAAGTTTGTGAAGATCATTTCTTTCTCTTTCTTGTATCTATTCTTACTTTCCCCCATTGCCTCTACTATCCTATTCTAGATGACAATGACCTCTTGCTTTGAACTTTCCAATAGTTTGGCCTTCTCATATCTATGAGTTCATTTCCACCCTGTAGCCTGAGTTATTATTTTAAAATGCAAATCAGATAATGCTTTGCTCACTTTGTTCAAAATGCTTGATTATCTTCCCTCTGATTTCAGAATAAGACTAAATTTTTAAGGCCCACAAGGCTCTTCCTGATCTGGTCCCTGCATGCGGCTCCAGCACACAATTCCACAGTGTTCCCTGTCACCCTTTACACTTCGTCTTACTTGCTTCTTCCAGCTCCTCATAAACACTAGACACTTTCTCTAGAGCTTTTCAACACACTGTCTGTCTCTTTTTCTGGAAGACTCTTGTCTCCTCCTACCTGGTTCACTTACATTAATCCCTTAGATCCTCTTTGAGGATCATTTCCTCAGAGGGGCTTTCCTCCTAAGAAACCAGATGCGTCTCATTTGCAACTTTGTATTTAGTTTAAGTATTTGATTCAAGGTCCCATCTCTCTCTGTCTCTCTCTCTCTCACTAGCTGGGAAGCTCCCAAAGAACAGTGTTTAATTTGGGGGGTGGGGAGCTGTCATATTTCAATTATTAACCTAATACCTGGGACATTACAGAGATTGTAAATTTCAGTGGAATGAACGAATGACTGATTGAATGGGGCTGATTGGTTTTGCTCTATAAAATCACTAGCTGTAATTCTGATAGACATTTTGGTATAAATATAGAGCCTTGGAGTGCATTATCAGAGAGTGGGGTGGAAAATCCCACATTGGAGGCAATCTGCTCTGGGAAACCTTAAAATGACTGTCTCAGACTGGGACTGAAGAGACGACTGTGGTCCAGCAGAGTTACAGTGAGCCCCTTTTGTTACTGTAACCATGTTTTGCCTTGTGTAGTTATTTCTCAATGCAGGGTCCCAGGTATTGCAATGATATCAGTCTTACGAGATACCATAGTAGAGAAATTGCTGCTCTTTCTGGAGATTTAGAATCACTATCAGAGATGTCACCTTGGCCAGTCTCTGCCCTGGCTAGTTGGGACTAAATAGTGGAAGTGGTGATGGGCCAAGAGCTGGAGTGACTTTGGGGTCTCCCCCCTGTCATGAGCTGGCACCCCCCAGGCTCCAGGCCCTGTATCGAAGCCATGGTGTTCTCTGTTTTCCTCAGTCTTTTACCCATCAGATATCCCTCACCAATTTCCCCACAAAATGAATGTGTGGGATTTGTATTTTGAAATCATGGCTATTATAATACCACCATCTTTTAAATTAACATACTGCTTCCCTGCTTGTTTTTAAGTTATCTTGGTTCAGCTACTGAACGAAAACATTTTTTAGTTTTTGTAGCACTATGAGCCAATAGGTTTAGGAAACAAGCCAATCAATATGGCTTCCAAACAACCTCTTGCCAGAGGCAGTAATAATTTTTGGATCTCTTGGAAATATAAAGGGGAAAAAAATTCAGACAGATTATAGACGCTAGATTACTGTGCAATGTAGGCAGTTGGAACAATCATCCTTTGACTTAAAAACGTCGTGACTTTTCTGGAAATTAGTAAAGGATATAAATTAATCCTCTAAGGCTTCTTTTTTTCACATCGTAATCACATTTTCATGGAAATGGCCTTGTAATAACAGAAGTAGTGAAATGTTCTGCAATACTCAGAAGGAAGAATGGAACAGGTTAAAAATTAAAAGTAATCGACAATCAACTAATTAATAATTAATTAATTAATTTTAGAAAGAGAAAGCACAAGCAGGGGAAGGGCAGAGGGAGAGGGAGGGAGAGAATCTTAAGCAGGCTCCACGCCCAGTGCAGAGCTTGATTTGGGGCTCTATCTCACAACTGACCAGAGTCAAAATCAAGAGTCAGATGCTTAACCAACCAAGCCACCTCGGAGCACCGACAGTCATTAAAATTTTAAGGCATTTTGTCATATCATTGCTGACCATTTCCATAATGGACAAATAAAGGCAAGGAAAGAATTAGAAGATTAAAATGATTTATTTAGGGAAATAAATTGTAGTGAGGATTTATAAGATGTGAGGTGCATGTAGTAAGGGCTAGGAAACTGTTGGGAAAAAAGCAAACTATTAACATATTAATAAAAATAGTGGCAATAAAATGTCATAGATAATGTCATGACCTTAAAAAGAGAGTGTCTGTAGGGAAGACAAATTTTGTGGTTGAAGTTGTGCTCAACCATGGAAATGGTGGTGAATCACGTTTCCAATATGATTGCAAGCATCTGTGAGTAGAACAGTGGAGGGGAGTACATAGCGAATGGGAGCATGATGGGCAGATGTGGGGAAGAGTGCTCTGGAAAAATTACAGAAAGTAGGGAAGAGATCAGAGCAATGCCGTTATTGGAGCTTTCATGCTTTAAAGTTATCAATAGCTAATATTTACTGAGTGATTCCCAAGTGCTGAGCTTGGCCCTTATTCAATTCTCTTAATACCTCCATGGAGGTAGTTTCTTGTATTTACCCTCATAACAAAGAGAAAGCTGAGGCTAAGAGAGGTTCAATAACCATCTTAAAGTCACATGGTTAGGGAGTGGCAGAATCTCACTAACTATATAATTAGTTTGTATGCTTCACTGATCTGTCCTCCGTGACGTGAGAGCTCTTTCCATGACCTGGGTGCTTAGAAGATGACTGACAAATGATTTCGTGTATTATGTTATGTATAAATATGGAGTCTATATTGTTATTTTTTCATCTGCAGAGTGTTCTTCAATTAAGATGTGCTTGAGAAGTGTTGAGGATTAAATTGGCCAACCCCAAATTTTCCATTGCCAGTGCCTCCTTGGGGCTTGGCATTATGCTTAGTACACTTGAAAGGAAATCATTCTAGCCTCCAAAATCACCCTGTGAATGTACATTTTTTTTTTCTCACTGAGTCAATTACAGGATATGTGAGCCAAATGGTCCATCAAAGCTACTGCTGTCAGAACAATGAAAGCTTCATTTACTTGAGAATCCTACTGGTAAGTGCAAAAGCGAAAAAGGAAATCTATCGGTGGGAAATGTAGACATCATGGACTTACGCTATAGTATGTAAAAGGCTACTGAAATTCCAAGAGAGACAGGGTGGCTACAAAGAATGGATGCAAGTGAATATGGCCAAATAAATAGAAAAAAGATATTAAAAATTTAATTAAGATTTAATTTTAATTCCAGTATAGTTAATATACAGTGCTATATTAGTTTCAGATTTAAAATATGGTGATACAGGGCGCCTGGGTGGCTTAGTTGGTTAAGCGTCAGACTTTCACTTAGGTCATGATCTCACGGTTCGTGGGTTCGAGCCCCGCGTCGGGCTCTGTGCTGACTGCCAGCTCAGAGCCTGGAGCCTGTTTCAGTCTGTGACTCCCTCTCTCTCTGACCCTCCCCTGCTCACGCTGTCTCTCTCTCTGTCTCCTAGAAATGAATAAAACATTTAAAAAAAAATATGGTGATACAACAATTCTTACTCAGTGCTCATCATGCTAAGTGTACTGTTAATCCCCTTTATCTGTTTTACCCCTCCCCCAACCCACCTGCTCTCTGGTAACCATCTGTTCTCTGTAATTAAGTCTGTTTTTTGCTTTTTCCCTTTGTTTGGTTTGTTTCTTAAATTCCACATGTTAGTGAAATCATATGGTATTTATCTTTCTTAGACTGGCTTATTTCACTTAACAACATTATATTCTCTAGCTCCATCCCTGTTGTTGCAAATGGCAAGATTTCATTCTCTTTTATGGCTGAATAATATTCCCTTGTGTGTGTATACCACATGTTCTTTATCTGTTCATCTGTTGATAGACACTTGGGCTGCTTCCATAATTTGCCTACTATAAATAATGCTTATACGTAGGTGTAAATATACTTTTGAATTAGTGTTTTTATACTCTTTGGTAAATACTCAGTAGTGCAATTACTGCATCTAGGGTAGTTATATTTTTATTTTTTTGAGGAACCTCCATACTGTTTTCCAGAGTGGCTGCACTAGTTTGCATTCCCACCAACAGTGCATGAGGGTTCCTTTTTCGCCACCTTCTTGTCAATATTTATTGTTTCTTGTGTTTTTGATTTTAGGCATCCTGACAGGTGTGAAGTGATATCTCATTGTAGTTGTGATTTGTATTTTCCTGATGATGAGTGATGTTGAGCATCTTTTCATGCATCTGTTGGCCATCTATGTATCTTCTTTGGAAATATATCTATTCATGTCTTCTGTTTGTTTTTCAATTGGATCGTTTGTTTTTTGGTGTTAAGTTTTATAAGTTCTTTATATATTTTGGATACTAACCTTTTATTGGATATGTCATTTCCAAATATCTTCTCCTATTCAGTAGATTTTCTTGTAGTTTTGTTGATTGTTCCCTTTACTGTGCAGAAGCTTTTTATTTTGATGTAGTCCCAATAGTTTATTTTTGCTTTTATTTCCCTTGCCTCAGGAGACACATTTAGAGAAATGTTGCTATGGCCAATGTCATAGAAATTACTGCCTGTGCTCTTTTCTAGAATTTTTATGGCTTCAGGTCTCACATTTAGGTCCTTAATCCATTTTTGAGTTTGTGTATGATGTAAGAAAGTGGTCCAGTTTCATTCTTTTGCATTTAGCTGTCCAGTTTTCCCAACACCATTTGTTGAAAAGACAGCCTTTTATCCATTGCATATTCCTGCTTGTATTGTCAAAGGAAAGAGATATTTTAATGACCTTTCAAAGATGTTTCAATTCACTAATTATTATCCTGTGATAAGCACATATACGAATGAATATAAACTGCTTAAAACTATTATGCTAAGCAAAGTAAGTCAGTCAGAGAAAGACAAGTACCATATGATTTCCCTCATATGTGGAATTCAAGAAACAAAACATTGTATTTATTTATTTATTATTTATTATTTTATTTTTATTTTTAGAAAGAGAGAGAGGGAGAGAGCATGAGTGAAGGAGGGGCAGAGGGAAAGAGAGAAAACCCCAAACAGGCTCTGTACTCAATGGGGAGCCTGACACAGGGCCAGATCCCATGACCCTGGGATCACAACCTGAGCTGAAATCAAGAGTCAGATGCTCAACCAACTGAGCCACCCAGGCGTGCTAAAACATTTTTATTTCAAGCTAGAAATAATAAAGTTCATTTAGTTAATTCAGTTTCTAAATATGTAACATTATAGGTAAGATATCTAAGAAATATGAATGAAAAATATATTAGACAGAATTAAATATTAAAGAGTGGGTTCATTACATTTTTGTTATTTGATTAGGTTGTGTGAGTACACTCTAAGGCTATAGTTTGCCAAGAGCTTACTGTGTGCCAGGCTTTTTGCTCTATGCTGTGCATGTATTAACATAGAAGGCTTATATGATGGTCCCCATTGTACATGTAGAAACTGAGGCTGTGACGTGTTAAGTGACTTGTTCAGCTCTTCCAGCTAGAAACTGGTTCTAAGCTGTGATTCCAAGCTGATTCAGAATTTGTACTCAGACCAAACTCAGTTGAAGCCAAACTCTGTGAATTTACCCATTTAAGCTACACTGCCTTCCTCTCAGATTAAGTAATACATCATAGAATGATTACAACACAGTAAAGTTTCTCCTCTGGTATGTATGAAATAGCTTTTTTATTTCCATTGCTTTTTTATGGAGATGGATGAATATGTACTCAGCTGCTAACTTTTATTGCTATGACCCAAGTTGTTTCAAGGTAGCCAGATACAGAGGTTGAGATATACATGCTCTCAGGCACAGGGGGGCCAGGGAACCTGGTGCAATTTTTCTGGTAAGTAATTTAGCAATGTGCATTAAAGGCCTTAAATATGTACTTATTATCTGGCGCAGCAATTCCCCATCTAAGGATTTATCTGAAGGATAAAATTGGACCAGTGCTCAAGGTTACATGTGTCAGGTCAGTGACGGCATGTGGAATCCTGTGTGGAATGGGTTAGGAACAATAATCTTGTTGACCAAGTGGTCTTGAAGAGGCTCTTGCATGATGCTTTACATAAAATTAAGCAAGCTTTATTTTCCATTACAAAGGAAAAAATAGAGCGGGCTGGCCCTGTCTTCAATCTTCACCCTCTTGGATTTGTCACAATTCAATGATGTGTATAGCAGCATTATTTATCATAGTGAAAAATTGGAAACAACATAAAATATTTACAGTAAGGAATTGGTTAAGTTTTGAAGCACCTATCCAGTCAAATGGTACACTGACATTAAAAGAAGAATAATGGAAAGATGTCCATAATACCTTGTTAAACAGCGTAAGTAAGATGATCCCATCTTGGTTAGAAAACAAACAACTGTTGGGGCGTCTGGGTGACTCGGTCGATTAACCATCTGACTCTTGATTTCAGCTCAGGTCATGATCTCTCAGTTCATGTGAGTTCAATCCCCACATCAAACAGCTGTCAGCATAGAGCCTGCTTGGGATTCTCTATCTTCCTCTCTCTCTGCCCCTCCGTTGATTTGCGCTCTCTCTCTCTCTTTCTCTCGCTCTCTCAATATAAATAAATGAATTTAAAAAAAAGGAAAACAAAAGACTGTTTAGGAAGAGAGGTCTCAGTCATAGAGGGCTGAGAAATCACTGTGGGTAATATCTGAGTCTCACTTAATGTTATTTTGAATGGAGATTAGGGGACTTCAAAACCCTGTGGTCTGCCTTCTGTCTCTCAGAATCATGAATTTTCACAAACTGCCTTGAAAAAGGACCTATTATTTCAATTTCAAGTGGGCCTGGCAAGAAGAAGAGAATCTTTTCCCATCTCAGGCTAAAAGTTCCTTAAAACATACATTTGCCTACGTCTTTCTGAATAATTTAAGATTTACACCCATCTCTAACCTCCCACACTGAATACGCTAAGGCAGCTAGGACCCTGCCTGGGTTCTAGAGTTTAAAATGCAACCTAGCTACCAGCAAGCCACGTGTGGCTCCCAAATGTATTTTGTTTGTCTTTTACGGTTTAAAAAATTATTTGAAGCATGTTGCCAACATTAAAAACTAAGTTTCACATAGAATTTAGTATCACTTAGAGAAAAAAATTAGAACATCTGGCAGCACTGGGTCCTATGCCCATCAACAGACGATGAGCAATGATCTTTTTGCTTTGTCACCTGTCTTCTGTTTATCCAAGTCCCTAGCAGTCCCTGTTGTATTCCTTCTTCTCTTCTTATGCTCCTTGCCTGGATTCTGTAGGCATTTGATTTTGGAACTCCTGTGTGCCAGACTCCATTAGCTTGGCTATGTATCCATAACCTTTATACCAGTGGTCTGAAAAGTTGACAGATTTGCTTCATTTGCTTATATTCCTGGCATTTCTGGGTAAGTCAATCAATTAATCAAAACATCGATGGACTTACTGTGGCCAGCACATCATGTTGGAGCTTCTGATTTTACAAGACATGATTTATACCCTTGAGGGGCTTACTTTCCACTTGTGGAGATTGAGCGCATACACAAAATGGGTAGCAAATAGCACTAAATGCTAAGTGTCTTGAATGTTAGGTTAAAGGGAGTGACATTGCTGTAGGGTTTTTTTTGCTTGTTTGTTTTTTGTGGCAGTGGGCAGGATTGTGGATGCTGATCCCGGAAGGTAAGGTGGGTCGGGGAAAGTTCCGGAGAAGGAAGACCTTACGTTTGTATTTGAGAACTGGTAGGATCTGGTGGGTCACAGACCTTACCGTGCACATGAATTGTGTAGGGCAACTTCAGCCTCCCATGGTCCCCCCACAGCTAAAGCCAAGAATATGCATCTTTACTCTGCATTTTAGGGTCATTCTGATGTATGTGCACCCCACTACAAAAAAAGGGGAGACGATGACTCAAGCAGATAGGGTAAAATAAGCAGAGGTAAGAGTGTGAGTAGAGAACTTAGAGGCCATGAAATTCAGCTGATTGGAGGCTTATTGGGCGGTTCCTGGGAGATGATTAAGGGAGCAGTGTCAGGAAGGAAGGAATGCTTTAGAGACAACTTCTTGTCCTTTTTCTCACAAGAAAGAATGGCAGGTACTTTTATATAAAGTTGGGAGTGGAGAAAGCAGAGGGAGCTAGTTATTCTCAAAGATAATATGTCTGCTTGGTTGCTTTATTTTAACTTTGATAGTTATATACGAGATAATACCAAGATTGCTTTTTTTTTAAAGAAATGACTAATTTAATAGTTAATTAGCCAGCAATTTATCCTGGTCCTGTTGTTCAGGTACTTCATCAGTTAAATTGGATTACAGTTTAACACTCTGCTGTATTACTGACAAATTGTACACTATTTATAGTTGAAAACAAAATAGATGTCTTAATTCACACCACATTTTAGTGTAAGAAACACTAAGCTAGGAGTCAGAGTTTTTGACCCAGTACTTCATTTAGTGACTAGTATGTGGCTGGTTGGAACTCAGTAAATACTAGCCAAATATCCTTACCTGAAATGTACTTGATATTTGTAGTTCTTCATTTGGGGGGTAAGGAGAAGGGGTTTGATTAGATTAGTAGTTTTCTGCACCATCAAATTCCTTGGGGTGTCTACGTGTCACTGTCAGAAATAAGAGAAAAACCAAGAGGGATGCCCACCTCCACCTCAAATAATTCTCTTTTTTTTCTATTTTTGTGTTTTAATGGAGATTTTCTGCCTAAGGTCTTATTTAAAAAACAGCAGAAGGCTTCTGTTGTGAAACGGACAAAATAACAACATCAAGAATAATAAGTTTGAAAGTCTCTGAAGTATTGAAGAAATGATCTGATTCAATTTCATATGTATTTATAAGCCGCTGTGCACAGCTTTAACATATAATTCTCATGACTCATTGAGCATAAATGATTTCTAATGTTCCTCCAATCTGTTTCAATCTTTGAGCAATTCTTGAACTTGAAGGGGATCTTCTTGGACATAATACCTGCAGACACTTCATAGGTCTTAAGGGTGGAAAACAACTTGGCAGGTAGATAGTAGGGTAGGGAGAGCTGGGGGACGATGGGGAGGAGGCACTGTAGCAGCCTCAGCAAACATAGGGAGCCAGGAAATTCAGGCTGTGTTGGAACAGAACCACAGTAAGTAGAATGGCGTGGAGGGGATGGAGTGTGACCATTGATGATGTGGTAAGAAAAAAGAAAGGACAGGGAGTTTGGGGCATTTATTGGTGGGTTCTGAGTGCCTTAGTGAAGACCTCAAATGTTTTGGTCTGTGGATGAGGAATAAACATGGTACGTTTTGTGCGGTTTTTTTTTTGTTTTTTTTTTTTTGTAGGGGAGCAACTTGCATTAGATTTTGTTTACATAAAGATTTATTGAGGGATAACTGATACAGAAAGGGCTGCACATAATTAATGTGCATAATTTTATGTGTGTGAACATGTGCAAGCACCTGTAACACCATCACTTTTGTTGCAGAAGAAAAACTAGCACATAAGAGTGAAGGATAGGTGATGGGCAAGAACTAGAAGCCAACTGATAGTCATGAGCCATTTAAATAATTTTGCAATGAGGATGGAAGGAGGAGAATAGAAGAAACCTCTGCAGAGGTAGGTGATAGGGTGACGATATTGAGAGAGGAGCAACAATGACTCCAAGATTTGTAGTCTGTGTTGCTGAGAAAATGTTGGTCCATTAAAAATAAAATAACAGTATCGATCACTTACTTTGTGCCAGACAGAACTCATTTATTTATTTATTTATTTTTTACAAATAGTTTATTGTCAAATTAGTTTCCACATAACACTCAGTGCTCATCCCCACAAGTGCCCTCCTCCATGCCCATCCCTCCTCCCCCCCACATCCATCAGTCCTCCGTTTTTGTCAGCATTCAAGAGTCTCTCATGGTTTGCCTCTCCCACTTTCCCCCACCATTTCCCCCCTTCTTCTCCCCCTTGTTCCTCCGTCAAGTTCCTCCTAATCCTCCTATACGTGCAAACATATGGTATTTGTCCTTCTCTGCCTGACTTATTTCGCTCAGCATAACACCCTCAAGGTCCATCCATGTTGCTACACATGGCCAGATTTCATTCTTTCTCATTGCCATGTAGTATTCCATGGTATAGATAAACCACATCTTCTGGATCCATTCGTCCGTTGATGGACACTTAGGCTCTTTCCATGTTTTAGCTATTGTGGAGAGTGCTGCTATGAACATTGGGGTCCATGTGCTCCTATGCCTCAGCATTTCTGTATCCCTTGGGTAAATTCCTAGCAGTACTATTGCTGGGTCATAGGGGAGTTCTATTGTTAGTTTCCTGAGGAACCTCCACACTGTTTTGCAGAGGGGCTGTACCAGTTTACATTCCCACCAACAGTGTAGGAGGGTGCCCGTTTCTCCACATCCTTGCCAGCATCTAGAGTTCTCTGATTTGCTCATTGTAGCCACTCTGACTGGCGTGAGGTGGTATCTCAGTGTGGTTTTGATTTGTATTTACCTGATGAGGAGGGATGCTGAGCATCGTTTCATGTGTCTGTTGGCCATCTGTTCATATCTTCTGCCCATTTCTTCACTGGGTTGTTTGTTTTTCGGACGTGTAGTTTGGTGAGTTCCTTATAGATTCTGGATATTAACCCTTTATCTGATATGTCATTTGCAACTATCTTTTCCCATTCCGTTGGTTGCCTATTAATTTTCTGGGTGGTTTCCTTGGCTGTGCAGAAGCTTTTAATCTTGATGAGGTCCCAACAGTTTATTTTTGCTCTTGATTCCCTTGCAATTGGGGATGTGTCAAGTAAGAAGTTGCTGCGGTGGAGGTCAAGGAGGTTGTTTCCTGCTTTCTCCTCTAGGGTGTTGATAGTTTCCTGTCTCACGCAGACAGAACTCATTTAATCCTCACAACAACCGTCTGGGGTGGATACCATTATTAGGAATGAGAACGCTAAGGCACTGAGATTAAATAAGTCACCAGTGGGCCTGGAAGGAGCATTAAGTCAGGCCTTGGATGCAGGTGGATAGGCTGGAGGGCAATGCTCATCCACAGGAAGATGCACTGTATTTGCAGAGAAAGGCGGTGGTACTTTTACATCAGGAGCTGAGAATGCAAAGTCTGGTAATGACATGAAGCTTGGTTCCTACTACTGCTGCTGCTGCCGCCATTTGTTTTGCTCTTCTAAGAATCACTGGCTGCCACCTTTGAAAGGGCTGCTTACCCTTCATAGCCCTTTCCTTTCCACCATGAAAAAAATCTCCCAGGTCTGAGAACTTTTGAAATGTGGCCAACCTCTGGCCTAAAGGAGAAGTACAGCCTTCCTTACTGCTTTGGCATTCATAGGTCAGAAACAACATCAGCAACAAATATCAGTTAACTGGGAGTTGATTCTGAATCATTTAATAAATCTGCTGAATGGCCCCATGAACTGACGTAATAATTGACTTCCAAGGGTTGTATCCGACTACAGATTATGTGTGAAAAATACATAATACTCTCTGGAATGCGTAAGTGTTATTTTTTATAATGGATTGAATAAAAAATTTTACTGGAGAAATAGTACCCGACAAATAAATATGTCACGTCATTCAATTTCCAGAGATACATCCTGTGTAGAAATAATATTAACACTGAGTTTATGTTTTTTAAGTCACAATTTTATTAGTGGAATAAGGAATACAAATATTAGCAGCAGCTTTCTGGAAATTCACTTTCATATAATTGAAGGACAATGAATCTTTTCTGAATGGCATGGATATGGAAATATTCTGTAATTAGTACTTATATATCCCCAGGCAAGGTTTTGGGTAATGTTTTTAAAGAGTTCAATAATTAAATATCTGTAATGGGAAGCATTAGTCTCTAAAATAAATTAACTAATTACTAGATATTTTCATCATAAAAATGCTTACACACGCAAAGTAAGAAAACAAAAGAAATTTTAATTTGGACTTCCAACGGGCTAGTTAAATGACTGAAAAGACAAGTACATATTTGTTTTTTTGCTGCAAAGGAACAAAGCTGCTTTTGGTTCAGCTGCATCTTGTAATTATTTTGCTTGTTAGCTGGGTACCGTGCTTACTAGAATTCACTTATGGGAAGTTGTCAATCCTTAGTTGAAATAATAAAGTGGGGTACAGATAGATGTGCATCTGAAGAATATTGTTGGAAGGTTGGGGGCTTAATTGATGCATTGGTTAGAATGTAATTAGGTCCTTGAGCGGGCAGTGCAATTAAATATGTCAAGGAGGGCATAATTAGATGGGCGGCTGAATGGTGTAATTACATTCATAAGAGGGGGGCTGTAATTAGATGTAAGACGGGGGTGTATTTAGATGCCGAAGTTGAGGATATAATTAACATATGGGTGAGAAATTAAATTATGTGTGTGGGTGAAGCATAATTATGTGTGGGAGTCCATGTGGATATGTGGGTGAGGGTACATAGAAATGAATGGGTTGGGCTACAATTAGAAGTGCAAGTTCATGTTCTAATGGACAAAAACTTGAGATTTTCATCAATAATGGCAAGCATATGTTTTGACATCATGACTAATAGCAGCTGGCATATAGTGACAGCCTTTCAGGCCTGTTCGAAGGTTTGCAAATCAAAATCTATGCTTTTCTATTAAGACTTGAGGCCCATGTCTAACACTGACAGTGATTCCTCTTCTTATTAGTGGCACTTGGTGGTGTTCTGAATACTGAATGGTTTCGTAATTTTTCTAGCTTTAAAACACAACTGTATGACATGGAAGACTTGCTCCCCTTTCCTGTCAAAGAGAAGAGTTTGGAGGGAATAACCGAGCAAAACAAACAAACAAACAAACAAACAGATAAAGAATTTTCCTTTGAATTATGAAGTGTGAAAATAAAAGTCCAACTCTTTTAGCTAAGAGTATCAGCATACAGTTACATGTGTAACAAAATAAGCAAAATTTAGCTTGATAACCTCACTCACTTTTCTGTTATAAAATATTTATTCAGAAATATTTATAGAATTCTCTCCTCCTGACCCTGCACCTCCCTCCCCCCAAAAGTAAGCAATCAAGTAAGGAATGTAGGTTACTGGTGAAACCGGATCAGGAAATGGTAGAAGGAAAACAGAGGAAAAAGAATCTAAAGCAAGGTAGTTGCAAAGTTATTTAGTGCACCTGGAAACTAACACTGATGCAGCGAATTGTGGTGAGAATTATAATAGTAATCTGATATATTTTGTGTTACACTTAAAACAATGACTTTTGTTGCCATCTTCAAAAGCAAGAGAGTATTTAAAAATACTACTTTGTTGCTTAGATAAATTCTTGAAATTAAAGCTATTTAATTGACCATTAGTTTGCTTAATCTGATTCAATCTATTACTCATTTCTCATAATTATAGGTACTGCACAGCCTCCTCTTGTTTGTTCAGAGGTTGGGTTGTGTCTAACAGAGCTCCACTATGGACAGAATTGTCAGCCTTAAAAATAAAGTAGCCAGCTATTTTATCAGCAAAATGAGTTTATTTGGGAATGGCAAAGCAATTTGGGACATGCAAAATATAATGAACCGTAGACCAGTCTGGAGAACAAAGGAAAGGGTTTTGCTTTTAGAGAGGAAAGGGAGGCATTGGTGGTGTTGGGGGGGGTGTTGAATGAGAGTTCATTGGAGGAAAGGTAGAGTTCAGGATTGTGGTGACTTCTCATTGGCTAAGTCATGGCAGTTCTCATTAGCTTGGTTGTTGCTGGGCTAGGACAAAATCTTCTTCCTCCTGCTATGGTAGTAAAATAAGCTTCCTCCTGCCTGGATATGTAAAGTAAGCTGCAATTAGTGGTACATGCTTGAGACCTCCTCCTTTAGGACTTCTGGACTCCTTTACTCATTTTCACAGAATCCAAGTGGGTCCCCTATGGGCTTTTAAATTTTGTGGCTCCCTGGTGCTCCCAAGAAGCCTAGATTTAAGGTTAGTTATTTGTCATAACTTGGAAGTAGGCACATTACAGCCTGCCCCCAATATCTGATCTTGCCCTACAGTGGTTTTGTGGAACATTTTTTATTCTTTGATTTTTATTTCACTTTAATGCAGGATGGTAATTTTTTACATTGTAGACATGCCTCAAAGATGGCCTCTCTCATAGAGTACTGTAACAATTCGTATCAGAGGTGTTCTTGCTAAAATGTTGCATATTCCTGTAAAAATAGTTCCTGCAGCGTTGTTTAGTACATTTCTCTATCTACTAAGTGGTTTACATTTTTCTTTTTCTCCACCATACCTCCTATCTCATCCCCTCCCGGCAGGACCAGCTGAGACTCTAAAATGGTTAGTGATTGATGGTGATTCACTCAGTTCCTCATTGAGATAGTGTAATTATCATTCAAGACATCTAGTTATGTCTGTGGGATAGAAGATGAGTAGGCAGAGTGTCCTCATGTTAGTGATTGAAGTCACTGGCCCTTACTGCTTTGTTGTCTTGTGTGCATTGCATATGAAGAGGAAGAAGTGAGGCATCTGGCTTTGGAAATGACTCTGGTAAATAATGCTTCATTCACTTAATTATAAAAACCACTCTGGGATGCTCTAGAGCTATTTACATAAGGCACAAAAAACATGGTTTAAGTTCTTCAGATTTTAACAGCATTCTTCCAGAAGTCATATTGTAAGCCAGGAATAATTTAGCAGGTGGCATTTATAATTTGTTTCTGAAAAAGTCTTCCAGCCTGTAACAAATCTCCTCACCTTCATTCATGCCATAAAGCATTAAGGACCCTAATTTTTGTCCTTTTTTTCTTTCAACTTTCCTAAGGTTATCTAATAGCTAGAAATCTGAACTACTTTTCTTATGCTTAAAAACTTCAGATTTGAAGTCTCAATGTCACTTCCACATAAAGATTTTTTTATAACCTTATAGCACTCTGTACTTTCCTATCATATTTGTTAAAATCTGCTTTTCCTGTTAGCATGTTAGCTCCGTGAGTGGAGTACACGTCTGTTTTGCTCATCAGCACATTCTCAGCATTCACAACAGTTTCTGGTTCATAATAGGTGCTCAACAAATAGTTGTTGAGTGAAAAGACAAGTTAGACATCGGGTCTATTTAAGAAGACATACAGGGGTGCCTGGGTGGCTCAGTTGGTTGGGCATCTGACTCTTGATTTCACTCAGGTCATTATTTGGTTATTTTTGGGATCAAGTCCCATGTTGTGCTCTGCGCTGACAGTGCAGAGCCTGCTTGGAATTCTCCTACTCCCTTTCTTTCTGCCCCTCTCTCACTCACATTCGCTCTCATGTATGCACGCTCTCTCTCTCTCAAAATAAATAAGTAAATAAATAAACAAACATAAAAAAAAAAGAAGAGGCATAGGCAATGTAAGCCATGGGCCATAATAAAGGTAAGAGATATCTCAAAAAAACAACATTCAAAATGTCCTTATTAATTGGCTCTTAGGAAGTAGCAGGGTCATGTTCTTGAAGTTTGGAGATTAAATTATATATCCCTTATGACATTAAGAAAGTTCCACTTTAGGGGCGCCTGGGTGGCTTAGTCGGTTAAGCGTCCGACTTTCGCTTAGGTCATGATCTCGCAGTTGGTGGGTTCGAGTCTCGCGTCGGGTTCTGTGCTGACTGCCAGCTCAGAGCCTGGAGCCTGTTTCAGTCTGTGACTCCCTCTCTCTCTGACCCTCCCCTGCTCACACTGTCTCTCTCTCTCTCTCTCTCTCTCCTAGAAATAAATAAAACATTAAAAAAAAAAAAGTTCCACTTTAGGCAAGGTACTCCCGAAATAGGTTAGGTGTTCAACCAATATTAACATATTAAACGAATTGTTGATTGTCTGCTACATGCTTAGTTGGGGTATAGAGTGTTGAGCAAAAAAGATATGCTAACTTGTAACAATTCACAAACAAAAATGTACATTTAAAAACTCATTGATTGATAGAAGTAGTACATATATCCTCAAAGGCCAGTCACAAAAAATATTTTGTTCAAATTTATGTAACTTTTTGAAATTGAAGATATTTCACACAAAAATAAACTATGTATTATAGTGATCTAGCAATATAATGATACATTTTCCCCAGAGAATTCAATGCTTTTAGTATACAATAATGTACTAATGCTATCTATAAGACTTCAGAGTTTCCTGATGATGTTTAATGCTTCACATTATTTTAATTCTCATAATCATACTGGGAGAGAGATGGGATAGGTATTACCATACCCGACTTAGAGTGAGACACTGGGAATTTGAGGGGACTGGCAATCCAGACTCTGAATTCAGGATGATTAATAAAATATAGTCATTAAGAAGGTAGTCATTAATTGATGGTATAGTGATAAGCAAAAAGATTTGGACAAAGATCCATCAGATGAATTAGTGGTCCAGCAATATTTTGCTGCATCCATACAGTTGATCTGTCTTAATCCACCCTTTCATTTAAAGTAGTATTTTTTGTGTTGTTTGTTGTTTTTTTTAATTGACATACAGTTGACACGTGGTATTTGTTTCAAGTGCACAACATAGTGATTGCACAAGTCTACACGTTATGCTGTGCTCACTGAGAGTCCCTATACAATGCCATCATCATCTGTCCTTATACAACACTGTTACAATACCATTCACTATATTCCCTATGTTGTATCTTTCATTCTAGGGCTTATTCATTCCATAACTGGAAGCCTATATCTCTCACTCCTCTTCACCCATTTTGCCTATCCCCCAACCTTCCTTCCCTCTGGCAACCATCGCTTTGTTCTCTGTATTTATAGGCCTGTTTCTGCTTTTTGTTTGTTTGTTTGTTTGTTTTGTTTTTTAGATTTCACATGTAAGTGAAATCATATGATATTTGTCTTTCTCTGACTTATTTAATTTAATATATACTTACTAAGTCCATCCATATTGTCACAAATGGCAAGATCTCATTCTTTTTTATGGCTGAGTGATAGTCTGTTATATATACATATAATGTTATATACATAATATTATATATATAAAACATTCTGTTATATATATACATACAATGACTTTATTTTATCCATTCATATATTGAGGGACATAGAGTAGTATTTTTTTAAGGTTAGCAGGAGGAGTATTATAGTATACTGTATTCTCAGATCCAGTGGACATTTTATGTCAGGGATGTAAGGAGATAACATTTGAAAAGAAAGGAGGCAATGCCTTAATAATAAAATACTTGCCAAAATAGTAATGTTCATTTGGAAATGGATGACCGAAAGTTTTTTCTACGTACTGTATCCCAAAAGGAGAACATCGTGTTCACATATCATTCTGGTAAGCACTGACCATTGCCAAGCTGAGATATTCTGTACCTAAAATAGCACAGTGACAGTATTATTTCAATTAGTTTTAAAAAAATCCACAGTATTTTCTCAATTAAGTTTTTCCTATCTGTAAAGCTTTGGTGAGCTGGTACTGTTCACTCATGTATTACCAGGGCGCAGAAGAGTGTGCGCTTAGGCACTTGAGAAGTATTTATTGAAATGAAATTGCTGGTGTGAGGGCTAGCAGTTAACCAAATGAAGAAGTAGCAAGCAAATATTAACGGAAACAAATAAATGGATCCCCCTATCCCTAGACTTCTGTTTAAGAGCTTTAAAATTTTTATAGTGCATGAATATAATAGTTACACTTTCCAATTGTTAAGATGGAGTTAGATAAAGAACTATTTTCTCATGTTCTCCCAAACCCATGGAATCTCACTATTCTGTGTCTTGAACAAGTCAGTGAACTGTGCTGGGAAGAGGAAAGGGATGGAAGAAGAAGGGAAGGAAGGTGAGTAGATCACCGTACCAGTAGCTTGATGGGATGTTTCATGTACGTCATCTCACATAATCCTGCACAATATTATCCCTCCTCAGAGACAGGAAGTGGAACGCTGAGGGATTGGACAGCCTGCCCTACAATCACACAATCACACAAACTGAAAGTCGGGAGGTAGGTGGCACCTAGCTTTCTGCTGTGGCAGCTACTGCTGCTGCTTCTGTGCCCACATTCTTAATTGGAAGCCTGGAGTTGCCAGTCAGTCTGGTTCAAGAACTCTTAACAATGAGGGGGGTTCAAACTGGTATTTACAAGGCAAACTAAATATTAACTGAGCATGAATGAGCCCACACTTTTCAAATAAGCTATGTACGAATAGATATGCAAATAAACATGTATAATTCACTAACTCAGATCAAGCTTTCTGTCTACACTGCTGAACCAAATCTGTCCTTGCTAAGGTTAGCAAGTGACCTCCATGTTGCTAAATCCAGAGGGCAATGTTCAGCTGTTATCTTACTTTATCTATTTGTTAATCTCTCTATTCATTGTTGCAAATCTATTGTATTTGCTGCAATTGCTTTCCTTTAATTTTTGAGACACCTTTTTTTTCACTCGTCTTCCAAGATGCCACACTTTTCCTGTGTTTTTTCTCCCATTTTATTGGCTACTCCTTAGTCTCCTTTACTGATTTCTCCTCAGTCTCCTGTCTTCTTTTTGGAATGTCCCAGCATTCAGGTCTTTGACATCTTCTATTTTCTGTCAATACTTCTTCACCATCTAGTCTCCTACCTTTAGCTACATACTATATGCTGAGCACTCTTGGCTATCTTTATCCGGGAAAGAACAGTTCCTTAACTATATTCTCATATTTCAGTTGCCTGCTTGACACTGCCATTTAAATGCCTAAAGGGGGTGGTACGTGGGTGGCTCAGTTGGTTTAGCATTTGACTCTTGATTTCTGTGCAGGTCACGATCCCTGGGTCATGGGATTGAGCCTTGTAACTGGCTCCATGGTGAGCACAGCGTTTGCTTCAAATTTCTCTCTCTGCCCCTCCCCCAACTCTAAAATTAAAAGAAAATTCCTAAAGGGGATCTCACACTTGACATATTTAAAGTTGAACTCCAAATCATTCCCCTCAAAACCTGCTCCTTTGTAATCTTGTATACCTCAACAAATGTCAAGTCCTTCTTTACAGCTGTTCTAGCTAAAACCCTTGGCATCATTCTTGATTCCTCTTTTCTGTTACTCTAATTCCATTACATCAGCAGATTCTGTCAGCTCTTCCTCCAAAATATCTTCAGAATCTGCTCACTTCTGACCATCCCCACTGCCATCACCCTAGTCCAAGTTACCAGAATCTCTAGTCTACTGTTTCAGGAGATTCTTGACTGGTCCCTTTCTGTTCATGACATCTCCTAGCCTGTTCATGCAGCAGCAGAGTGGTTGTTCCAAAATATGGCATAACATCACTCCTTTGCTTGCCCTACATTGACTTGATTTTCATCTTAGAATAAAACCTAAAGTCTTTATCATAATCTTCATAGCCCTACAGAATTTGTTTCCTAACCTCGCCACCAGTTAGCTCTCTAATTTCCTTTCCTACTTCCCGGTCTCTTGTTTACTCATTTCCAGACAATGGGGTCTTTGCTCTTCCATTCATACCCCAGGAGTGTTCCTTCCTCAAGATCTACACAGCAGTTCCTCACAGATATCTGTAATGCTCACCACCTCATCTTCAGGTATGTGCTTACTTGTCTCCTGTGAGTTCTTCCCCAGGAAGAAATTGCAGTTCTTCAAAAGCATTTCTTGACTGTCTCATGCCAATGATTTGTTTGTCTCCACAGTCCATGTCACCATCTGACATGCTGTTCATTTTACTCATTTGGCTTCACTTATTATCTGTTTACCCACTAGAGTGTAAGCTCCATAGGAACAGGGATTATTACACTTGTGTCCCTGTCACCCAGAACAATGCCTGACACATAGTAGGTACTCAGTAAATACTTGTGGAATAAATGAATAGCTAATTTGAGCATAATGCTTAACTCTACTCCCAACATATTATTGATCTAACCAATGTATTTCTAATGTTGACTTCAAACCCTCCTCAGGAGTGACTGAGAAAAACGGCATGTATCATCCTGGATCAATCTGGAAGTGTTGAAGTGCTGGCTTTTGTCTGTCCTTCCTCTCAGTACCCTGCTCTGGGGTTCCGTGGACTGTTCTCTGTTGGAGTCATGTAGGGAATTCTTAACTGTCTGCTGGCAAATGCCTAGACTTTACAGTTTAAGTACTGTGTCTTTATGAGCTATATTTCCATAGCTCTGGCTGTTCCTTTTACATACTAGCAATAGAAGAAGTAATTTTTTTTCTTGTGCTGCAAGTGCCTACCTCAGCTTCACACAGATTCCTGGAACTTTATTTTTCTGGTTTAATTACTTTATGCCTATGTGAAGCCCTTATGTATTCATGTATTTTTTCCATTTACTGTTTTGATATAGTCCATATTATTTGCTTTGCATACATCCAAAATGGCCTACTTAATATCAGAATAGTTATTTTATGCACCAGTTATATAGATGTGAGGTCTTCCCCCAAAGAACTCCAACCACTAGGCATTGTTTTAACAAGCAGGAGATCATTTTGCTGGGGCTTCTTATAAGTACCGCGCACTAACTGATTGTGCCACTGGAGCCATGCGGCGTTTTGCTGGGGCTTCTTGCTGACCCAGCTAAAAGACACTGAATGACGCATTTCACTCTCAGGGGCTATTGCTAGGTTTTCATAGTCCCTGGTACTATAAATAGCACATCAGGGAACACAGGTACACTGAACATTTTCTGTACACTCCAATTCAATGTTTGCAGGAAGAAAGTCACATGCTGTCTGCTTTGCCCAAGTCACTTGCCCCTTAGTGCCTCCCAAGTTCTCGACAGAAAGTGTACATTTTCTCATAAACACAGCATCTGCTTTCAGCATACTTTGTGCCTTTGTTTATACTGCTTTCTCTGCCTGGCAAAATCCTATTCATCCTGTTAAGATTCATCTTGAGTGAGAAAGCTTTCCCCTGAGTTGGCTTGGCAGAAATTTGTCTTTTCCCTCCTGTGTGGGATTCTCCATATCATTTAGAGCATACCTTTTCTACAACAATTTCAGCATTATGTTAAAATCTATTACGTATGTTTATATGTCCACAGTCTCCCTACATCCCAGGCTGTGAGTCTGAGGCCTGTGACTTTTTGTATCTTTGTATTTATCCCTGACAATTAGCATGAGAAGCACTCAGCAACATTTGTGGAGGGAATTGAGGATTGTAGGAATGAATGAAATTGCATTCAGATAGGGGGATAGAATTCATTTGAATTTGTTCACAGTTTAATACCAATAAAACTAATCCTGGATTTTTCTATTTTCCCTAGGAGACACTCTGTACATGGTCAATTTGATACAACATATGTTATATTTAAATATACTTCAGGAGATTATTCTTTTTTTTTTTCTTGGTTTCAGAGGAACAGGCTAGTATGTTCCTTACAAACTTCTTGGCATCTTTCTTTCTACATGCTCTTTTGCTCTGCCCAGTCTCCAGTCAAATTCCTCCAACGGATCTGCTATAAACAATGATTTTGTGAGCGGTTGTGTGTTCTCTGCAGTGAAAACCCGCCTTGTTTTCTGTTGCTAGGCAACCCCATTCCAGCTGCCCTTGAAGAAATGCGCGGTGGTGGGAAATGGTGGGATTCTGAAGAAGAGTGGCTGTGGCCGTCAAATAGATGAAGCAAATTTTGTCATGCGGTAAGAGAGAGCATCCACAGCGCGGCCTCTGCCTTCTTTCCTTTCCCCCACACCTCCCACAAGCCCTGGAGCCTTTCACAACTAGTCACTTGTGATTAATCGATTGTAACTACTCTTAGCTTCCCTTCAAGTTCATAGACAAGTGAATTTAGGAGAGAGTCAGGGAGCAGGGGAACATGCCCCAAGAAAGCACAAAGCCAAGAAGGGTTCAGAGGTTAGGGGGAGACTCAAAAGTAGAAACACTTAGATTTTGTGTTAGATTATATAGTCGGGTGATAAAAACTTTAAAAATTGATTTAAAAGTTGACTCTGAATACACATTTTCATTTATTAATTACACTGTACACCCTTTTCTTCGTTTTTCACAAAAACATTTGGAAGTAGCCAGTGGGATTTGAAGAGGGCTTTGATGATCTGTGTACGGCTGGGAACAATGGAAGGAAGGAGGGGTCTTAACTTTTGTGCAGGGAGGAAGCTTGGTAAAGGGACTGAGTGGTGACATGTATGTCACTTCGAGGAGAAAATAGCAGGTTTCTACAGGGGCATGTAAAAGAATTGCTAAGATGCATCCAGCCAGGGATAGAGGCCATCAACCTGTCGTGGTGCCAACCTACACTTTTGGGTGATTTTGACCAGGAGTGAAGACAGCAAGTGATTGGACTGACACGAGTTTGGTTTTGTCTGTCTGACAGGGAAGAAGGCTGGGGAGTGACAACATGGAGGGTCCTGGCTAGAGAAAGTATGAGGTGACATACCTTGAAGTCTGGGCTGGATAGCAAGTGGGCTTTGAGGGGCGTGACCAAGAGAGGGAGGGCACCAAACGGGGCCAAAGGTCAGGGTCATTGAGAGCCCGAAGGGAGTGGTGGTGGGAACAATGAAGGAGAGATGGAATCATAAGAACTCAGGTCAAAGAGTGGCCCACTGGAGTGTATGATGGCAGAGCTCTGTCTGGGGGATGATAGGATGCGGGGAAGAAAAGAAGACCTATGTAACCACAGAAGTGCAGGGACTTTGCAGCTGTATTGTGAAGGTTCTGTCGGGGGAGCCCCAATGTCTCACTGAAGGGGGGATAACTATGACCCATGTGCCAAAGGGCTCCAGGGCCAGGAAGGAGGAGGCAACACAGAGCGAAGGAAGTTAAGTAAAGGAAGGGTGGCGGCAGCATGGGATTTGGTTTTTGTGTTTGTGTCTAAGGATAAATAAATAATGGTCTAGAAATGGTCAAAAGTGGCTAAGAGAACACAAACCACCTCTGAGCTCTGAGCTCAATGGAATGGGGGAGAGTGAAGGCACTCCTTGTGAGTGTCTCAGGGGAAGCCATGTACCTGGGGGAGGGTCAGGCTCCCGCTCAGAGAACCAGAATTGGGCTCCTTAGAAGACTTTTTATCTCATTAGTGAAGCCTGCAGCACAGTGGGGAGATCTTCTACATCTGTCTTTCCTTCATGGGGGTGCCCTGACAGAGTTTTTCCAGTGTAGGACTATGTTTTCCTCTCCATTGCAATTATTACTTTATTATTATTATTGCAATATATGTAAACAAGAAAATGTAGAAAGTAAAAATGTAGTTTTCATAATTCAAGTCAATTAAACATCTATTTATTGAGCTCCTACTTACTATGCATTGGGCCTTAGCTGGGTCTAAAAATGGTACGTTAAACAATTCTGCCTTGGGGGCACCTGGGTGGCTCAGTTGGGTAGGCATCCAACTCTTGATTTCAGCTCAGGTTGTGATCTCACAGTATGTGGGTTTCACCCCCACGTCGTGGTGTGGAGCCCGCTTGGGATTCTCTCCCTCTGTGCCCTGTCTCCCCCCACTCAAAATAAAGAAATAAACATTAAAAAATTAAAAACAAAACCAAAACAGTTCTGTCTTGTATTTAGAACCTAGAGATATGCTAGGCTTCTGATGGGGGAATTCAGAGACAGATGGTGAGGGGTCAGGAACCTTCTGATAAGTGGTGTGTGGAGTGAGCCCTCTCTCCATTTCACTCTGGGTACAGGAACAGCCTTTCTGAGGCTTGAATGTGGGAAAGATGCCAAGTGTTGCCACAGTGCAGTGAGATGAGGCTGGAGAGGTATTTATGCTATGAGAGTGGCCACAGTGACCTACAGAGTTTATGTTGATGGGAAGAGCAAAGGCCCTGGGCCAAATTCAGGTACCCACTTAAATGTACTGGCATTAGGTAGAGGCTGAGGAGCCAGAAAAGAATACAGTGGGGAAGAGGAGGACAAGCCCTTGCCACAAACTAGCTCTGTGACCTACTGCACATTATTAACCCTTGCTGGGGCTCAGCTTGCCAATCTTTTTGAGGCAGTGGAAGTGGACAAGCCTTTCTACTGTGGAAACTGGTTCTATCTGTGATATATGAATAGTATATAATTGTAACAGTTCATGTAGTCTAGTTCATATTCTCAGCTTCCTTTCAAGTATGTTTATTTGCTCTTTCCAAAAACTATGTAAGGAACAAAGAGGAGTGGTTATTATACTCACAGATTCAGGGAATTTAAGTGATTTCAAGAGGTGTTAATACAGTGTGGCAGGAGGCAGTAAAATAAGTGTATTTTATATTGTTCCTAAGTGTGTATATGTGTGTTTCACTACATTTAGGGAGATGTGTATTTTAAACTTAACATGTTGAAGACGAGGCCTAAGCATTTCAGGAAGTTATCTATACTTATTTATTGTAAACAAACAAGACTAAGTCTACATTATAGACAATCAACATGGCTGTATTCAAATTCAGAATTAATGAATGTTTGTGGTTAGGGTGCATAGCACAGCATTAAGCGTAATTTCATAGAATAATGGGAGAGGTGAAGATGGAGAATTCAAAGAGTTAGAGCCATCTGTGCATGTGTCTTTGATTTAATTTCAGGAATAGCGCCATTTTCTTTTTTTAATTGAAGTATGATTAACATATAACATTATATTAGTTTTACATGCACGCCATAATGGCTTGATTTTGGTACACACTGCAAAGATCACCACAATGAGTCTCATTTCCCTATTACTGTATAAAATTACATAATATGCAGTAGTGTATTATTGACTATATTCATCATGCTATACGTTACTCCCATGACTTACTTATTTTATGACTGGAAATATGTGTTTCCTGACCCCCTGTTCCCATTTCTTCCACTCCCATCCCTGTCTCCTCTGACAACCACTGATCTGTTCTCTCCATCTATGAATTTTGTTTTATTCTATTTGTTTTGTGTTTTAGATTCCACATATAAGTGAAATCAAACAGGGTTTGTCTTTCTCTGTGACTTATTTCACTTACTGTAATACCCTCAAGGTCTAACTGTGTTGTGGCGAATGGCAAGATTTCATTCTTTTTTTGTGACTGAGTAGTATTCCATTGTATGTATATACCTCATCATCTTTATCCTTTCACCCATTTTTTAAAGTTTTTATTTACTTATTTTTGTGAGGCAGAGAGAGACAGAGAGAGAGAGAAAGAGAGAGCAGGGAAGGGGCAGAGAGAGAGAAAGGGGGAGAGAGAATCCCAAGAAGGCTCCATGTTGTCAGCACAGATCCCACAAACTGTGAGATTATCACTTGAGCCAAGATCAAGAGTCAGACACTTAACCAACTGAGCTACCCAGGCTTTGCTACCTTTTCATCCATTTATGGGCACTCTATGTCTTTTGATTAGAGAATTTAGTCCACTTATATTTAAAGGAATTATAGCTAGGTATGTACTTTTGTCATTTAGTTCATTGTTTTCTGGCTTTTTTTTTTTTTTTTTTGGTAGTTCCTCTTTGTTTCTTTTTCTTTTTCACTCTCCTCATATGGCTTGATACCTTTCTTCAGTGTTATGTTCAGATTCCATTCTCATTATCTTTTGTATATCTACTGTAAGTTTTTGCTTTGTGGTTACCATGAGGCTTACATATCTCAATCTCTGTATACAGACTAGTCTATTTTAAGTTGATAGCAAGTTAAGTTTGAACACATACTAAAGCCATACATTTTTACTCCTCTGTCCATGTTTTGTTTTTGATGTCATGTTTTACATACTTTTATTCTGTGTATCCTTTAACTAATTATTGTAATTATAGTTATTTCTACTCTTTTTATATTTTAACCTTCATGGTAACTTTGTAAGTGATTCCATTACCTTTATTATATATTTGCCTCTACCAATGAAATTTTTACTTTTATGTTTTCTTGTTACTAATAAGTGCCTTTCCCTTCAGTTTAAAGAAGTCCTTTTAAATTTTTTAAAATATTTATTGATTTTTGAGAGACACAAAGAGACAGGATATGAGCAGGGGAGGGGCAGAGAGAAAGGGAGACACAATATTTGAAGCAGGCTCCAGGCTCTGAGCTGTCAGCATGAACCCAAGGCATGGCTCGAACCCATGAACTGTGAGATCATGACCTGAGCCGAAGTTGGATGCTTAACTGACTGAGGCACCCAGGAACCCTAAAGAAGTTATTTTAATATTTCTTGTAAGGCCAGTTTGGTGGTGATCCTTTAGGTTTTGCTTGTCTGGAAAACCCTCTATCTCTCCTTCAATTGAACCTTGCCAAGTACCTTGCCTTGATTGGCACATTTTTTGTTTTCCATACCTAGAATATATCATGCCATTCCCTTCTGATATGCAGGATTTCTGCTGAAAGTCTGCATATAGTCTTATGGGGGTTCCCTTATATACAACAAGTTGTTTTTCTCTTGCTGCTTTAAGATTCTAAGAGAGAGAGAGAAAATCCTGCTGTGTTAGCATAGAGCCCAATACAAAGCTCAATCCCACAAACCGCAACATCATGACCTGAGCCAAAATGAAGGGTTGGGAGCTTAACTGACTGTGCTACCCAAGCACTCCTAACTTTTGACATTTTGACTATAATGTGCCCTGATATGGGTCTCTTTAGGTGTATTTTTTTTTAAATCCTCTGGGCTTCCTAAATCTGAATGTCTATTTCATTCCCCAGGTTAGGGAATTTTTCAGTAATTATTTCTTCAAGTAAATGTTCTGTCTCTTTCCCTTCTCCTTTTGGTATCCCCCTTATTATGCAAATGTTGATCTACTTGATGTTGTCCCAGAAGTTCTTAAGCTATCTTCACTTAAAAGTTTTTTTTTTCTTTTTGTTGCTTTGTTTGGGTGAGTTCCACTGTCCTGCCTATCAGGTCACTGATCCTTTCTTCTATTTCATCTAGTCTGCTGTTGAACTCCTCTATTGTATTTTTCAGTTCAGTTATTGTATTCTTATGCTCTGTGACTTCTGTTTGGTACTTTTTTTTTTAAGTGTTTTGGATGTGTATTTATTTTGAGAGAGAGAGAGAGAGCAAGTGGGGTGGGGGCAAAGAGAGAGGGAGAAAGAGAGAGAATCCCAAGCAGGTTCCATGATGCCAGCACAGAGCCTGGACGTGGGGTTCAGTCCCACAAGTGGTGAGTTCATGACCTGAGCCAATATCAAGAGTCGTATGCTTAACCAACTGAACCACCCAGGCACCCCTGTTTAGTACTTTCTTATATTTTATATATTTTTGTTGAAGTTCTTTGTGTTCATTCACTCTCCTGAGATTGGTGAGCATCTTTGTGATCATTGCTTTGAACTCTGTCAGGTAAATTACTTACCTCCGTTTCATTAAGATTTTGTTCTGGGTTTTATCTTGTTCTTTCAACTAAAGAATATACCTCTTTTCCTCATTTTGCTTGACACTCTGTGTTTGTGTCTATGTATTATGTCAAACAGCTATGTGTCCCAGTCTTCAAAGAATGGTTACAGGAAGATGGAGGTCTGTTTTAGTTTGCTGTCTGTTCAGTGACCTGGGGTTGGTTGCCTGCCAGGAACAGTTTCTCCAATTGTTTAAGAGCTGTAGGGCCCAGATACACAAGTTCCCCCTTGGCCCAGAGCCAGGCATTTGAGGGGCATCCTTTGTGTGTCCTGCATGCAGCTGCTGGCTTTGTGGAGACATAGGTCCACAAGATGGTGCCAGACCAGAGCATGCCCTTCCACAGGCTTTGGCAGGGCAGAGGTACAATAGGATTCATGCCTGCTAAGTTAGGCATTTTATGTCTTTTAAAGGAGGGAATTGGAGCACCAGTTCAGGGAAAGTGGTACCAGCAAGTTAGGAGAGTGCAAAAATAACCTGTGGAAGCACCTCCATCCCTTCTGGCAGATGCTTTAAGATTAGCCAATGAATTTCCTTCACATATGGTCTAGGGGCTTTTCAACTTGGTGTTTTTGTGCTGATTCCCAGAATAAGTGATTCTGTATATGAGCCCTTTGAAGGTGGAAGTCTCAGTTTCCTATGGTCCTTTGGGTCTCCTGGGTATAAGCCATGCTGGTTTTCAAAGCCAGACATTTTCGGGCCTCATCTCTCTGGTGCAGGTCCCAAGGGTTGGGGTGGATGATCTGGGGCTCAAGTACTTTACTACTTAGGGATATGCTCTGTATTTGTGAGATCCCTCCCACCTGCGGGTTCATGCCAGGAGTGGAGTTTTTTGACAAGACCATGTCTCTGCCTCTCCTGCCCTTCTTAATGTGGCCCATTTATCTTTTCTTGTGGAGTTACTGTTCAGCTTGTTTTCAGGTCTTTTCCAGGGAGAATTATTCTCTATGTAACTTTAGATTTGGTGTGTCCATGGGAGGAGATGAGTTGTGGGGTCTTTCTATGCCACCATCTTGAACCTCTGCAAAGAATAGGACCATTTTCACAGTGCATTTGAATTCTTTAAAAGCCTCATTTATGGTTTATAATATGAGAGTAATTAAGGGTTGATAATTTGTTATAAATTATTCTTATTTGACCATTTATGAATCTACTTAGAAATGGTTGCTTCATACACAATTTTTGGGCACCCTGAGAAAATTGACATAGTATCATACATTCAAAATTCAATATTTAGTGTGTACATATGATTAGAAAAGCATGTAGTATATCTGGTCTTAGACTATAGGGTTCAGGGACAGTTACAATGAAAGAACAGATCCCAAAATAGCCTTACCTACACATAGTGATATACCACATTACAGTTCCAAATGTTTTTTTCAGTATTAGAATCTAACAGTATCATACTTTCCTTTGTCTAGATATTTTCAAGTGCACTTTTAAAAAATTTATTTTATGTATTATTTTTTAAAGTTTTTATTTAAATTTGAGTTAGTTAATATATAGTGTAACATTGGTTTCAGGAGTAGAATTTAGTGATTCCTCAGTTCCATGTATCACCTTTTCACAAGTGCCCTCTTCGAGTACATTTTCTAATACTAAAAATTTATTTCTTGTTTTTCAAAGTAAACGTTTGCTCTATAACCCAAAACAACACTTTAAAAAAATAATATTGTTGGATAAAATTTATCTGGAAGGTCTGGAAGACAGAGGTAATGGTGATTGCATCTTGGAGATGATTTGGGTGGCTTAGAGATACAAGTGAGGGTAACATAATTTTGGTGCCTTGGAATTAGGCTCAAGAGTGTGTTTTGCATACTTAAATATGTGTAACATTTTTAAAAATTTTTATTTAAACTCCAGTTAGTTAGCATATAGTATAATACTAGTCTGAGATGTGCAATATAGTGATTCAATACTTCCACACAACACCTGGTACTCATCACAAGTGCCCTCCTTAATCCCCATGAACTAGTCAACCCATTCCCCCCGACACCCTCCTCTGGTAACTATCAGTTTGTTCTCTATAGTTAAAAGTCTGTTTCCTGGTTTGCCTCTCTCTCTCTCTTTTCCCTATGCCTGTTTGTTTTGTCTCCTAAATTCCACATATGAGTGAAATCATATGGTATTTCTCTTTTTTTGACTGACTTATTTTATTTAAAAAATTTTTTTAATGTTTTATTTATTTCTGAGAGAGAGAGAGAGAGAGAGAGAGAGAGAGAATGAGCAGGGGAGGGTCAGAGAGAGAGGGAGATACAGAATCTGAAGCAGGCTCCAGGCTCTGAGCTAGCTGTCAGCACAGAGCCCCACACAGGGCTCGAACCCACGAACCGTGAGATCATGACCTGAGCGAAAGTTGGATGCTTAACTGACTGAACCACCCAGGCGCTCCACTGACTGACTTATTTCATCCAACACGATATTCTTTAGCTCCATCCACGTCACTGCAAATGGCAAAATTTCATTCTCTTTTATGGCTGAGTAATATTCCATTATATATAATTACGACTTCTTTATCCAATCATCAGTTAATAGACACTTGGGCTCTTTTCATATTTTGGTTATTGTTTTAGATAATGCACAATAAACATCGGGGTGCATATATCCCTTTGAATTAGTGTTTTTGTATTCTTTGAATAAATATGTTGTACAATTGCTGGATCATAGGTTACTTGAATTTTTAACTTTCTAAGGTACATCCATACTGTTTTCCAGAGTGGCTGCACCAGTTTGCATTCCTACCAACAGTGCAAGAGGGTCCCTTTTCTTCTCATCCTCGCCAACACCTGTTGTTTCTTGTGTTATTGATTTTAGCCATTCTGACAGGTGTCAAGTGATATCTCATTGTAGTTTTGATTTGTATTTCCCTGATGATGAATGATATATGTAACATTTTAAAAGTACTTTTATGAATTATTTTTCTATTTAAAGATTCATCTTCACCAAACTCAACCGCTCTACTCCCCAATTCAAAGAATATAATTTCTCACCAATTCTGTGATCAATCTTTTAGGATCATGATCACAGTTACCAACACAGTTAGCCATCAATACCTGTTAATTGTGCCAATGAGCAATAATACAAACTTTGAACCACTTTTACACAATTATGCCTTATTAGAAACAATTTGTATTAAATATGCCTTCTTTGTAAATCTATGTAATTATCAATTTAGGAATTGAGGAGCTAAAATTACAGTGTGCTTCTTCTAAGAAAAGAGCTATAAGGAAGTGTCACAGACGTTTGCACTTGAAGAGAAAGTTTACTTGGAAGAACTTAAGGCAGATATTTACACCAAAATACAGAGTCATTATTTTCCAGAAATGCATTTATAAAATGTTACCTTAATTGTTTTAAGGATTTCTCTGTGTTGTAGGATTTGACAATCAGTATCCAAAAGTTTTTCTTGAGCTTTTACTATGTGACAGAAGGTATAAAGGAACCCAGACATAGGAGCCATGGATCAGCCTACAAGGAACACACAGAAAAACAAAATATTTATTAATTAAAACTGATATGCTTCATTAATAATGACAAAACAAGTTGCTTGAACTCCCCAGCAATATTCAGAGGTTACGGTTTTGCTATAACATGTTTGGTTCTCAAATGTTATGAAGACTGTCAAGATCAAATCTTCCTTAAGAGATAAATGCCCAAATTTTAGCTTATGTTTTATCTTTGAAATCACCTTCGTCTTTGCAAAGATCAGTTAAATCACAAGACCATAGCACCATGGCCGGATGAGCCTGGTTGGTAATGCTTAAGCTCAGTCCCTCAAAAATGTCCTCAGAAACCACACAAGATATGGTGTGACCACCAGACTGTAGACATCTCAAGAAAAGGCCCTGTGCCTTGGCTTCCCCTTCACCCCCCTACAATGACCATTGTGTTTGTTCTCAATGGGCACTCAGCGAAATCGTCAACTGGCTGACCAGTTAATTTGTGGGTAGCTGCCTGCAAAGTCAGTATCTCATTACTGCAGAGCAGATGAAAGGAAGATTCCAAATCAACTGAGACAAGTTTTACCCAAGATGCCCTGATGTGGTAGCAGTCACAGGGCAAATACAAGACAGCATCAAGGAACTTGAGCAGATCAGCTGAGTGGGTACATTCCATGTCCTGGGGAAATTTGTAGGGTAAATTTAGTAGTTGGGGAAATGGCAGACACCTTAATATTTGCAAGCTCTTTTTCACTACAAATACATGAAGTTTTAGTTTGTTGAAATAGTGAAGAGTTAGAGATGCCTTGATGTGGTAGGAGTCAAGTTAGAGCTATGAGTAGAGAGGAGAAACCAGGACAGAGTGATAAAAGAAAACCCAATGTAAAGTACAGATTCATTTAGGGTCTTCATAAATAATATGTATATAGGTTTCTGATATGTGATATTTTTGAGTTTTTATTATGTGTGAGGTACCAAGGTAGGGACTTTTTGTACATTTCTTACTATAATCCTTAGAACAACCTCATTAGGAAAGAAAAGTCATTACCCTCATTTTATGTAATGGGGAAACTGAGGCCAGGCAGATGAATTAATGTTCCACTGGTAGAAAACCATGGGATTTGGATATGCAGTTGCCATATTTTCCATTGTAAACATTCATAAGGCATTGTGGCCAAGGAAAGCAACAAGGACTGGGGTTGAGTGTGTGTGTGTGTGTGTGTGTGTGTGTGAGGGAGGGGAGTTATTTTTGTCACCAGGAAACCAACACCTGTACTCTTTCCCTGGGCTGAACTGGGACAGTGGGAAATCACTGCATTTCTTTAGATAACAAATCACTATGTGTTCACCAGTCGTTAGCCCATACATTGGTTACATACACAGAGGTCAGACATGTATTGATTTAAATGACAGAATCTGCTCTGAACGTACTATTGGAAAATTAAGAATTTGGTAAAAGAAAGAAAAACCATAAGCAAATACAATTCTTGACTATGTCTTGAGGTTTGTGGGTATACAGAGAACACTGTAGGCCTTGTGTCTTTAATGTACCACACCCTCTTGAGTTCCAGTTTTAAGCCTAATACTTCCTGTCTTACCACCCCAAAAATATTTTGAATGGAATAAATTCATTCTAGTTAATGTCTCTTTTTTAACAGATCACTTAACTCTCTAGCTGACATTTTTTTCTAAAACAGGACTAGCTTTTATGACTGCACTTTGAAGATGGTTATAGTTAGTCATCTAATGACTATTAAAAGGGAGAGGTGATAAAAATGATTATTTGTGAACTAAGGTAGACCTAGTAAAAATTCCTATTTGTCATGAAAATGGTCTTGATTTAAAAAAGTCTGTAGATCATTCTAAAATGTTTTTGTTTCTCTAGATGTAATCTTCCTCCTTTGTCAAGTGAATACACTAAAGATGTTGGATCCAAAAGTCATTTAGTGACAGCTAATCCCAGCATAATTCGGCAAAGGTAAGAGTTTGTGATTTCTGTTTGTAAGGAACTAAAGAGGAAGGCCTTTGAAGTATTTAACATTTTAAAGACAGTGAACATAGTTCAGTTTGAGAAACAAAGAAGAAAGCCATCTGGACAGACAGGAAAAATGAAGGAGAGAATTGTAAATAAATGAAGCAGGACTATGGGAATCTAAACACTATTTTATGCTTCTTCTGGGGCTCTGTTTCTTGCCTTTAGAGGTGGTAGAAATAACATGAAAATCCGTTGTTTTACTCAAAGAAGCAATACAGTAGCCTGCTTACTCATTCCTATTACTATCCAATTTGTTGGCTTTTGTCCCAACTCATTGATTGGTGAACTGAGTTAATATTGGTTTTGTTAAAGAAGAAAAACAAAAAAACAACCAATCTACTGCACAAGTATGCATGAACATAGCAATATTGTCAGGAATGGACAGGAAGGTATAACCATATGATGATATTACACTATGTTACATTCAATCAGATTCAGGAACGCAGATGGAAAATTCTTGCTCCCAAATCAATTCTAGAGATCCTGACAGCAGCTGTGGAAGCTTTTGGGGGTTGGTCTCCAGTTGACGAAACTGGTCAGTACTCTATGGGCTGTTTCTCCAAGGATTTTTCTTGTAGATTCTGACTCAGTCTCTGTGAAGTGAGGAATCCAACATTGCCTTATACTCTCCTGTACAGATGACTAGCAGTTAGGACTGAGATACTCGGGTGTGTTGGGGTCAGTTACTTGTAATCTAAGGGAGTCCTATCCAAGTGACCAGCACCTGTGTGTCACTTTATAGGCAATGCTGCACCTGCTTGTTTGAGTTTCATAGTAAGCATTCTCATATAATAGATGTCTAAAAATATAACCAAACAGTTTTTAATTTTGACAGATACTGTGAAATCACCCTTCTAAAATGTACCATTTTAGAAAGTAATTCTCTTTTGTAAACGATAAGACCGCCTGTCTCCCAGTACTGAAAACAACATTATGTACTATTCATCTTTTAAATTTTTGGCAGTCTGTTAGGTGAGAGATGATATATTATTTTTTTACTTATTATATATTTTTCTGAATACAGCAAATGCTGAGTGGGTATTGACTATCAGTATTTCCTCTATGAAATGCCTGTTTGTATTTTACTCATTTTGTGTTATTTGTTTAAAAAATGTTTTCCTGTTGATTTATAGGAATGGTTTCTATTATAGATATTAAATGTTTATATTATAGATATGTTTGCTATATATGTAGCAAATATTTTCTTCTAACCTATCACAGATCTTTTAACTTCTGTCCTTCCAAAATTTAACATGTTTTATGCAGTGAAATTTCCTTTTCCTTTATGGCTTCTTCTTTTTTCTTAATCTTTCTTTGGATGATCTTCCTTATCCACATCCCCTCCATAAAAAAATATTATCTTATATTTTTCTAGTGCACTTATAATTTCATTTTTCATATTTAAGGAATTCAGTCCTTGTGAATATTTATTTTTATAACAGTAGTTTTACTGTCTTGCAAAAAATAAATAAATAAATAAATAAATAAATAAATAAGGGTACACATATAATTATGGTAGCAAAAATAAGGTTAGAGAAGGTAACATCATTGATGTATTTAAAAGAAATTCTCAGCAAGGAGCTTTGCTATAGCCTTTGTTAGGGTATATTGTTTAGAGTACATTCTTATCTTTTAAAAAACAGTTTTATTGAGTATAATTAAATCACAAAAAACCTTGCATGGTTAATGTATATATATAATTTGACAAGTTTGGGCATATGCATACACTAGTGATACATACGACCACACTCGAGGTACTAAACATATCTAAACATATCTTTCACCTCCAAAAGTTTCCTTGGGCTTGTGTTTTGTGTGTGTTTGTGTAGTAAGAATGCATAACATGAGATCTGCCTTCTTCACAAATTATTGTTCAGTGGGTATAAAGTGATTTCTTCTTGACTGCACCCAGAACAAAGAGATTAGTTAGGATATCTGAGACGTAAGATTAGAAAGGGCTTTTCAGGAAGTCACACTTACCTTCTGAGTGCATTTTTAGGGGCCCAGAGAAGAGAGTTTGTTCTCAGTGGCAGCAGAGTGTACTGGACCTTCAAATGCATGGCTATTGTTCTCTTCCTTTCTTTGATGAGTTTTGCAGATGGGTGACAGCAAGGATCTGTTCCTGGGGTTACCCCTTCATCAACATACTGCCTCTTACCCCTTGGGCCTCAGATATTTTTGTTCAAATATCCTTTAAAAGTACTTTTAAAAAGCTATCATTATTTCCTTGATCACTTTGAAGTTATCTCGTTTTTTAGCATAAAGTTATATTCCACCAAGTATGTACTTTCAGTGTATTCTATATTGTGCATATGTTTTATATATTGCCAAAATCTCAGAAGTGCAGATACAGCTCTTTGGATGTTACCTGCCCTCCTAACAAGGTCAGTGTTCTTTGTCGAAGTAACTCCTAAGTTGAACTGACTTTCGTAAGAAAAAGGCTGACCATCTTTTAATTCAAGTAGGTGTTAAAATGTAACCCATATAATCATCTTACTTCTGAATTCTAATTATTCAACACAGAAGTATGGGGAACATAGAAGTAAGGAATGGGGATTGCCATAGTTTATCCTCCAGATAAAATGAAGTATAGCTTCTTTGTATTTCTTATAAGGATCTTTTTGTTCTTTCTCAAGGGACACTCCCTCAGAAGCTGTGGATCTTGGAAATGTTTCTTTGCCTGCCTGAGTGGTTTTTACCCTGGGTGGGGGGGGGGGGGGAACAATGCGTCATTGTAATATTTGGGTGATAGGAAGTGTGCCTTTTGTGAAGGGGAGAAAGGAAAATTGTGAAAGTAGAGCCTGGAAAAAGATTTATTCCTATTCAGAATAGGAATTCAGTTATTATACATAAAAACTGGAACTTAATTGATTGTTGTATTATGACATTAAGAATTCATTTTTAAACTTTGAAGCTCTAACTGGAGAAATGATTATTTGCAGTCACTAACAAAGAGCGTCAGGATCTTGAGTATGTGTGTGTTTTCATGGAGGCACACAAGAGGCTCACAGGTGTGAGCAGTTTGCAGTCAAGAACCCTTCACCTGTGCTCTTCAGACCCTTGCATGTTGTTTAGCATACAAGACATGCAAAGTAAATGTTTCTGGAATGAATGAATAAGTGAACAAATATATTTTAAATGTCCTTTAAGCCAAATTTTACAAATCAAATTTGAATGTGGTTTGAATTGTCTTACAAAAAGAGATTTTTGAGGTAGGCACCGGGGTGGCTCAGTCAGTTAAGTGTCTGACTCTAGATTTCAGTTGAGATCATGATCCCACAGTTGGTAAGATTAAGCCCCGCATCGGGCTCTGTGCTAACAGCAAGCTTACAGAGCCTGCTTGGAATTCTCTCTTTCCCTCTCTCTCTACTCCTCCCTGGTTATCTCTCTCTCTCTCAAAATAAATAAACAAACTTAAAAAAATTTTTTTTGGTGTCAGTTAAAATATTTATGATCTTAAGATAGGAGATGAAGTTTTTAGTAACAGATATTTCAAAATAGTATTAGTGGAATACTTAGGTGGGAAGGCTTCTTTACTTTTTTTTTTTTTTTTAAGTTGACATGAATTAGGAAATAAAGTTTTTAGAATAAATGGAGTGTAAGTCAATGGTGGAATTAACCTTTTAAAATTTGTCCATGCTTAACTTTTAATTCATTAGGAGAACTTTATATGAGACCCCAATATTTATTTTGAGGTTTTTAATATCATGTAAAGCCTGGGTAATCTCTTCCCATACAAGTGGAAGAGACTTCATCCAATGGTAATTGCCTCTGCTTTTGCTAAAGGCAATTGGGAGGGTAGCAATATTAGCAGGGAGAACAATTGCTTATTTTATTTATGTACTTTAAAAAAATAATTTGAACATTGAGGAAAATAACTTTGGTCTAAAGAAGATTGATAACAGTTTCTCTTTAAAATTCTATATGACTCATGTCTCAGATTGTGTTCCTGAAACTTCCCTATCTGTTCTGCCGAATGACTCCTTTTTTCTTTTCTCTCCAAACTCAGAGCAGCTTATCAGTGTTTGCATCAAGGCTTGGCAGTCACTGATAGCCGCTCAGTCTAACGTCTGTCATGATAGAAGAGCGTTAAAAAGCAGATACTAAAACTGGAAGTAGAAGATAGAGCAGAGATGATTCTAAAAGGATAGAGGTCTTTATGAAGTTTGTGTCTGAGAGGCAGTATTACATACATGGTGGCGAGGAACACAGGTTTGGCTTTATTTATTTATTTAGTTTTATTTCTAGGAGAGAGAGAGAAGGCGTGAGCAGGGGAGGGTCAGAGAGAGGGAGTCACAGACTGAAACAGGCTCCAGGCTCTGAGCTGGCAGTCAGCACAGAGCCCAATGCGGGGCTCGAACCCACGAACCGCGAGATCACGACCTAAGCGAAAGTCGGACGCTTAANGCTCCAGCCTCTGAGCTGGCAGTCAGCACAGAGCCCAATGCGGGGCTCGAACCCACGAACCGCGAGATCACGACCTAAGCGAAAGTCGGACGCTTAACCGACTAAGCCACCCAGGCGCCCCACAGGTTTGGCTTTAAACAGATTTGTGTTCACATTCTAGTGCCAGTACTGATGAGTGCTTCTACTTACTGGCTATGTAACGTTAGTTCCTTAACCTCCCATCTGTCAAGTGAGAATAAAATTGTCTTGAGGACGGCTGAGAGATACAAATGAGGTAATATAACTGTGTCTGGTAGGTAAAAGCTGTTCTGACTGATATCCACCATAGCTACTCAAGAGGACTCTTCCATTGGAACACATTTTGTTCTTAGAGAAAACATATTTTCAAATGTATTATTGGACTTATCAAATTTAGGGACTCTCCAAGGATATCTGTACCCTTCTCCCCAAACAAACAAACAAACAAACAAACAATAAAACCCCACAAAATAGAAAATCAGGGAACTAAAACTGTGAGGTATGAAGTTCTGATCTTAGTGTTGAGAGCTGGAGATCAAGCCCGGGACCTACTATGATCATGTGTGTTCCACTTTAACCCCTGATAAGGGACTTAATGTGGCCCCATGTCCTTAGCAGACCCTGGCTTCCAACAGAAGCACATATTTCTTCTGGAAGAAAACTCTCGGAATTCTCATGTATCACTTTCAAACAAATGCAAGCTCATGAAAGCAAACACTGAAATGCACACAAGCCATTGACATTGAGAGCCCTCAGAGACAAAGAGCAAATGGCAAATTATAGATACAAATGCCTGAGAATATACTGGAATTGTCAGATGCAGTATATAACTAAGAATGAAATCTTCATAGAAAAAAAAGGAATAAGCCAATAAGAGAATATCACAATTAACTAGGTAACCTTGCACAAGGGCCAAGTAGAACTTTTAGAAATGAAAGAATGACTGTTGAAATGAACACACATCAGATTAGACACAGCTCAAGGAGGATGGGTGAGCTGGAGTCTAGGATAGAGAAAATAGGGAGGCAAGATAACAACAGGTGGAGGATAAAATGAGAAGGGACTACATTTAAGTAGAATTGTGGAATTATAAAAGAGATAAAGGTTGAAACTTTAAAAAAATTTTTAATATTTTATTTATTTTTGAGAGAGAGATAGAGACAGCATGAGCAAGGGCGGGTCAGAGAGAGAGGGAGACACAGAATCCAAAGACAGGCTCCAGGCTCTGAGCTAGCTGTCAGTACAGAGCCTGATGGGGGGCTTGAACCCACGAACTGTGAGATCATGACCTGAGCTGAAGTCAGACGCTTAACCGACTGAGCCACCCAGGAGCCCTGAAACTTTTTTAGAATTAAATAATAAGCTAATCCATAAATACAGGAAACATGAAGCATCAAACATAGTCAATTAAATTTTTTAAAAGTGCAAACCTAGACCGTTTTAGTAAAACTGAACTAAAGATAATAAGAAGCTGCAAAAAGCTGCCAGGTAGAAAAGACAGATGTCTTGCAAAAGAATGGTAATTAATTAAAAAGCAAACGTTCTCGAATATAAAAATGGAAAGGAGAAAGCAGTGGAAAAGTACCTTCAAAGCTCTAAAAGGAGAAACAATCAACATAGAGATGTGTACTCAGAAAATTATTTTTCAAAAGAAAAAATCATTTTCTGAAAAACAGACAAGGAGAGTATTTATCACCAGGAGAGTTTCACTGAGAGAAATTCTAAAGAATGTATCTCGGGAGAAAAGAAGTATCTTCTTACTTCAGAAGAAAAACTGGCATGCAAAGAAATTGGTACGCATATGAATGAATCTAAACAAACCTCATGTGCATAAAATAATTGTACATTATCTTTACCTATGATTTTTGCTGACAGCGTCAAAACAAATGCACACTAATGTACTGGAAACTAACGTCACATAAATTGGGAAGGCGAGATCAGAGTTGAAGTGTTTGAAAACTCTTGTTTCAGTTACATTGCACAATAACACATCACTCTTCATGGTTTAAACAGCAACAGTCATTTTCAGTGTGTTTCACAGTTTCTGAGTCAGGAGGTTGGGAAAGAGTAGGCTGTGCAGATCTGGCTCATGACCTCTCACCCAGTGGCTGGAGTTGAAATGGCAAAGGATTAGAGCAGCTGGGGCATCTCTCTTTCTCCATATAGTCTTAGGGCTCTCCATGGGATGTCTCCTCTTGGGCTAGTTTTGGACTCCCTCACAGCATGACAGACTCAGGACAGATGGACTGTTACATGGTAGCTGGCTTCCCCCAAAGCTAGTATCCAAAGAGAACAAAGTGGAAATGCGTGGCATTTTTAAATGTTAATTTTAATTTATTTTTTAATGTTTATTTATTTGGGGGGGGGCAGAGAGAGAGGGAAACGAAGGATCCAAAGCAGGCTCTGCACTGACAGAAGCGAGCCTGATGTGAGGCTCCAACTCACAATCCGTGAGACCATGACCTGAGCTGAAGTTGGACACTTAACTGACTAAGCCACCTAGACGCCCAAAAGCGCAGGCCATTTTTATAACCTCACATCAGAAGTGACTTCATATTTCCCTCACACCCAGTGTCGCTTCTGTCATACTCTGTTGGTTGAAGCAATCACACAGGCCCACCAGGTTCATGGGGGAAGAGTTCTAGCACAGATCTACCTCTTGTTCAAGGAATATCAATTACATTGTTAGAAGAGCATGCATGATAGAAAATACTGTCATGATCACCTTTAGAAAATATAATCTGCTACAATCTGCCCTTAGGCCAAACAGTTCATATCCATTGAACTTTGAAAATAAACTCAGCTCCTTCCAGAGGATCCCCCAAGACTCTTCCCATGACAGCATTGACTGAGAGCCCCAGGATCTCCATAGTGTTGAAAGAAGTAGCAACAAGAACAGAAACCCAAAAAAGCATAACCTAAAATCAAAAATATAGTAGAGGAGATTAAAAAAGCCAATGCCGATATTTTGAAACGTCTGAAGTGGAGTTTTGAATAGGTGGTAAATAAAAATTAGCCTTTCATTATTTTTCTATAAACCCATTCTAAAAACAAAGAATTCCTACTCTATACAAATATACATATCATGCTGTGGGAAATTTGAAAACAATGACAGTCTTTAAACATATAAAAATACACCAGTGGTTTTGTAACTTACCATATGTTTGTACTGATGGAATAATATGCAAGGAAATTTGGAAATAATTTTCATGTATCATTTTTTTTGCTGACTTTAAAAAATGTTTATTCTTAAAAAAAATAATTGCTTTCTATACAGCTATACAAAGTTCCAAATGCTTCTTTGGCAACAGGATGTAATGGAATTTTACAACTATATAAAAAATTACCTTTGCCCAAGAAACAGTATTTTCTGTGTGCATGTAGTTGACTAACAAAATTGGCTACCATCCAGTTCATGAATAATTTTAAAAAATAGTAAAATGCTCATGTTAGCATATTAAGTGAAAAAATAAGTATATAAATGTGTATCCTTTAACTATATAAAATATATGCATAGAAAACCTCTAAGGAAATAGTCAACATTTTCAAAATTTGCCTCAAGAGTTTATAATAGGAAAGAATCTTTTTTTTTTTTTTTTTTTAAAAGCAGGCTTTCTAGGGAGCCTGGCTGTCTCAGTCAGTTAAGCATCCAACTCCAGCTCAGGTCATCCCTGAGTTCAATCCCCACATTGGGCTCTCTGCTGATAGCTCAGAGCCTGGAGCCAGCTTTGGAATTCTGTGTCTCCATCTCTCTTTCTGCCTCTCCTCCATTCATTCTCTCTCTCTCTCTCTCTCAAGAATGAATATTAAAAAATTTTTAAGAAACAGGCTTTGTAATTTTATATTTTCTCTCAATAACTCACTTTGATGACACAGCTGCCCTATGAGTTAGAAGGGAAGACTATAATGACTAAAACCCCAATTTTGTGTGTAATTCTGTCCCTCCAGGTCCAAGTGAGATTAGGTTGGACCTCACATTTTGTGTGCTGAATTTAGAAAATCAGAACGTTCTCTGGTCTTCCTAGTAACATTGTCCTGGGAGCAATGGAAGTGAATGTGGCACCAGGGACCCAACTCTTGAGGCAGAGTAGTTACTACATCAGTGTCCATTTATTTCCTCCCTTCTCCCTGACTCTGTGATCTTCCAATCCTTTAGCATTAAATAGCAGGTCCCAGCAAATGTTGCTCTTAAAGCATTAGTTCATAATTAGTAAATAGATATTAGAGTAGCCTAAATTTTCCTGGCAATTTCATGCTGGTCCATTGAAAATGGGTTGCATGCCAGTGATAATACATTAGGGGGTGACTCAGCAAGAGTAGCAGTTTAAGAATCTTTACACCGGATTTATATTGACATGCAACATATTGAGGCCATTGTACCAAAAATTTGTATCCACCCCCCCAATCTTCTTTTTAGTATTTACTTCAGTTGTATATTTTTTGTGATCAGCATTGAGTTTCAACTGGAGTGGAAGGAAAGGAAAAATTGAAGGCAGAGTTCTGGGAACACAGCGTTGGCTGTGTGATCTGATAGAAGTTACTTAACTAGTCTCTGCATATAGCATGGCAGGAAAAATGTTGGTAACAGCACGAGAATTTTGTTTAGAAAGTGTGCTGTGTGTAGAACTATTTCTTGCTAATTTCTGGGAGTTGGGGAGAAACTCAAGAGCGTGGTGTTGATTCCAGAGTTGAATATGAGTAGTAGAAAAGTATAGAGCCATTAGGATGAGCCAAAACAGAAGAGAAACGGAGTAAAGAAGGGCTAGAGAAGGGAGAGGTGGGAAGGAGCAGGAGAGAAATCTTTGGGAACCATAGGCAGTCTGGCTAGAAAAGAACTTAAATGTCTAAAGTTAATTGTAAATTGTTTTTCAGAAACTATGTGTCCTGATATTATTTCCCCATAACCTTTCTTTCACTTTCTCTTACTCTTCAGATTTCTAATACATCTATGCATTTGTGTGAGTATAAATGGTGGAGGCACTATTTCATCTGGAGTCAACATGGTTTGTGCTCTGAATAATGGCACTTAGGGGCAGAAAATGTAACTTGAAAATGTAACTTTACTAGGAATATTTAAATTGAAATTTTGGGAAGTGCTATGCTTGTATTGACTGCGTGCCCTCTTTGGAATATAGAGATACCCTCTTGACTCACCAAGATATTTCCTTAGGGCTAAGGCATTTGTGCCCCACCTTAACAGTGGTAGGCAACCTTAAATGTAAAGTCTGAAACTGGCTAATTATCTTATCAAACTCCATATGTGCTAAGAGCTTCTTTGGGCAAGATGGTGGGGTCCATCTGTGAACAATTCCATTCCATGGGGTTGATTATGTATTCAGTGATTTCAGATTGTTCAGCTATTACTGACTTTTACTAATTATCCTCACCAAAAAATGGTAAAATAGTAATAATTATAAGTATGTATATGAATATTTCTGTAGTCTCTGTGAAAATTACTTTATTGTTAAATTTATATTTGTAATTAATTTTACTGGAGCACATGAACTAAGTGGGTTAAATAGAACATAGTGTTAGAAATTATTAATTATAATTGTATTTCATTATAGATTGGTTAAAATAATCCATTATATATTCTTATTGAAAAATGCTTTTTAACTTGAATTATAAGAATGTATCTCTTTAAGTGTCTATTATTAAATTGCTTTAATTTTTCAATGGAAAGATTTTTTAAAGATTAAATTTTTTTAATGTTTGTTTATTTTTGAGAGAGAGAGAGAGAGCATGTGAGTAGGGGAGGGGCAGACCGGGTGGGATACAGAAAATCTGAAGCAGGCTCCACACTGACAGCAGAGAGCCCAACACAGGGCTCAAACCCATGAACTGCGAGATCATGACCTGAGCCAAAGTCAGACGCTTAACTGACTGAACCACCCAGGCACCCCTAGAAAGACTTCTTAAAATCTGAGTTTTACTGTTTGGCTAGGTCTCTAAATCATGATGTGTTCTTTGACTTAAATTTCCATTATTAACTTTCATATCTGGTTTTCTATATGACACAGTGACACACGCCTGCACACATAGCAACAACCAAGGAGAAGAGCATCTTAAAAATCAGAGTTGTGTTGTCAATTATGGACAGAAGCAGGATGTAAATTGACAGAACAGATGGCATATTTGATAAATACTATTGTAAGTACTAATGAAGGGAAAGGCAGAAGGGAGGGACACCATGCTCACAAAATAAAATTACATATTTTATTGATTATGAGATGTACAGTTTTTTATAGTTTAGTATCTGTGAGGCGGAGCTGCCTTTTATAGCCTCTATTGACCTGGCAGAAGCTGAATCACAGTTGATGCTGCCTGAGCAAGGAAGACCTTGGTCATAGGTGTTCTCATGCTGTCATCTCAGTGATGTCTGTGCATTGTTAGTACTGCACATATTGAGTTTGATTGTCATTTAAAATATCTCTATTTTGTGTTTAAAAAGACATGGAGAGGTACCTGGGTGGCTGGGTCAGCTGAGTGTCCAACTTCGGTTCAGGTCATGATCTCACGGTTTGTGAGTTTGAGCCCCCCATGGGGTTCCGCACTGTGTGGAGCCTGTTTGGGATTCTTTTCCTCTCTCTCTGCTCATCTCCTGCTCATGCTTTCTCTCTCTCTCTCTTTCTCTCAAAATAAATAAATAAACTCTTAAAAAGACATGGAAACAGCAGAGAGGTGCCAGTTTGATTTATAATCAAATTATTGTTTCAGAGAAATGATAGAAGCAATTTTTTATTTTCTTAGAAAGCAGCAGAATAAGAGAGAAAAAATACCCACAAGTTGATGCAAGTGTATTAGAAGCAGTTACTAAGGTGGATGTAAAATGATCCTCTGTGTCACATGCCACAGGGTACAAGTAAAAGCAGGAAAAATCTCTCTCAGTTCCTTAGAATTCATGATGGAGGTTAAAACAAGTAGAGGCTAGTATAGGACTATCCACAGCATTACTGGAAAAACATTGAGTCCTAGTTTTATGGGCAGTGTTCTTTTCTATATTACTGGTAAATAATAGGATAGCATCTTATATGTGATGAAATATAATTTCTTTTAAATAAATAAGACCTGCCTGTTACTCAGAAATTAAAATGATTAGACAGAAAAGAAAAGGGCAACTCTTTGGAGGAAGAGGCCACACGAAAGAGAGAATAGCAAGCGGTGTCTAACTGTTCGGTACATACAACTGGTGAAGGAGAGGCAAGCGATGTAGGTATTCACACTGTTCTGATTTTTTGGTAAAAACGTTTGTGATGGCCAAATTAAGTGATGTGCTTCAGTGAGATATTAAGTGTCAGAATTGGCTTGGATGTAGGACTTTGGATTCTCTTTTGTTGGGAAGTCTTTAGAGAGACACCACCTAGGGGTGTATAGTTGGTATTGCAGCTTAGATAGTTCTGACTATGAGACAAGAGAAAACTCTAAGAGATCCATACATGACTTTACCATTTATTAAAAGGAAAAGGGAGGATTTATTGATTTAGAAATAATTGGGTGAAACTCCTGGGGAGGCAAAAAAAAGAGTGATTTCTGACTTCATAACACTATATCACAAAGCTTCTGCCTGTAACAGGAGATATAAAACAGTAAAAGAATACATGTTCAATAAATGTTTTAAAAAAACACCACAGGAAGCCACAAGATTACTACTTAAACATGATGAACCAGCAGGAAAAAGACCACAGGCCACTGCAAGTTAATACAGGAAGCTTTTTGATGAAGGCGTAATTCACAATATCTCCTATTTCCAGTTGTTTTTGTGGAGCTGCGTAAAACAGAAGCACCTCATCACAAAATAATTGCTTGTAGTGGTAGCTTTAACTAACCTCTAACCGTTTCCCATCTGGATAAAAGGCAATTACTTGTTTCCAGGAGAAATTGTGATTACCCCTTACCAGGTTCTCTGCTTCTGTAATCCTCCACACTTTTATAATCAATTCTCACAGCTAAATTATCTTGTGATATTTTAACTGTGAGGTATTCTTCTTTAAATCATTCAAATTACACTCCTTCAAATGAGGCCAAGTCATTGTCCTGTCTTTCAAGCCACTTCTCCAATGCCAGGCGCCCCTCCTCCCATACACTGCTCTTGCCATTTCTCCACTCGTGTGGACTTCCACTCTACTTAATGACCACACGATGCTTATTAGCCATGCTCTCTGCTTGGTGGCTTTTTTCCATCATTTGAAATAGTTTCTGTTCCTTTTTGCTGCTGTCACCTCCAATTAGATGTGTTTACAATCCAAAGAGATGACAATCGGCTGGTTCTTTCATATACCACTGAGAATTGCCCACCAATGGATAAGCAATCCCACTGCATTTCTGAAGTCCATTTACTTGCCCGCTTCCAGACGACTGTGCCATATCTTCCCCTTCCTCAAACCCCCAACACTGCCTCCTCATCTATCTCTTCCAGGTCATAACCTTCCTTTTTACTTCCTTGAGAAAACAGAAGTGATAAGAAGGAAGCCTGTTCTCTCCCCAGCATCCTAGTTCCCTGAACAAGACAGTTAGTACCTGTCTTGTTTTCTTCTTTTCCTTTCACATGTACCTCGTTGTAGTAAAACTTCTAAAATCTTAGCCAGTTGTTTAAATGGCATTCAGCAGTGTCAACAATGAATTGCAGTCCTGAAATCTTCTTATATGTTCTAATATCTACCTGATGCAAGGTTGTTATCCTAGAATCTTCCTTTACCATCACACTAGGGATTTCCTTCACCTTTTTTTTTTTTTTAACATTTATTCATTTTTGAGACAGAGGGACAGAGCATGAGTGGGGAAGGCGCAGAGAGAGGGAGACACAGAATCCAAAGCAGACGCCAGGCTCTGAGCTGACACCACAGAGCCTAATGCGGGGCTTGAACTCACAGACTGCAAGATCATGACCTGAGCTGAAGTCGACACTTAACTGACTGAGCCACCCAGGTGCCCCAGGATTCCCTTCACCTTTTACCTGTATTGGATCTCCTAATTCACATAACCTGTATCATCTTTCTTGGATTATTGTTTTCATGTTGGTGATGTCAATTCTCTGATAGCTTCCCAGGAAGGTGCAAGGAAATAAAAAATTGGGGCACCCTGCGTGTCTGGAATTATTTTTATTCTACTCATATTTGATTGGTATTTTTACTAGGGTTTTATTCTTAGTTTGGAAATCCTTTTCCTTTAGCATTTTGAAGACATTTCTCCAGTGATTTCTACATTCCAGTGTTGTTTTTGAGAAAACAGATGTCATTTTGATCCCTCATCTTTTGCATATGACCTGGATTTCTATTTCCTCCTGCATTCCAAACCGGTCTTCTCCTTACTCCCACCCACATACCCTTTGCCTTACCCTCCATCTCAGTATTTTGAAATTTCATGATGGCGTGCCTTATTATTGGCCCAATTTATTCATTGTGCTGCTACTCACTGGATCTTTTCAATCTGCAAGTTCCTGTCCTCCCACTTTGGAAAAAAAATTTTAAGTTATTTCTTTAACTCCCCATTGTCAACTGCAATGGTCAATTGTCAGTTCTCACCTTACTTTACCTGTTAGCCCCACATGATACATTTGATCCTTTTCTCTTTCCTTCTTTCTTTTTTTTTTTTTTTACAAATAGTTTATTGTCAAATTAGTTTCCACATAACACTCAGTGGTCATCCCCACAAGTATCCTCCTCCATGCCCATCCCCCCCTCCCCCCCACATCCATCAGTCCTCAGTTTTTGTCAGCATTCAAGAGTCCCTCATGGTTTGCCTCTCCCTTTCCCCCACCATTTCCCCCCTTCTTCTCCCCCATGGTCCTCCGTCAAGTTCCTCCTAATCCTCCTATACGTGCAAACATATGATATTTGTCCTTCTCTGCCTGACCTATTTCACTCAGCATAACCCCCTCAAGGGTCCATCCATGGTGCTACACATGGCCAGATTTCATTGTTTCTCATTGCCATGTAGTATTCCATGGTATAGATAAACCACTTCTTGATCCATTCGTCCGTTGATGGACACTTAGGCTCTTTCCATGTTTTAGTTATTGTTCAGAGTGCTGCTATGAACATTGGGGTACACGTGCTCCTATGCATCAGCATTTCTGTATCCCTTGGGTAAATTCCTAGCAGTGCTATTGCTGGGCCATAGGGGAGTTCTACTGTTAGTTTTTTGAGGAACCTCCACACTGTTTTCCAGAGGGGCTGCACCAGTTTACATTCCCACCAAGAGTGTAAGAGGGTGCCCGTTTCTCCACATCCTCGCCAGCATCTAGAGTTCTCTGATTTGCTCATTGTAGCCACTCTGACTGGCGTGAGGTGGTATCTCAGTGTGGTTTTGATTTGTATGTCCCTGATGAGGAGGGATGCTGAGCATCGTTTCATGTGTCTGTTGGCCATCTGGATGTCCTCTTTGGAAAAGAGTCTGTTCATATCTTCTGCCCATTTCTTCACTGGGTTGTTTGTTTTTCGGGTGTGAAGTTTGGTGAGTTCCTTATCGATTTTGGATATTAACCCTTTATCTGATATGTCATTTGCAACTATCTTTTCCCATTCCGTTGGTTGCCTATTAGTTTTGTGGGTTGTTTCCTTTGCTGTGCCTCCTTTTCTCTTTCTTAATTCACTCTTCTAACCTAGCCTCCAAGTCAATACTCTTGATTCTCTTGCTTTTTCAAAAACTGTTACTCCTTGGTAGATTTGCTGGCTTCTTCTCATCTCTTAAAACAGTAAACATTGGAGTGATCCAGGAATCTATCCCCTAACTTCTCTTTTTCTCTGTTTATTCATTCTCTACAGGATTTCTTCTGATCTCATTGCTTTAAATGCCATTGATTCTCTGAGACTCCTAAATTTGTACTGCATCTAGGATCTGTTTCTTTATTCTCCAGGCTCATATGCTCAAATCTCAGCGGGGCTAATCTATTTGGATATCTAATATGAATATGAAATTTAACCAGTGCAGAACTCCCAATTTCCCCCCCCTCTAAAGCCCATGTGCTCTGCCATTTTCCTCATCTCAAAAAATGGAAACTGCTTTTCCAGTTTTTCACTCCAAACACCTTGGAGTCCTCCTTGGCTTATCTCTTTCTCTCAACCTCACATTTGATTAAATCCACTGCTAGATTATGAGGAAACTACTTTAAGCGTAGTAGTCATTCCTCCACCTTCTTCACTATGACTGCCCTGGTGCGAGCCTCAGTCATTTCTCTCCTGAATTATTGCATTAGTCCCCCAACAAATTTTTATGCTTCCATCATTACTATTTGTGCCATTTAATAGCATATTATCTCTCAGCTACAACCCACTTCTCTATACTCTGGTGATGCTAGAACCAAGACCCTACAAATCACATTTTTTCTTTGCCAGCTGATTCCCTGTGAGGCTTCCCAATGAGAGGCACTAGACAGAGGCTGGAGAAGGAAGGAGGGCCTTTCTTCTCCCTGTTGCCATTCTGTGGGTTTCTGGTCTCCTTGTGGCTCCTGTGCTGTGTTTTCCCAACACTTTCAAACCAGCCAACACACAGATAAAAGACTGTTATTCTTGACTTTTAATCATCTGGCATTTGTAATACCACAGCAACTCAATCTGAACAATATAGCCTGTTTTATTAGCACAAAGTGGAAGAATTAGTTTGTATGTGGCCATCTCAGACTCTTATGCTTCCTTCCTCTCTTTTCAGGCATTTTCTTTCCATGTGGGCTTGTTTTTCTGCTTTGAATTTTTGGTTCAGCCTATGACAATTATTTTTTGTGATGCTCTTCAGCTCGGGGAAAAAATGGCAAATATTAATTAATTTGATCAGTTGTTTGCCTCTTACCTGTCCAGGTGTGAATGTGTTAATGACAGGGTTGGTGATGGAGCACTTGCAGTGTCAGGTCAGAATCCCCAGCAGGCATGGGGGTCTTTAGAAAAGCATATGCAGTATTATAATCTAATATATATTTACATATTTCTGTTAGAAAAATTTAAGAAAGTTCCCTATTACTTTCACAATTCAAATTATAGGAAGTCCAACTTCAGCAACCTTTTTCTGGTTGTTTGGGATTTGTTGAAGATCTGTGATTCTTAGGAGGGGACACACATACCTTGGAAGAACATCAGAATCTGGAAAGGCAGTGACCAGAAGAGATCTTAATGCTTGTTAAGGAGGAATTTGGGTTAAAGAAAATTCTGAGAAATTCTGCTTTGCATTGGCCCCTCCTTTATTTTGGTCCCTTCCCTCCTGTTTCAGGTGACTTGATGTTCCTTGGTTGAAAGAGTCCCGTCCCCAAGGCAGAGCCTTATGATTCAGATCTCAATGCCCAGTCCTTATCTTTTCTTCTTTTAAAATTTTTTTTAATGTTTATTTATTTTTAAGAGAGAAAGAGAGACAGAGTGTGAACAGGGGAGGGGCAGAGAGAGAGGGAGACACAGAATCCGAGGCAGGCTCCAGTCTGAGCTGTCAGCACAGAGCCTGATGCAGGGCTTGAACCCATGAACCATGAGATCATGACCTGAGCCAAAGTCAGAGGCTTAACCAACTGAGCCACCCAGGCACCCTTATCTTTTCTTTTTAAGATGATAACAAATCACTCGAAGAGCAGATAGTTTTTGAATTATTAATGGGTGATAATATGCTATTGTGCCTCCCCCCCACACCCCTCCCTCCCGCAGTGGTTTTACTGGGACTATTTGGAGGAAACTAAGTGCTTTAGCAAATTAGAATAATTCTTTACCTAAGGAACTGCAGACACCTTGACTATCTTGGGGAGTGGGGGTTGGGGAGGCATTTTAGGCAAAGGATTAGAAAGGAATCTTTCAGTGTTGCTTCTGCCACAACATTCGTATGGCTGGTTATTCCTAGGGCTCACCCTACTGCCACAAGATTAATGACAGCTTTCAGAAAATTAATAGGAAACAGACTCTATTTTTCTGAATTGCAAAGTCCCATCTACTTCTCTCCTCTAAGACCAGAAACCCTTAGAAAGTTGTCTCCTTCTTGGGATTCTGTGTCAACTCATTGTCCCAGCAAATTCTGTGAAACAAGTAGGCTGCATTTTTTCAGATATTTGCTAGATAATACCTGTGCATAATATCAGTAATAAAGCCCGGAAGGCAGAAGTTTCGTAACACAAATTCCCATTAGATGAAAAAGTTTTCTGATTAGAAACATTGTGTTACCATGCAAGAGCTTTCAGTTATTATTTGTTTGAACACATTTCTTCTTATTAACTAAATTTAAAGTCCTAGCAGTTTGAAACTAGGGGTTAGTAGTATTATTACTGTTTATACAGCTTGAACTCTGCTGCGTTTAACACTTTTTTGGTTTCCTTGAAAGTCTTTTCTCCCTTGCTTCCCAACATACCTCTTTTTTCTCTTTCTTGTTAGCTTCCTTTGCTGGTTATTTTTTCTCTATCCCCTTAATGTTGGTGTTCCCCACTGTTACCTCTCAGCTCTTTTTTTCTTGCATTGGTTTTCCCGTGGGGAAAACAAGCATGGCCTTCATCCTCAGCCATAACCACCACTAATGCAGATTTATCCCTGGCCTTTGTTCACTTCTGTGCTTCAGACAGCTTTGTGTCTACCGGCCGTCTTCATTTAGAAGCTCCTCAGTTTCAGCATGTCCCCAAAGTGAACAAATTATCTTTACCATCAAATCTTCTTTGTCCCTCTAACAGTGATTAGCACCGCCCATTCAGTCAGAGGCAATTGACCTTCAAGTCACCCTTGCACCTCCTCACTTCATCATCCATATCTACTCAACTGTCAATATTACTTTCACATTATTTATTCCCTTTGTACTGTCTCATTATTTCTCCTCTCGTTGCCCTTATTTAGGCCATAACTTAACAATTCCTTGCCAGAGCTCAAATGGTCTAGGGTCTTCCTTTAACCCATTTTTCCCCTACAGTACAGATTTTTCTTCTCAAATCCAAAATTAAAATTTTGCCTGGCTCCCTATTACTTTCTAAATAAGTCTCAGTTCATCACCACCCTCCACTGCTCACTCTCCTTTGCCTCAAACTCCAGCATCACTCCCCACTCCCCCAAAACCATTCTCACCATTACTTCTGCACACATGTGATACCTTCTGCCTAAATTGTCCTCTTCATGGTCCCTTATAAGGTTTAGTTCTCAAAAGTCTAGACTCTATCTTTTTAATCTTTTTGTTTGACACAGAGTCAGCCTTCAGCAAGTAACTGGGTTAATATGTCCCAGTCTGGTGAAATGCTTTATTCCAACTTTTAAATTAAATCACCATAAAAAAAATAGACAAAAAAAGTAACAAGAGAACTAAAAAATAAGGATAAGAGAAAATCACACGCTAGAATCTGCAGGGAATTTCCACTAACTGCAGCGAGGAGGGAGTTGAGTCGAGAGTCATAATCCTAAACTAAGACTGCTGAACCAGAATAGCACAGAAATCTGGGAAGAAGATGGGAAAAGACTATGAGTCAACCCCACTCTATCCACTGGCAAAGAAACACAGAAAATCCCAAAGCCATTTGAACTCTTCTTAGCTTGATAGTGTCATGCTTTTCCTTCTCCCCATCAGCTCTTCTCTTTCTTCATCCACTTGGGCACCATACTTCACAATATATACAGTTGCCATGGGTAGAGAGTGACAGAGAGAGGCAGTGGTACTTTGCATACTGAGATCTATAAGAGCTTCAGGAAGATGTACAAAGAGGAAAGATGTGAGGAAGAGCCCTAAGAATAGTCTAGCTGGAGGTGCGATTTTTACCCTCATCACTAACTGAAGAAGAACTGAAGCCTACGTATGACTCCCTAGCAGTCAGACCAGTTGGAGTAGAAGATCCTCCCTCGATCCAGCAGAAACATGGGATGAATGCTTGTCAGACACCGGAAACCAGGCTCAGAGCTCAGCACTTCAGTATTCTTTGTAGATCTAGATCCAAGAAAGAAAATGTAAAATCCCCTAACTGATCAGTAACTGCAGGATAGAGGACACCATGCATCGATTTTGTAGCCAAATATTATTCTGGATCAGGTTTTATGGTTCTGGGTGTGTGCCTGTGTGTGTGTGTGTGTGTTTACTGTTTAAGAAAAATAATTTTAAAAATTTGGTATAGATCACCCAAACATTCTGCATCACAAAGGAAAGCAATTTAAAGACCCAGAGGAAAAAATACACAAATAATAGGGAATAAAGAAAAACTTCCAAAGCCTTAGCTTGACATATTCAATATGCATTGACCTATTCAGGACAAGGAGTGTTGAGGAGAACAAAGAATGAGCTGAAAGTGGAGATTAATAGGGAGATGGCTAGGAGGAGGCAGAATTAAAAGAAAGTGATAAATGTCACACTGGACACAGCAAAGAGCAGAGTTAGAGTGCAGAAAGTAAAGTTTGCAATATTTCAACTTTAAGAATGTAGAGGGGAAAAATAAAAATGGATATAACAAGACATAAGATTGAGAGAAAAGAAAGAAGAACCTACCTATGGGTTACAGGTTTTCCTAAGAAAATTCAAGAAAGAAAAATTAAGCACTCATCAGACCCAATTTAAAAGAATATTAAAAAACAAAAAAAGGGGCGCCTGGGTGGCTTAGTCGGTTAAGCGTCCGACTTTCGCTTAGGTCATGATCTCGCTGTTCATGGGTTTGAGCCCCGCGTCGGGCTCTCTGCTGACTGCCAGCTCAGAGCCTGGAGCCTATTTCAGAGTCTGTATCTCCCTCTCTCTCTGACCTTCCCCTGCTCACGATGTCTCTCTCTCTCTCCTAGAAATAAATAAAAATATTAAAAAAATTTTTTTTTATGAAGCAGGATCTGAAACAAGACCATAGATTAAAATCACCTGTCACATTCCAGGTCAGATTAATGGGGAAAAGACCCACATTAAACATATTCTAGAACATTTTTACATTTCATGTATAACAAAAATTTTACAGGTATTCTGTTAGAAAAACATGGTTTACTTATAAAGGAGTAAGAATCAAGATGGCTTCAGACTTTTCACATCATTAAATTTCAGCAGAAATGTCACAGTAGGTATAAAGATTTGAGAAGCCAAATTTTCTATCAAGCCAAGCTGTCATTTATATATAATACAAGGGTTCACAAAATATATTTCTCAAATACCCTTCTGAATTACTTGGATATTAATATGCTTTAATATATTAAAGCACAGCTATAATATATAGGTAAGAGGCACCTATTCAAAAATAAAGAAATTTGCAATAAAATGTACTAATAGTAAATTTTAGAAGTGATTAAAATGCAGAGACTGAAAACAGTGATGTGATGGTAAATGTTTTAAAACCAGTTCTAGGGGTGGAGAAGAAAGATATGATTTGTAGTTTGATGATTTCTGTGGTGTGAGTACTGTCATCATGGCCGACTTCAAACTACCAACGTGATGTCAGTGTGGAGTTGGCAAGGAATGTGCACAATGGACTCTCACATGCCTCTAGGAGCTGGCTTCTGTTGGACCAAGTAGTTCACAATTTGGGGAAAAACACTTTTAAATTTCACCTCAGCCCAAGTTCCAAAATCTTATATACTCATTATATTAGCTTCTTGGGGCTGCCACAACATATTTGTGAGTGGTTTAAATCAACAGAGACTTACTGTCTTAGGGCTCTGGAGGTTCACCCTGGAATCAAGGTATTGGCAAAGCCATGCTCCTTCTGTGTCTCTAGGGAAATGTCCTTCCTTGCCTCTTCCTAGCATCTGGTCGTAGCCAGCCATCCTTGGCATTTCTTGGTTTGTAGACTCATGACTCGCACTGCTGCCTCCATTGTTTTTTTAATTTTTATTTTATTATTTAAATCAAAGTTAGTTACCATATAGTGTAATAATGATTTCATTCATCACTTACATATAACATCTGGTGCTAATCCCAACAAGTGTCCTCCTTAATGCCCCTCACCCATTTAGCCCATCCCTCCACCCAAAAGGCCATCAGCAGCTCTCCATTTGTTCTCTGTATTTGAGTCTCTTATGGTTTGTCTCCCTCTCTGTTTATATCTTATTTTTTCTTCCCTTCTCCTGTGTTCATGTGTTTCATTTCCTTTTTTTTTTTTTTTTAATTTTATGTCTTTATTTTAAGAGACAGAGAGAACAGGAGAGGAGCAGAGAGAGGGGGACCTGGAATTGGAGGAAGGCTCCAGACTCTGAGCTGTCAGCACAGAGCCCGACGTGGGGCTCGAACCCACAGACTGTGAGATCATGACCTGAGCCAAAGTCGGACACTTAACCGACTGAGCCACCCAGGCGCCCCCATGTGTTTCTTTTCTTAAATTACACATATGAGTGAAATAATATGATATTTGTCTTTCTCTGACTGACTTATTTTCCTCAGCATGTACACTCTAGTTGCATCCACATTGTTGCAAATTCTGCCTCCATTGTTACCTGGCATTCTCCCTCCCCGTTTCTGTATGTGTCTATTTTCTTGTCTTATAAGGATACCAGTCATTGGATTGGGCCACATCCTAATCTGCTATGTATGACCTAATTTCAATTTAACTAATTGCATCACAAAAACCCTATTTCCAAAGAAGATCACATTCTAAGGTTGTGGGGAAGAAATGTATATGGGAGTGCAGGGGCAGGGAAGGTGGGGGGGACACCATTCAACCCAATGTAAGGATTAACACAAAATGTAAGAAACAAACCACACAAAAAATAGCATTGATGTTATTACTTTTTTTTTTTTTTTCCTGAGGATGCACTACTTTCTGCTGGAGGAAATCATAGGAAGATGTTTCATACATTTGAGTCCAAAAATTTTTAATTTCTTCTTGTCAAAAACATGAACAAAATTGAAAATCCAACAGTAATTTGGGAAAAACTCATCAGATATAAAAATAAAAAGGGTAAATCTCTTTCATATATAAAGATAGTGTATAAATAGATTAAAAATCACAGTCTTGGGAGATAATTGGATATAAAGGTGGAAAAGTCACAAAGGAAAAATACAGATGGCTCCTGAAAATAGTCTGAAAATAGTAAGTGTTCAACCATATTAATAACTAAATACATTTACATTAAAACGGCTGTACACTATCTATTTTTAACTATTGAAGTGGCAAAAATAAAAAGAAAAGATAACAGTGATGGCATATATTCTCATGGGGGAATAATGAGAGAATGACTTAGTGCAGTCTTTCTTCTAGAAAAACAAAAGAATTGACATGTATCAAGAACCTTAATAATGTTCCTACCTTTTGAATTAGTCATTACATCTCTAAAAGTCAGTCTGAAAGTAATAATCTTCAAACATATAAAGCATAATGAAGTAGAAATCAAAGAAAGTATCAAAAAATTAAGTATTATCTTGAACAATTAGAAGTGCTCTATTGTTGAGGATTTATTGCAGAGAATGTAATCCATTCTAGCTGGTTTAAGCATAAAGGGATTTATTTGAATAGATTTTTGAGTTGTCAGGGAGGGTGATGAAACATGAGGGAACAGAGAACAGCTCTAAAGCTCCCCTGCAGCAGAACTGGCTGCAATGGAGAGAGTGCAGAATCAGGAAGCTCCAGTCCCCTGGGAAGCCCCAGCTCCAGCGACTGGCCCCAGACTCCTGACTTCACAAATGGACCCCATCTCTCTCCTCACATGGAGAGAGACTGAATTCAAGACACACAGGTGTCTCATTGGCCGAACCTGCATCATAGCTGGAACCCTAGCTGTAAAGAAATTTGGGAAATGCAGTTTTAGCTTTCTATCTTCTGAGTAGAGGAAGATACAGAAGGGGGTTGGAATGGATATTGTGTTGTCCAATCCATATATTTGCCACACTCTAAACACTCAAAATAAAGGAAATTCATTCAATGGCTTTAAATGACTTTAGAAATACTTCTGTTTGATTTTTTTTATTAAAAAGAAGCATGAAATAGAAGCATATATAATGTATGATCTTAATTATGTAAAAAGTACCCGGACACAAAACACTCTAGAGAAATAAGCCAATGTGTTAAGACTTGCATGAGACTATGGGAGATTTTCTTTTACTTAAGTGTATCTTTTACCTTGACTACAGTGATCATAAAGTAATTTTATAATCCCCATTCTCCATTAAAACAAGCAAACAAATGTTTGTTAACTAAACGCAGGGGTTAGTGACACAAATGAACAAAAAATAAATATCCATTGTTATTTAGTTTGTGGTTTGAATGTTTAAAGAAATCCAGAAAAGGCTTGTTAATTTCCCCATAAAGTTGGCTTTTTTATAGCAGTCATGAGTTGTGGCTGCTGATAGTATAGTACAGATAGCACAGTTTAGCCATTTAGGTATAAATTCAGGTGTGTATATATTTGTCTTATATAATAAAAAAGTAAATAAATAAGCAAGTAAATATTTATATATGATATTTAAGTATTTATCTTCAAGTATATAACTTTTGGTGATGAATCACTAAATTGTATTCCTGAAATCATTATTACACTATGTGTTATCTAACTTGAATTTAAATAAATTTTAAAAAACCCCAAGTATATAACTTTTGTATTTGGTTCTTGATGGAAACAGAACAATAGGAGATTCAGATATATATACATTTTTATATAAAGACATTTACTCTAAGGAATTGGCTCATGCAATTATGGAAGGTGGGAAGTACCAGCATCTGCTGTCTGCAAGCTGGAGACCCAAGAAAACTGGTGTGGGTGTAGTTCCAGTCCATGTCTGAAGGGCTAAGAACCAGGAAAACCCTGGTATAAGGTTAAACCCAGATCCAAAGGCCTGAGAACTGATGGCGTTAAATCTCCGTCTGAATACGAAGCCTGATGTCTCTGCTCAAGTAGTCAGGCAGAGCCAAAATTCTCCCTTCCTCTGAATTTTTGTTCTACTCAGGCCCTCAAGGATTGGATGATGTCCACCTACTTGGGGGCTGGCTATCTGCTTTACTTAGCCTACCATTTCAGACGCTAGTCTCATCTGGAAACACCCTCACAGATACACCCAGAAATAATATTTAAACAAATATCCAGGCACCCCGGGACCCAGTCAAGTTGACCCACACAATGAACCATCAAAACTGTACAGAACCTTTTTTTCATATTAATAATAAAGAAACTAATTTATCAATAATAAATAAATAAGTATATTAATTGCTTGCAAAAAAATAAGGATGCATTTGGTCTTTTCCTAGTTAACTAGCAATAGTATTACTTTTTTTTCACAGAGTGCTGCCTCTAGTTAAAATTCCATTGGTATTTTGAATGGATAATTTTTACTATTTATCAACTGTAACAAAAATCATAAGTTTTTCAGTGTCTTTTCTTTCTTTTCCTTTAAATATTAGAGGTTTTGTTTTTGGACAATTAAAGCTTTTCTAATGTAAATCAGTTCCTGAAATAAAACTACCCCAGTAGAACCAAAAGGTTTTTTTTTTTTTACAATTCTCCTTTGTACAGAGAAGCTTCTGTTACAAAACATCTATCTCCACCCTGCTTTCCAGCTCAGCATACAACCTAGCATAAGACTTACTTCAGAGATTCTGACTTACCTCATTACAGAAGACCTCTTTCAGGGGGATGCTAAAAGGTATAGACTAATCTATGAAAAAAAATTAACCCAATAGCAGATATAAGTTAAACTATTTCCTCCAAATTCATCCTTAATATAAATATATTTGGTCTTTTATCCTCACACATTGTGTTAATGATTCCAATTATTCACTGTTCTTTTTTTTTTTTTAACTTTCTTATTTTTTAACAGTGGGTGAAGAACAGCGGTATTAGCCATATTTTAAAGAGTTAGAAGAATTATTGCTAAAATTGGTTACTCAAAATTCTTGATTAGCACAGGCAGTGACAGAAGACAGAAATGGAAGAAACTGGTATTTGTCCTGCATCTAATATAGGTGTAAGTAGGGAAAATGGTTTACTTTAAAGCTGTTGTAATCCACTAACACGTGAATCACAACATGAAATGAAAATAGATGTTCTTTTTTCAACGACTTGTAATATAATTAACTCCTGGGCTCTGTTTTTACCTCGCCACGGAATCCACTGTTTTTGCAGCTTGCTGAGGTTTTGTTTGAGGCTGTTTGCAGTTCATGATTTGAAAGAATTGGAGGTGAGATGAAATGAGTATATAATTAGTTCTTGAAGTTGAAGAAAATGTGTGAGACACACCTTCTCACCTCCTCTTCTTTGTTATTTTATTCACCTTGCTATTTTTCTCTCCATCTTTGTTCAACATGGCAGATAAATAATGGAATCAGTACTAGGGAAGGAAGTGATTTTTCTTCCTTTTCTCTCTTTGTATCTCAAACTCTGCACACAAGCTTTTGATTGTCTGATGTTGTCCTTCTATTTGTATTTTGCAGTATTTTTTTATTCCCCTCCTCTTCTTCTTGCCTTTTTTTATCCCATTCTTCTGTCTCTGTGTCTTTTTCCTTTATTCCCCCGTCTGCCCTCAATCTTCCCCTTCTCTTTTTTCTAAGTAATGGTGTAAAGTGAGCATGTTAATAGCTTGGATTAGCAGAGTGTGTGTCTGAAAGGACTGTGTGCTTCTCCAGGAAGACTGGCATCTCGAGTGAAATCCAGCTTGATGCTGGGGAGCAAATTAAAAGTGGGTGAAGGTAGGTGTGCCCAGGGGAGAGCTTGAGGTAATATCTCCACTCCAGTCCTCCATAGCATGCATGTGATATTTTGGGAATCATGCCATTTCCATATTTTCAGTAGGATGATACAAAAACACTAAAGGTACTAAAAGAAGAGGCCCAAGGCTGCGAAAAAGCAACTATGGGTTATTGGGACACCAGAAAGAACCACAGACTTGAGTAGTGGTGGCCAGTTTGGTGTCCAAAAGAACCAGCCACACCTCACAAACATCAGTGCTATGTCCCAAGGACCAGATAAAGATCAACCACAACTCCTTAGAGACAGCTGAAGGATCCACCATTTCTTTTCTTTTTTTCTAATAGTTTATTGTCAAATTAGTTTCCACATAACACTCAGTGCTCATCCCCACAAGTGCCATCCTCCATGCCCATCCCCCCTCCCCCCCACATCCATCAGTCCTCAGTTTTTGTCATCATTCAAGAGTCTCTCATGGTTTGCTTCTCTCCCTTTCCCCCACCATTTCCGCCCTTCTTCTCCCCCTTGTTACTCCGTCAAGTTCCTCCTAATCCTCCTATACGTGCAAACATATGGTATTTGTCCTTCTCTGCCTGACTTATTTCGCTCAGCATAACACCCTCAAGGTCCATCCATGTTGCTACACATGGCCAGATTTCATTGTTTCTCATTGCCATGTCGTATTCCATGGTATACATAAACCACATCTTCTTAATTTTTTTTTAATGTTTTTATTTATTTTTAGGAGAGAGAGAGACAGTGTGAGCAGGGGAGGGTCAG
>NW_024080775.1:2247029-2657992 GCF_003009895.1 Hyaena hyaena
CTAGTTTCATTCTTCTGCATGTTGCTGTCCAGTTCTCCCAACACCATCTGTTAAAAAGGCTGTCTTTTTTCCATTGGATATTCTTTCCTGCTTTGTCAAAGATCAGTTGGCTGTATACTTTTGGGTCCACTTCTGAGTTCTCAATTCTGTTCCATTGGTCTATGTGTCTGTTTTTGTGCCAATACCATACTGTCTTGATGATGACAGCTTTGTAGTAGAGGCTAAAGTCTGGGATGGTGATACCTCCCGTTTTGGTTTTATTTTTCAGGATTACTTTGGCTATTCGGGGTCTTTTGTGGTTCCATACAAATTTTTGGATAGTTTGTTCTAGTTTTGAGAAGTATGCTGGTGCACTTTTGATTGGAATTGCATTGAATGTGTAGAGTGCTTTGGGTAGTAATGACATCTTAACTATATTTATTCTTCGTATCCATGAGCATAGAATGTTTTTCCATTTCTTTGTGTCTTCTTCAATTTCCTTCATAAGTTTTCTATAGTTTTCATCATACAGATCTCTTGTAGGATCCACCATTTCTATGAGGATCCAGAAGGGGGAGGAACAGGGAGAGGCCTTCTGGGAGAGGAAAACCAGCTCTGAAGGAATTTTGCATTTTATTTTATTATTTTAAAAAAATGTTTATTTATTTATTTTGAGAGAGAGAGCAAAAGTGGAGAAGAGGCAGAGAGAGAGAGAGAGAGAGAGAGAGAGAGAGAGAGAGAGAGAGAGAATCCCAAGCAGGCTCTGCACTATCAGTGCAGAACCCGTCGTGGGGGTCAACCCATGATCCATGAGATCATGATCTGAGCTGAAATCGAAAATGAGACACTTAACCAACTGAGCCACCCAGGAGCCCTGGAATTTTGCATTTTAAATAGAATATTTACCCAAAGACTGTATTACTTCCAAAGGCACTGAATTACTTTTAATTGATAAATCTAAGGTTTTCTCTTGCCATTAGTAGAAATGGGAGCCTCAGAACAAGGTGAAGGCAAGGTAGAGGGTGGGAGGAGGTAGACTTTTCTGAATTGTGTGCAGATTTCAATCCTGATATTAGAGGTGTATGTGAAAGATGGAAATAATTATGTTAATAGAAGTGAAATCGTTGTGTGAATATTGTTTTATTTTTTCTTCCCTATCTTTATCATTCAATATATATTTATTGAACATTTACTATATGTCAAACACATAGTGTTCATCTTTGTGCTCATCTGTATTTCCTAATTTATATACAATTACTATGTTTTGATTTTGTAAAGAGGAAAAAATAATTAAACACTATTTTCAAGTGACATCTATCTGATTCTCCTACTATGGTATTTGAATGATACATGTCCCACTATGTGAATTGTAAACCAGGTCTTGGAGTTAACTTCTGTTTCTAAATATATACTTCTAGGTTGGTTAACTATGAAATCCAAGCTTTTCAGGAATCATTTTGTAGAGCTTATACAGAGCTTAATTCCCATGTAAATCTTTCATTTACAATTTTAGACCTACTATATTGTGAATATATACAAACCAGCATTCTGTTTGGACCTTCAGAAGTAGAACAAGTTTGCCAGTAGCATCATACCCTAGCGTACCAAATGATCACTCCCAAAATGGATTAGAAGGTTCATGTGAAAGTCAAATCTGGTAGTTGGTTCTGTTTCTGAAATAATAATCTGTCTATAGGAGAGATCTTCACCACACCAAAAACAATGAGTCCATGCAGATGGATCATAGATATCCTGACATGGCTGTGGCAGCCTGCACAAGTAGCCTTTGCCAGGTACAAGTGGCACATAATATGAGATATTTCCCTTTGCTTTCCCACAGCTATCAAATACATTCTCTAGTAGCTCTTGCTATTTGTAAATGATTGGTTAATGATGAGATCATTTTTAAAAGTTCTCATTAAGAAGCTCCCCAGATTAGTTGCATCTTTTGGCTTACAATAGCTAGCGTTCAATCTGTCAGATCAGCCAGCTAAAGGCTGGGTGGGTGAAACATTAAGTCCTCTTTTATTTCTTCAGATTTAGTCATGGGCTGTACAGTGATATCGAATATCCTTGTCCTCAACGCTGTGCTGACTCTAAGTGTGGCTACCTCCTCACTCCCATAGATACTGAGGGGAGTAGAATCGCTGCCTTCACACTCTTCCTGCGTTTTCATTTTGAGATGAGTTTATGTCACAAAAGAAAACTTCAGCTTATTTTGTAATGTTTGAATTGGGAAATAAGCAAAGAAATAGACTCTAACTCTAGAAATACAATAAAATGAAAATAACTATATGATTTAGATTTATGAGAAAGATTCATAACAGAGAAACTGTTCACTGGCAGTTTGGAATATCAGTAATATATTTATATTTTTTGCACAAAATAATGAAAAATGACAAATGAACATATGGTTACATGCACCTCAGTATTCCAAAAATGTCTGTGCACACACATACTGGCCATATCCTTCCTAGGAAGTGGCTAACTTGCTTCCTTGGAGATGGTGTTTATTTATCTAGAGGTTTTTTTTCTTTTTTAAGAATTGGTTTCTCATCACTTGTTCTTGCAGAAAGAGGAAGAATGATGATGGTGATTGTGGTGGTGATGATGGTGATGTTGGTGATAATGATGGTGATAGTGATGGTAATTATGATGATCATGATGAAAGCTAAAATTAAAATAATGTTTATGTGCCAGGCACTATTCTAAGTGCATCACACATAAGAACTCACACAGTCTTCACACTGACCCTAACTAGGTTCTCTTATTATTTCCATTTTTTCAGATGAGAAAATGGAGGCATAAAGAGATGAAGTATCTTGCGTAAGATTGCACAGTTTACCTGTGGAACAGGCTGGACATTCCTTTCAAACTACCTTCTCTATAATTGGAAGGTCACATTTGAGACCATCATCTATCTATATTAGAAATTTTTGTAAGATACAATTATAGCAAAACCAATGGGCTTCTAAAGCCAATCTATTTAAATTTTTTTTTTATGTTTTATTTATTTCTGAGAGAGAGAGAGAGACAGCATGAGCACGGGAGGGTCAGAGAGAGAGGGAGACACAGAATCTGAAGCAGATCCAGGCTCTGAGCTAGCTGTCAGCACAGAGCCTGATGTGGGGCTCGAACCCATGAACCGTGAGATCATGACCTGAGCCGAAGTCAGATGCTTAACCGACTGAGCCACCCAGGGGCCCCGTCAATCTATTTTTTAAAATACAAGATTATTGCTTTGTGCCAACACTGTCATAATTGGTTTTGCTTAATGGTGATCTTCCACAAATTAGAATATAAAACTCACTTAATTTTATATATTCTCAAAATGAATCAATAGCTGCTTTTAAAGTTAAGTGTGGCTTTTATTTTATGTTAAAATTTAGAGAAATAAATATAATTGCTATCATAAGAACTATAAGAGAGTGAAATCATAAAAGGACACTTATTGTCAGAAAAACAACAAGCACAATTTGATTTTTTCTGGAAAAAAATGAGATTTTTCTAAATGATTCCTGAGATTAAAAGTGATTATATGATTCTTGGAGGATTGATGTTTGTCAGAAATTACCATATTCTGTTTACAAGAAAATGAACTAGTGTCTAATGAGAGATGTGTATTTAAGAATGTTATTCAGTTTCTAATTATTCATTTTCTGGTTTAAGGCAAGGAAATGGCTTGAATAAAAACCAGTGAAAGAAAATGTTGACAGATATGAATGCAATCAAAAGTATCTTTTATATTATCTTAGTATTCTTGATGGAAAGGATTTTGTATTTTTTTCTATAGCGTATTTTGGAATGAATTAAATGCATTTTGTGACAAAGATGCAAAAATGCTTAGAAATTCATTCATTCCTGTATGTATTTATTCATTAAACAATGAATGCCTACACTATGTCAGGCATAATATTAGGGAACACAAAGATAAAGAACATTAGCCTTTTCTGAAGGAATTCAGTAAAGGAGCCAAGAAAGTTAAAGAGATGATTTCATAACAAGGTGATAAATACCTTGATAAAAATGAAGAGCTGAAAGAATACAAGTTAGGCACCTAACCCAGGCTTGGTGCCATGGAAAACTTTCTGAAACAGATGCCATGAGCTGAGTCCTGAAAGATTACTGAGTTAGCGGGGCAAAGGGGGTGTTCACACCAGACAGAAGAAGTAGCATGTGCAATGGCTTAGAGGTATGAATGGGCATGACCCGTTTGAAGAACATCAAGTAATAAGGTGGGGCAAGGGTAGGGAGTACAGATGAGCAATAGCAAAAAGAGAGGCTGGGGTTGTAGGCAGGATTATGTCATGAAAGGTTTTGAGTATCCAGATTGCCCAGACAAGCTGAGGACAAACCATGGAGGAACTGCCTTTCGATGAGCAGTGATATAATCAAATTGGGGCATGAAACAATTATGTGGGGACCTTGAGGAGTATGTTTTGGAAATTGAGACTTTAGTTTGGATGCTGTCGTTATGACACAGAGGAAGGCTAATGGTCTGAAACAAAACTGTGGCACTGAAGATATATATTAGTTAAGGAGGGCTAACTGCTGTAACGAAATCCTCCAAACCATCAGGACTTAATACAATGAAGTATTCTTGTTCACATACAGTGAAGGTGTATGGGGAAGGGAAAGAGTTCTGGTTCATGCTGTTATTTGTGAACCCAAACTTCTTCCATCTTGTGGCTCCACATTTTTCTAGGGCTGTAGGATCCTTAACTGTACCCTCTTTATTTTGTGTTGCTGACAGAGGAAGAACTAGAACAAATATTGGATATTGGGGAGCAATTGTAGGGTCCAGGCTGGATGTGTCTTACAGCAGTTCTGTCCAGAATTTAGCCACATGGCTCTACCTAACCACAAGGGAAATTGGGAAGTAGTCCTTGTGCATGCCCTGGATGAAAACAAACTGGGTTTGGTGAGCACATGCCAATATTTAACTGTTTTGACCTGTAGAATGGCCATTTCATGTGGCTCAATCTGTAAGTAACGGGATTGAGAAATGGGAAAGTAAACTCAAGATGTTATAGAAGGGAAATTTAGTAATGAACTGGGTGTAGAAATTTCAAGAAAGAGAAGACACAGCTGGCTTGAATCATTGATGGATGGTTGTCCTATTTGTTCAGATAAAGACTATGGTTGTTACAAAAGATACTGTAGAGGAGAGGATGAGATTAAGATGCTTCCCACTGTTCTCCATAGCACCTGCCCTCTTATTTTTTGTAAGACTTCTGCTAAAATGTAACTCTAAATAGCAGATCTTCGACACTTTTGTTTCCTATCACTCTATTTTATTTTCTTCATGGCATTCCCCACATATTGTCCCTTGTTGTTGTTGTTGTTGTTGTTTATTGGTTGTCTCTTCTTATTCAAGTGAAAGCTCTGAAAACAGAGACTGTGTCTATGTCTTTCACTGCTACATCCCACAGTGTGTAGAACAATGCCTGGCACATGATTGGTATATAATAAATCATTATTGAGTGTGTCAATGAATCAAAATGGGAATGGCAGTCTGTTGGTTATAATGTGTTGATATTTTTTTGAGTGCTTACAAAGGGACAGATACTGTTTTAAATACTTTTCAAGTACTAATTCATGTAATAAAACTCTCCCATGAATTAGATACAACTAATTCCTCTATTTTACAGCTGAGAAAACTGAGTACATACAGCTTAAGAAACTTGACCAAACTCACATTAGTAAATATTAGAGATGAGATTCAAATCTAGGTGTTAGGGCTTCAGAGTTTTAACCTTGATGCTATTCTGCCATGTAATTTTAGAACGTTAACCAGCTAGACTGGACATGGAAATTAGGAAGCCATTAGTATGATCAGCCCATCCTTGAGATTTTTTAAAAAATCCTTAAGATTTGGAACTCTTATTCTGTATCTGCCAAAATGTTCAATGTTTTCTATAGTATTTTTTGGAATTTTTGTTAGCTTATATTTACATCATCATTGTTTATTTCAGTTACTGTATCTTTGAATTGCCTTCAGCTTACTTACTTGTCTCCTCACCTCACCCCTGTGACTGTCGTCCTCTCTCTGCTCCACATCAAGGCAGACATAGATTAAAACTCCCTCTCCTTGATTTATCCAGAATACCATTTCTAAAGGCATTATGTATATGTAGCAAAATTTATAGAAGGCTTGAAGTGAGAGGAGAGTCATTGAGAAACATCAAGCAGAGAACATAAAAAGTACACACTAGGTATCCCTGTTCTTAAAAATGTTTTTACCGCCCCATCACTGAGAATGTCCCACTTGTGTGCCATCTAGTCTAACTTCCCAGGATGTCATTACTCCTCGTTCTTTTCTCTCCTTCCCCCTTCATCTCACCCTTCAGCTCTCTCTGCCCCCAAATTCCTGTTAACTTATGCAGAAGAGGTTGGTTGTCACTTATTTCCTTTCCTGATCCCAGAATGTGCTCTTAAGATTTCACCGTTGACACCTAAAGTAACATCTACACCTAAACAAAGAGAATTCTTTTTCCACAAGGAACTCTGGTATTTGTTGTTAAAATATTATCCACCCCACTACCAGTTTATAAGTAATGAAAGTGAACAAATCTCCCAGAGTGTACGGGACACTTAAGAAGAATTCAGCTATGAATGGAAAGAAGGATGTCAGGAAGTAGCTGTAGAAAGGCATACTTTTGAGAAAATTTTTGTCTGTTGTTGGGTTTTTATTTCTGGTTCGGGAGACTTGGGCAAGAACCCATGTTAGGGAAAAGGCCAATGAAAGGGAGTGGATGAAGATACAGGGAATGAGAGAAGATAAAGTGATTTCTGAGAAGGTGCAAAGGGGGTGGAACCCAGATCAAGGGAAAATGAATTTTTACAAGACAGGAGAGGTCTGTCTTCCCTTCACAGAAGAGCTACACACTATAATCGAAAGTGTGTTGAATAGAGAGTCAGATTGAGCTGAGCTGGAATTCAGAATCTATATTCTGCACTGGAGCTATGAAACTTTGCTAGAGTACTTAACCACTCTTACCCTGTATTTCCTCAACAGCAGAGAAAGGATAGTGCCCTCTTTACGGAGTCACTACAAAGCTTAAATAAGATAACGTACTAAGCAAGAATCTTATAATTTATTGATTATTTCTGCAATTTGATGATGGATTTTTTTTAGTGTTTATTTATTTTTGAGAGAGAGAAAGACAGAGCACAAGTGGGGGAGGGGCAGAGAGAGGGAGAGACACAGAATCTGAAGCAGGCTTCAGCCTCTGAGCTGTCAGCACAGAGACCAATGAGGGGCTCGAACCCATGAACCATGAGATCATGAGCTGAGCTGAAGTCGAACACTTAACTGACCGAGCCACCCAGGTGCCCCCAATTATAGGTCTTCTGTTTCTTATTCCATACTATTACTAATGTCATAAATAGGAGACCAAATCTATTATTTTTTTTTGTTTTTTTTTTTTTTTAGACTGCTCAAAAGGGATTTGTGATTTAATGGTCTCATCCTCATTTGGAATTTTTAAAAAGTTTTTAGTGTTGACATCAAACTTGTTGCCAAGAGGCCAAACCTGGCAGTCATAACTGTTTTACTTGGCTGTTAACTATTTTTTTCTTTTTAATTGGAAACCCTCTAGATGAGACATGTATATTCCATTTTTGGATGTACATTCTCATGACTCATACCTGGCCCCTTCACCCATTTCCCCAGTCTGCTCAGCCCCTATACACAATTGAGTTTTCAACCCATGATCTAGATTGATTTCTACTAAAATAGCTGACGACACGGAATATTTCCATGTTACTAAATGTTCCAGGTTGCATTTTCTGTCTTTACCTCACTTGGTGTCTCCTTAGCATTGATCACTATTGATAAACTTCTGTAACTCTTTTCTCCTTCTGTTATTGAAGAATCTTCTGGTTTCCTCTCACCTCTCTGCCAGTCAACCCTTTGCCACACCTCTACTTCCTTTGTCCACCATTTAGATGATATAATTTCTCAGTGTTTTGCATGTTGGCACATTGCTTTTCTGGGTGATCTCGTGGTTCAACATGTCCAACATTGGGTAATAATATTACCTTTAAAACTACCTTCTCCTATGTGTTACATGTCATCATAAAGGAGCCACTAGAAGTCCAAGCCACCCAACCCCCCAAACTAAAACCACTCCCACACCTAGATGGAATACATATTAACAAGTGGTACAGAAGAATTCACACCAAATCAGAATGGACACTGCCTTATATATCTCACCATTGCTTTCCAGCCGAAGACCAGTCCTGCTTGTCCCAGTCACTGAAGTCAACATTTCCTTCCTTCCCTCCAGCCCAAGTGGTAACACCTTCCCTCACCATTTCCCCCATGGACTAATTATACTCCCTTTTACCATATGGGTAAAATCTCAACCTTGATCAACAGTAAGTCATTCTTTTATTCTGTCCTGTGCCTCATCTCTAGCTCTGCCCATGCTATAAAGCTTTACCATATCATTGTTTGCATTTCCCTGTAAACCATCTTTCTCACCTCTGTGCCTTTGCATACACCACTCTGTCAGACAAGAATACTCTGTTTTCCTCAACTTTGCTTGCATAGCTAACTTCCACTCATTCTTCAAAATTCAGTTCAGATATATCCATCTCTGAAAGGCTTGTCCTATATTTCTCTCCTCTTAGCAACATCCCTAGTGCAGGTTTGGAACCCCAACTCTGCAAATATTTTAAGAGTTTGCATTCCTAGGGCACATTTTTATATGTACCATGTGAGAATGGAATGGCTGGGTATGATGCATCGCTTACAATCTGGTAAAATATTTTCCTGTGGAAGAGCCACCCCCATAGGATGAGAAGGTACACAGGAGAAAAGAGTATTGTGGATCAACACAAAATTAACATTCATTGACAAAGGAAAAGGAAGCAACAGCTGGGTAAACAAACAGCTGCACAAAGAGAGAGAAAAATGACAGTGAGTAACCACGAACATGGCAAATCATCCGAAATATTAGAAAAGCAAGTAAATAATATGAGGAAGTGAGTTAACTTACTGGAAAGCTGCTGAAACATTTGAACAGGAAGTAAATAATAAGGAAAGTGTTCAAATAAAATTATTATAGAGAAAAAATTGGAACAAATGTTCTATGTAAAAGAAGTGAACTTTTAATGAAATAAGCTTAACAAAAATTAACCTGAACATTTGACTTTTTCTATAAACGTGTTTTATACTGCACAGGGTACATTATAATAACATTAAAACCTTAATGAATAAAATTACCACACTCCTAACTTTTTGTTGTGTCAAAAGGAATAAGCTAGAAATTCACGATTGCTTTACTTTGCATTTTTGTGATCACTAAGGAGACTGACCTTTTAAAAGGAAATGTTTAATAACACAAGTAATACATAAATATTTTGACTTCTAAAGAATGAAAACATTCCAGACAAAGCTAACATTTCCCTTGACCCTCTACCTGCACCCCCATAGACACTACTCTCCCTAGAGATAACCATTGTTTCCGGCTTAATGTGTATCCTTCCAACAATTTCCCATGTCCTTATACACATATATTGAAGCATGGAAAAGATATATCTTTATCTTGTGCTATACAAATTACAGTATAGGAGAGAGAGAGAGAGAGAGAGAGACAGCGTGAACAGGGGAGGGTCAGAGAGAGAGGGAGTCACAGACTCTGAAACAGTCTCCAGGCTCTGAGCTGGCAGTCAGCACAGAGCCTGACGCAGGGCTCGAACCACAGAACCGCGAGATCATGACCTAAGCGAAAGTCAGAGGCTTAACCGACTAAGCCACTTAGGCGCCCCAGAAGCCGTGTTATTAAAAGAATTGCCACATATTATAGTACAGATGTAACATTTAGGTTGTTCTTAATTTTATACATACTTCCACACCCATAGTGCCATATGCCAGGGACCATTTTTGATGTTGTGGATTTAGCAATAAACAAAACCAAGTCCTCCTATGGACGTTGAAGAAGATACAAACAATAAACAAGACACGCATATATGATAAGATGTCACGTAATGATAGGTAGGATGAAAAAAGACAACAAAGGCGACAGATGGGGTGGTCAGGAAAGGCTTCTTCAAGGTGCAGTTATTTAAGCCAAGATCTAAGAGAGATTGTTTGGCAAATATCAAAGGCACCAGCTGAGAAATGAAAATGCTGAGTCAGTAGGTGTTCATATTGAAAATGCCAAAACATTTTCTGAACCGTTTGTAATAATTCCTGCTTCCATTTGAAGTATGAAAGTACCTATTTCTCACAATCTTTCTACTATTTATTCTTATGTTCTTTAATTTTGACTAATCGGATATGTGGAAAACTGTTATTTTGCTATAGCTTTCTTTAATTGGTATAATTTTAAAAACTGGCATAAATTTTTAACTTTAATGCTGGTGAGATTGTACCCTATTTCATATGTATATTGGCCCTTTGAATTTCTTCATCTCAGACTTGACAGTTCTGTGGCATTGGCCATTTTTCTCGTGTTCTTTATATATTATTAATTTTTTAGTGGTATTATTTAACCATGTGAGAAAAGACAATCGAGGGACCAGTACTTAATAACCATTTCACTTTCGTGTGTGTGTGTGTGTGTGTGATTTAGCCATAACTGACTTTATGATTTTAATTTTTATTTATTTATTTTTACTTTTGTCCAAATTGTTTATTTAAATTCCAGGTAGTCAGCATGCATTGTAACATCAGTTTCTGCTGTAGATTTTAGTGATTCGCTGCTTACATAATCACCCAGTCCTCATCGCAAGTGTCCACCAAAGTACCCGTCGCCCATTTAACCCATTGCCCTGCCCACCTCCATCTCACTTTCCAACTCACTTTCTTTATTAGTAGCTTCTTTACATTGGTTTTCAGATGTATATATATTCTCTAAATATAGCTTTTCTCCCATTTATTCTCATCTTTTAGGAAATCTAAATACACGTGTTTTGGCATTTTTCATACTATCTTCTCTGTCTCTTAATCTGTCTTATATTTTCCATCCAGGTATCATTATGGATAGTGTCTTTAGATTTATCTTTCAATGTGTTAATTCTCTCCTTTAAAATTTTTTGTTGTTTATTTATTTTTGAGAGACAGAGAGAGACACAGAGTGTGAACGGGGTAGTGGCAGAGAAGGGAAGAGACACAGAATCCGAAACAGGCTCCAGGCTCTGAGCTGTCAGTATAGAGTCCAATGTGGGACTCAAACCCACGAACCGTGAGATCATGACCTGAGCAGAAGTCGAATGTTTAACTGACTGAGCCACCCAGATGCCCCATATCTTTTTGATTCTATAACATCTGCTGTTTAATCTTTTCATAAAATGTTTATTTTCAAAGGTTGTCTTTTTCAGTTTCAGAATTTCTGCTTGGTTCTTTATTAAATCTGCCTGCTCTTTTTGTATATGTTTTGTTTCATGACTCTAATTTGTTTTTGTTGTCAATCTTTAAAAGTTTTTTAATTCAATTTATTTAAACTAAAAACAAACCAGTCTATTCATTGTTCTCACCCCTGACCCTTTACCTCTTGAAACCACCAGTTTGTTCCCTAATCCATGAGCTTGAGTCTTTTTTGTTCTTTTTTGTTTGTTTGTTTTTCTTAGGTTCCACAAATAAGATCTCTGACTTATTTCACTTAGTGTAATGCTCTGGGTTCTCTCTGTGTTGTTTCAAATAGCAAGATTTCATTTTTTTATGGCTGAATTATATATTAGTGTGTGTGTGTGTATCACAATTTCTTTATCCAGTTATCTATTGATGTACACTTAGGTTGTTTTCATATTTTAGTTACTATAAATAATGCTGCAAAGAACATGGAGGTGCATATATCTTTTTGAATTAGTGTTTTTGTCCTTTGGATAAATACCCAGAAGGGAATTGCTGGGTAGTTCTATTTTTATTTTTATTTTACTTTTTTGAGGAAGCTGCAAACTGTCTTCCATAGTGGTTTCACCAATTTATATTCCCACCAACAGTACACAAGAATTTTATTTTCTCTACATTCTCACTAACACTCATATACCTGTTGGCCATCTGTATGTCTACTTTGAAAAAAATGTATATTCAGATCTGCACATTTTTTAATCAGAAATGTTTTCTAGTGAGTGTATAAGTTCTTTATATATTTTGGATATTAGCCTCAGATTAGATAAATGACTTGCAGATATGCTTTCCCATTTTGTTGATGGCTTCCTTTGCTGTGCAGAAGCTTTTTAGTTTGATATAGTCCCACCAGTTTATTTTTGCTTTTGTTGCTTTTGCTTTAGGTGACAGATTGAAAAAATCATCACCAAGACCTATGTAAAGGAGCTTATTGCTTGGTTTCTCCTAGGAGTTTTATGGTTTTAGGTTTTAAATGCAAGTCTTTCATTCATTATCTATTAATTGTATGTATGGTGTAAGATAGTGGTCCAGTTTTATTTTTTTTGCATATAACCTTTCAATTTTCCCAACACTATTTATTGAAGACACTATTCCTTCCCCATTATATATTCTTGATTCCTTTGTTGTAAATTGACCATATATGCATGGGTTTATTTTTGGGCTCTTTATTCTGTTTTGTTGATCTAAGTGCTGTTTTTATGCTGAAAATGTATTATTTTAATTACTTTGAAATATATTATGAAATTAGAGGGTGATGCATCCAGCTTTATTCTTCTTTCTCAAGATTGCCTTGGCTATTTGGGGTTTTTGATGCTTCTATACAAATTTTAGGGGTATTTGTCCCATTCCTATGAAAAATACCATTAGAATTTGATAGGGATTGCATTGAACCTGTATGTTGTTTTGGATAATTAGACATTGTAACTACTAATTCTTTTAATCCATGAGCACAGAGTATCTTTCCAATTATTTGTGTCTACCTCATTTTTTTTCATCAATGTCTTGTAGCTTTCAATATCAGGTCTTTCACCTTTTTAGCTAAATTTATTCCTAGATTCTCCCTTCATTTTGGTGCAGTTGTAAATAAGATTGGTTTTAACATTTTTCTTTCTAATAGTTTGTTATTAGTGTAAAGAAATGCAACAGATTTTTGTATATTGATTTTTGTGTCCTGAAACTTCACTGATTTTATTTATTATTTCTAACAGTTATTTGATGGAGTCTTTGGAGTCTATATAATATCATGTCATATGCAAATAGTGACAGTTTTTCTTCTTCCTTCCCAGTTAGGGTGCCTTTTATTTCTTTTTTTCCCTAATTGCTATGGCCAAAATCTCCAATACTAAGTTGAATAAAACTGGTGAGATTGGGCACACTGTTTTATTCCTGATGTTAGAGGAAAAGCTTTCATCTTTTCACCATTGAGAATGATATTGGCTGTGGGATTCTCACATATGGCATTTATTGTGTTGAAGTACATTCCCTCTATACCTGCTTTGTTGAGAGTTTTTATCATAAATCGATGTTGAATTGTGTCAGACATTCTTTCTGCATCTCTTGAGATGATCACATGATTTTTATTCATTTTGTTAATGTGGTGTATCTTATTGATTGATTTACAAATGTTGAACTATTTTTTTTTTAATATATATATTTTTTTATTTTTGAGAGGGAGATAGAGACAGCATGAGCAGGGGAGGGTCAGGGAGAGAGGGAGACACAGAATCTGAAACAGGCTCCAGGCTCTGAGCTGTCAGCACAGAGCCTGATGCGGGACTCCAGCCCACAAACCGTGAGATCATGACCTGAGCTGAAGTCAGATGCTTAACCGACTGATCCACCCAGGCGCACCCAAATGTTGAACTATTCTTGCATCTTCCACCCAATGATATGCACTTAAGGTTCCTTTGTGTCTTTTCATGACTTGATAAGTCATTTCTTTTTAGTGCTGAATAATATTCCATTATATGGATATAGTACAGTTTCTTTATCCATTCACCTTAGCAATTCATCTTGATTGCTTCCAAGTTTTGATGACTATGAAAGCTGTTGTAAGCATGCTTGTAGAGGTTTCTGTGTGGACATAGTTTTCAGTGCCTTTGGGAAAATATGAAGGAACATGATAACTGGATCTTATAAAAGTATGTTTAATTTTGTACGAAACCACTAAACTGTCTACCATAGTGGCTGTACCATTTTGCATTCCCACTAGCAATGAATGAGACTTTCTGTTGCTCCACATCCTCACAGGAAGGGTTGTCAGGGTTCTGGATTTTGGCCATTCTTATAGATACCTAGTAGTACCTCATTGCTGTTTTAATATGCATTTCCCTAATGATATTGCAATGTGAAGCATCTTTTCATATGCTTACCTGCCATCTATTGAAATCTTTGGCCCATTATTTAATTGAATTGTTCTTTTTCTTATCATCAAATTCAAAGAGTTCTTTGTATAACTTGAATAACGGTTCTTTATTACTTGTGTCTTTTGGGCACATATTTCTCCCAGGATATGGTTTGTCTTCTTATTCTCTTGACGATGTCTTTCACAGAAATGTTTTTAATTTTAATGAATTCCAGCTTATGAATGATATCTTTCAGGGTTTGCCCCTTGGTTTTGTATCTAAAATGTTATTGCCAAAGCCAAGGTCACCTAGGCTTTCTCATTATTTATCTTATAGTAGTTTTACAGTTTTGCATTTTATATTTAAGCTCATGATCCATTTTGACTTAATTTTTGTGAAGGCTATAAAGTCTGTGTCTAGATTCAACTTTTTGCATATGGATATTCACTTGTTTCAGCACCCATTTGTTGAAAACATTATCTTTGTTATATTGTATTTCCTTTCCTCCTTTGTCAAAGATCAATTGACTGTATTTATGGAGTCTATTTCTGTTCTCTATTTCTGGGTTCTCTGTTCTATTCCAGTGATCTGTCTGTTCTTTTGCCAGTACCACATTGTCTTGATTACTGTAGCTTAATAGTGAATCTTGAAGTTGGGTAGCACCAGTCATTCAAGTTCGTTCTTCTCCTTCAATATTTAGGGGCGCCTGGGTGGCTGGCTCAGTTGGTTAAGCATCTGACTTCAGCTCAGGTCATGATCTCACAGTTCATGGATTTGAGCCCCAAGTTGGGCTCTGTACTGACAGCTCAGAGCCTGGAGCCTGCTTCAGATTCTGTGTCTCGTCCTCTCTCTGCCCCTCCCCCACTCATACCCTGTCTCTCTCTGTCTCTCAAAAATGAAAAAATGTTAAAAAATTGTTAATTTCCATTTTTGCCAAAATTCTACATGTACATAGTTTTAAAAATCAATTGGTGTCGCAAAATTTAACCTGTAAAGAAACAAATGCTTGTCTCATATTTTCTCAAGTAATGTTCTAAGAGGTTTATCTTCTGTAGTCGATTTTTTTCATGAGTTTTATTTTTATAATTTTTTCAAACACAAGTGAGAGATATTTATTGACATATATTTTAAATTTAGAGCTTCAACGTAATATAGAAAAATGTAATTACTTTAAAATTGCAAGAAAAAGTATGAAACATATGAAAGTCCATTGTCTCTTGTATCTGAGGTCAATATAATTTCAAAAAATTAGAACAATTTGACTTTCATGTTTCTTGTTGTGTTTTAAAGCAGTGTGCTTAACTACAACTTTTAACTTTTTATCTATTGATTTCTTATGGAAAAATAAAGATTTTTCTCTCATAAAGTACCATTCACATGGCACAGAAACAGACAAATAGACCAATGGAATGGAATAGAGAACTCAGAATTGGACCCAAAAATATACAGCCAACTAATCTTTGACAAAGCAGGAAAGAGTATCCAATGGAAAAAAGACAGCCTCTTTAACAGATGGTGATGGGAGAACTGGACAGCAAAATGCAGAAGAATGAAACTAGATCATTTTCTCACACCAAACACAAAAATAAACACAAAATGGATAAAGGACCTGAATGTGAGACAGGGAACCACCAAAACCCTAGAAGAGAAAGTAGGAAACAATCTCCTTGACCTCAACTGCAGCAATTTCTTACTTGACACATCCCCAAAGGCAAGGGAATCAAGAGCAAAAATGAACTATTGGGACCTAATCAAGACAAAAAGCTTCTACACGGCAAAGGAAACAATCCATAAAACTAACAGGCAACCAACCAAATGGGAAAAGATAGTTGCAAATGACATATCAGATAAAGGGCTAGTATCCAAAATCTATAAGGAACTCACCAAACTCCACACCCAAAAAACAAATAATCCAGTTAATAAATAGGCAGAAGACATGAACAGATGCTTCTCCAAAGAGGACATGCAGGTGGCCAACAGACACATGAAACAATGCTCAGCATCCCTCCTCATCAGGGAAATACAAATCAAAAACACACTGAGATACCACCTCTCTCTGGTCAGAATGGCTAAAATGAACAAATCATGAGACTCTAGATGCTGGCGAGGATGTGGAGAAACAGGCACCCTCCTACACTGTTGGTGGGAATGTAAACTGGTGCAGCCCCTCTGGAAAACAGTGTGGAGGTTCCTCAAAAAATTAACACTAGAACTCCCCTATGACCCAGCAATAGCACTGCTACGAATTTACCCAAGGGATACAGGAGTGATGATGCATAGGGCACATGTACCCTAATGTTCATAGCAGCACTCTCAACAATAGCCAAAACATGGAAAGAGCGTAAGTGTCCATCAACTGATGAATGGATCAAGAAGATGTGATTCATCTGTACAATGGAATACTACATAGCAATGAGAAAGAATGAAATTTGGCCATTTGTAGCAACGTGGATGGACCTTGAAGGTGTTATGCTGAGCGAAATAAGTCAGGCAGAGAAAGATAGATACCATGTGTTTTCATTTATAGATGGATTAGGAGAAACTTAATGGAGGACCATGGGAGAAGAGAAGGGGAAAAATAGTTGGGGAGAGGGAGGGAGGCAAACCATGAGAGACTCTTGAATACTGAGAACTGAGGGCTGATGGGGGTGAGGGAGAGAGGAACGGGGGTGATGGACATGGAGGAGGGCACTTGTGGGGATGAGCACTGGGTGTTATATGGAAACCAACTTGACAATAAACTATGAAAGAAAAAAAAAGAAAAAAGTGTCATTCACAGCACTGTTCCATTCATATTTACACTTTCGTAACCTCTCAGTTACGATATATCACAATTAATTTAATAGTCAGTGCTTACTTTAGTGTCTACATAAGTACTGTTCACATTAGAGACAAAAAGTCTGTTTTATAAGTATTTGATATCCTGCTCATTTCTTAATTTTTTCCCAAAGCAAAGAAAGGCTTTCCATTCAACAGTCACTAATTCATCTCCAGACTCCCATGAGAGATATAAATCTTCTTTCATTACTATCAACATGTAAATCTATCAGAGGCACTTCTTTGTTGTTGTTGAGACATTCTTTCAGGGAGCACCTTTTTCCTTCCACTAGAATCTGATTGATAGGCTTGTAGGCTGCTCTATAGCTGTTTTCCTGAAGATTTCCTTTACCAGAATGCATCAGTTATCATTTTAATTTGCCAATAGCTGTTTCTTGTTACCTAAATATTCTTTTTCTGTTTGTAGCATCCTACTCTTACTTAATGGATGCAGTAAATGATTAATATTGCTGAATAAACCATTACAGATCTTAAGAGTTTTCTTCTGCCCCTTGAATGATATTGGTTTCCTCTGAGTTCTTTTATTCTTCCATTTTGTTCTCTGATCTCATAGTGGAGACTTTCCCTCAATATCTTGTGATCTTAGCTATCTGTACTTGTTTAGCAACTGAAAGCTCTGTGCAGAGACTAAACCTGTCACAGGTAGGCTTTATCCTTGGTTGAGATGGTAGCAAGGTGGCTTTCTTCTGGGTGACGCCCAAATGTTATTATCTATATGTCTTTCTCTTGGACCAGTGTCAATATTCTACTCAGGAACAGAGTCACTGTTTCTCCCAAGAAGCTGATATTCTCTTCCTACTACCCACGGTGATAATTGACCAGTGCAAGATATTAGGATTCAATCTACTTGAATGTTTCTCCTGCCCATAATCTGAATAATAAATTTGTTGATTTTTCCAAGTACCTAACTTCTCAGTATTTCCTGCCTTTAGGCATGGGGCACTACTACCTTTTAGAGCAATGCTCAGCATATTAGCTTATGCTCTGGTTTTTTTCTATAACCACTCTGTTTTTCAGAGGTAACTCAGATTTGGAGATTCATTGAAGGTTTACCTTCTTTTCTTTTTTTCAAGGTGGATACAGATCTTTAAAAATATTTTTTCTTTCATGTATAGAGATTTGCTGTAAGAGGCGAGAACTGGGCCTTTAATGTTCCTTATTCTATTCAGTTTGAATCTTGACTGGCAACTGAAGCTGAACATTTAACACCTCTTATTACTTGCAGTTCCTTTTGGATTACTTATCTATGCTTTTGTCCATTTTTATATCAGTATATCAATATATTTAGACTCTTTAATAGTATCAATATTGAGCTTCTATATTTATATTTGTTGAAAATATTTTTTCAGAATCATTCCCTTTTTTTAAGTTTTTTTTGTGGGGGGGGGGGACACAGAGAGAGAGGAAGAGAGAATCCCAAGCAGGCTCCACACTGTCAGCACAGAGCCCAATGTGGGGCTTGATCTCACAAACCAGGAGATCATGACCTGAACCGAAATCAAGAGTCAGATGCTAACTGATTGAGCCACCCAGGCGCCCCAGTGTTATCATTCCCTTTTTATTTTAGTGATCTTATTTTCATGGTGATGAAATTTCACATCTTGACATAATCAATTTTGTCAATATTTTCCTTTGTAGAAAAATATTTTGCAAATGGCTGATAAATTCACAGTTGTGAATACACTTTAAATTACTTGTCTTACTTATCTTGAAATTATTTTGACATTTTCTTTTCAAATATGAATCTATTCCCCCTTAAAATTTCTAATTGTTAAGTAGTTAGCTTGATACTAATTGCTTAAAATTTCAATGATTTTCTCTTTATTATCATGTATTAAATTTATTTATAGAGTGTGCTGTATTTCTGTGCTTTGCTATTTTTGTCTATATATTTTTTCTATTTCATGACCACATTCATTATGTATTTAATCATTTCTATTTTTAATAATTCATTGGCCAATCTCACTTCATTTTCTTCTCTTTTCAATTTAATAGTTTTCCATTTATATAGTACACAACTATTGTGAGCTAAGTTGTAAAAATCAAAAGAGGAATAGGATTTGTCTCATGTCTTCAAGGAGCACACAGTCTTGGAGAGTAGAATCAGTTCACACTGAGAAGTTCCAAGAAGACTCCTTTGAAAGCTTAACTTGGAAGGAAGTAAAAAGTTTTAGAAGGAGAAGCTTGAGTCTTGATGCTTAAGCAGAACTTCATCAGGGGAATGAATGAATAAGCCAAAAGGAAACTGTCAATGCCAAAAATTGGACAGGTGCATGGACAGGAATGGCAGGAGCATAGGGTGAGGGTGTACAGTATCTGAGTATGAGGCTGGAAAGATAACCTGGAGCACTACTCTTTTATAATTCTAGTTGCATTTTTGTAATAAGTTAGTAAAATTCAAGCCACCCCTATTAGCCTCTTGATCAGGATAACATTAAATATATTAGGTGTACCATAAATAAGTATTGAATTGGATTGAATTCTTAAATAATGTCATTTGTGAAAGAATGGGGTAGGTAAAAATAATAAAATGGTATAGGTAGGCTGCTTCTTTAATACTGTCAAAAATTAAGGCTATAGTAAATTCAAGATGTGTGTTCTTTTTCAAAGTTAAAACTCAAGGAAGACTTCCCTCTTCAAGAATAATCAGTCAGCTTTAAAACAAGGAACACAAAATCAATTTCCCTGATTTTATTGGAGCTGTCTGTAATTCTAATTAGTATGTGGCCCACTACAAAAATAGGTATAACTTCCGTTTGCCAGCAGAGCATTGTAGAATAGGAACATTCTGCACAGCAGTAAGGAGGAAATGGAAGCAAGGAAGGGAACCAATAAAAGTAGGCTAATTGCTCTACGATGTTGATATGGCGAAATGAAAATCTAGAATGTAGTTTGGGAACCAATATAAGCATATGACGGATTGTCTCATATTAAGTTCTAACCGTATTTAGAAGATAGAAAGGAATAATACAGTAGAAACAGAGAGGTTAAATGTTTTAAAGAGAGGAGATCCACTTTAGAACATGTGTACTTTAGAAAGCATGAAATGGTTTGTTCCAAGACCCAGAAGGGAAGAGGAAGCCCTTCTCCCTGTTAGAATTGCAATAAGGGTAAAATGAGAAAATACAAAGAAAGAGATGTTGGGATAGATGTAGAGAGCTAGACAGCTTACATGAATGGCTTTGATCTTCTAAATAAGTCTATCCATAGGACACCTGCATCAGAATCACCAGGGAGTGCTGGATAAAAATTCAGCATCCTGGATCACTCTCATCAGAATTACTAAGGACAGCTTAGTAGAACTGGGAGGCAGGAATTTGTGTTGGTGAGGCTGGTCCAGCTCCAGAATATGGTTCCATGATTTCTTCTAGGATAAAGTAAGTATACTTACAAACCCTTTTATCTCTTTTCTATTTGTCAGGCCCCAGAGAAATTTGCTAAAGCAGGCTGCTGAATCAAGGACATGAGGAAAACCTGAGGAATTTTCCTTCTTTGGAAAATTGCCTAAGGAACACTCCTTTCTTGGCAGAGTTAATTACACTGATTGCTACATGAGATCCTGTGGATTTATTTTTTCAGAATTTTAGTTTCACATATTTATGATGAACCCTGCCAACATGTTATGGCTTCATTCTATTCTTAGATGCTTCTGCTCTACCTGCACATAACGTGAGATAGGTAACTCCCCTGTGTGAAAGAAAACAAAAGTGGCAAGACCCTAGTGTAATTCATTGTCTTTTTTCTCTTTCTATACTTGATCAATATCAACAAACTCCTAACTGGTCTCCAGGTCACCAGCCTCTTCCTTCCCCAGATCACCAGAGTTACCTTTTTTTGACACAGACTGACAACTCCATAAATGATGAAATGTAAATAGTAAATGCTGTGAGTACTCACTGCTGGAAAGCTTCCCCATTGCTACAGAATGAAGTCCAAACACAGTAAGAGGCACACGAGGTTTTTTGCATCATGTCTTATCTTCAACCACCTCATCCACCATTCCCATCTTCCACTTTCAAGGGAAATAGGATCTTCATTATTGTGTCAGTACACTTTTATCCTTGCCTGTGACCCAAATGTTTCTTCTAGTTTAGTTGCTATTCTTCATGTTGTTCCCCACAGGAGGTGCATGTAAATGTCATCCCCTGCTTGTAGCTTTCTCAAACTCCACTCCTCTCTCAAGGCAGAATTAATTATTTTTTCATCTGTATTCCACAGTACTTTATACAAATATCAACTGTTCCATTTAGAACATTATGTTGTACTCATTTATATTTTTGTTCCTACAATTGGACTTGAAGTTTTTGAGAACAAAAATGGGGTCATTAAATTTTTAATTCCCCAGTGCCTGACACATAGGATGTATACCATCAGTTTTATTTGAATATCCTCTTTATTGGGCTGAAAGAACTGAAAGAACATAGGAAAGCAGAGTTCTTTGGAGCAAGCATTGTGGTCAACTCTGTCAGCATCATTTTATAATAGTAACAAGTCTTTCTTTTTCAGTGTAATATTATAGTTATAATATAGCATCAGTTAATCTGAATACTTCTATTTTCATAGAATTTCAATGGGAAGAATTATCTTCAAGGTCACTCCTTTGATTTGCAGATGAGGAAACCAGTCCTGTGCTTGTATCCGACTGCACAAGTAGTTTTTATCCAAATTCTATCCAACAACCCACAATCTTAGTATATTCATGAGCATTAAACCACTTTTACATTCCAGGCAAATAAATTCTGGGAGAACAAAGTGTATAGTGCATTTTTTTTCAGAGGGAATTTCATTAAGGAATCTTAATCTGAATTTAAGATGTGAGGTTTGGCAAAAGCCAAGCTACTTAATGAGAGATAATTGGTAAGATAAAGGAAGATTTTAATTTTTTAAAATTTTTATTTATTTTTGGGAGACAGAGAGAGAGAATTGAGTAGATGAGGGGCGGGGGTGGGGGGAGAACACAGAATTTGAAGCATGCTCCAAGATCCATCCACACTGTCAGCACAGAGCCTGATGCGGGGCTCAAACTGTGAGATCATGACCTGAGCTTAAGTCAGATGCTTAACCAACTGAGCCACCCAGGCGCCCCAAGCAAGGAAGATTTTAAAAACAAATGAAGCATTTTTCATAGTTTTCATGTCCTCTCCCTTCCCTCCCACCCCCGCCAAAATAATGTGAACTTCAGGGCCATCAGAAGAATAGAGTGGGTTTTGATGAGTTCTTTTTCTCCAGGTTTAATTAACTTCTTCTTCTATTTAATAGGTTTCAGAATCTGCTATGGTCCAGGAAGACATTTGTGGACAACATGAAAATCTATAACCACAGTTACATCTACATGCCTGCCTTTTCTATGAAGACAGGAACAGAGCCATCCCTCCGGGTTTACTATACACTGTCAGATGTTGGTGCCAATCAAACAGTGCTCTTTGCCAACCCCAACTTTCTGCGTAGCATTGGAAAGTTCTGGAAAAATAGGGGAATCCATGCCAAGCGCCTGTCCACAGGACTCTTTTTGGTGAGTGCGGCTCTGGGACTCTGTGAAGAGGTAGCCATCTATGGTTTCTGGCCCTTCTCTGTGAATATGCATGAGCAGCCCATCAGCCACCACTATTATGATAACGTCTTGCCCTTTTCTGGCTTCCATGCCATGCCAGAGGAATTTCTCCAGCTCTGGTATCTTCATAAAATCGGTGCACTGAGAATGCAGCTAGACCCATGTGAAGACACTCCCCTCCAGCCCACTTCCTAGGGAACATGGGAAAAGAAAGAACTGAGCCAGGGTATTTTTGTTAGATTTTCTACATGACTCCAAAACGAAATGGTCAAGTCATTTCATGGATTCACATGCACCACTTGGAAAAAACGAAACAAAACAACTACAAAACCCCAAGAGAAACTCTACTTTTGATGTTGGTTTGAAAGACCACCCAGAAATGAAACATCCTATGAAATATTTTGTAGCCTATTGTGGATTTGCAACTAGTAACACGCTGATGGAGTAATGTTGGTAAAGCAGATTTACATGGTTCTAATCTAGAAGGTGTACTCTACAAGCAAGACAGAGCTCTAGCCATTGAAGCTAAGCAATTAATCAAGGTAGAGTAAAGGAAATGCCAGGGCAAAGTGTTACTGATTATCAACACAACCTGGCTTAAAAAAAACCTATTGTATATCATAGAACATAGGTTTTTTAAAAATTATTATTTATTTTTGCCCTATTTAGGGGCAATGAGTGGGTGATGAGGTAGATTTAAAAAAAAAAAACAATCCTTACTGAATAATAAAGATACAAAACACTACAGCTAATTATTGTGATTTGTTGAACCAAGTCTATGTTAACTATAGTCTCCCACCATTGAAAAAATGTTAAATAAGAATTGCTTCCTCCCCTTTTGTCAAGTCTACTTACACAATGTGATGCATTGTTGAATTTAGACTGTGTTGATTCATAGTCTGGATAACGTTAGCCACTTTCTCTTCTTCTCAGAATTGAGGGCATAAACTCCATTTTAAGCCTGTATTATTTAAGCCTATTTGCATTATTATGTTATTTTAGTGCAAAATGACTCCAAATATGAGTATTATTTATTTGCAAATTGGCATAATTGTCTTCATAATTTAATGCTCAGAGATGAAGTAAAGCACAATGATGTAAGGTTTAGTCTGGGAACAGACTGGAAGGCACATCCCTTTTCTATCTACCATGGTATATTCACTCCAAAATACATGCAAACAAACAAAACATGCATATATTCGTGTACACACATACAGTTAAACAAAGCTCATTCCCTTACAACTAGGAAAGCTGAACCCCCATGACCTAGTGTGGCAAAAACCTGTACCACTGTCAAAGAGCTACAAATGTATATTATGTACTACCCACCTCACCTTGATAAAAGGCCAGTTTACTGCTGCTTCTTATAGTGCTCACGCCAGCGTCACCCCCAAATGCTTACCCCAAATGAGCAGAGTTGTCTTACTCATTCTGACTCTCCCTAACATCTCATGAACGGACCTTGTGTTGAGCATGGTCACACAAGGCATGGTTCATACAAGTAAAGGGATGTGAATTTGTAGAAGTAGATTCCCTTAGTAGTAGCAGGTAAGCCTACTTAGAAAGCTTTTTACATCAGCTTTCACACAGCAAACAAACTCTGTTGATAGATTACAAGCAGCCAAATGCGTTTACATGTAAGAGGAAAGTAAAGGAAGCCTCTCATTGTCTCTGTGCTTTGGAATGACTTAATCTAAAAGGAGACACTAGAAATCACTCTATTCATTCTTTTTTTTTTCTATTCATTCTTTTAAATGTCATCAGAATGTAGGTAAACTATGCCAAAAATTTCTGCTTCCTTTTTAATGGTAGAGTCTTAGTATACAACATAAACTACAGCACGTGGGTTTAGTTTTTGGTGGGTTAATTTAAAAGATATTGAGCCAACGAAGCCCTTGGAATAGGCAATTTCTAAATAAGATTAAATATTGAGGTTATTATAGAAATCAGTTGTTAAAAAATGACTGGTTGACATAACAGATTATACTGATACTTGGGAAGTCAATAACTTGAGAATATTGATTTCACGTAGAACTGATTTGCTATTTTGATCCTATACTGATTCAAAAAGGTACTGAGACTGTACTATGAGTGAGTTATAGTAAATATGAACTATATGTGAAACCCTAAACCTATTTCCTCTTTAGAGCTATTGTTATTATTTAATAATTACCTTAAAAAGGAATACATTTGTACCTATACATTTCATCAAAGATAAAAGGGCTAATGAAAATCATATATGTCACACAAATTAGTACCTTAACTGATAAAATTGTTTAAAATGTCATTAAGGAGCTCCATAAAACCCATAGATCACAGTTCCACTGAAACTACTATTTGGAAATTTTACATCTTTTATGATTTTGGGGATAGATTTATATAATAATTGTGAGATTTTTAGTCTATACATTTGTGTCTTCAGAGAGGCAAACAGAAATGGCCCAAGATAATAATGTTTATTTAGACCAGTACTTCTCAACTAGGGTGATTCCCCTCCCCTATCTGGTGACATTTTGCAATGTCTAGAAACATTTTTGATTGTCATGATTTGGAGGGTGCTACTGGCATCTACTAGACAGAGGCCAGGGATCCTGCTAAACATTCTACAGTGAAGAAGTCAGCCCCCACAGCAAAGAAATACCCAGTCTAAAACATTACTAGCATCAAGGTTGAATATGCTAGATTAGACCAAAAGAATACTTTGATTGCCCCAAATTGTCTTCACTTAAGGATACATATACATGCGCACATCATTCAAAATATGACTACAATTGAATGAGAATGTTTTCTTAAATTGTAGTGGGCATTATTTTATACTGACAACTCATAGGTGTGCCATGCAATTCCCTTTCTTGTGGTTAGATTGACATATCTAAACCTAGAAGTGTGTGTGTGTGTGTGTGTGTGTGTACATCGGGGCATTGTAGCATAGGCTATGCATATGTGTCCTTCTTGAAATACGTGTGTGAGGATCTCTCCAGAATTACCTTGGAGAATGGTCTGGAATACTCTATTATTATTAAGAAGTTGAATTTTAAACACCTATTATTTTGTTTATCTCAAACTGAGAACTTCAGAATTGGGCCTCATGCTTTGCTAAATTTGGCCAATTATATTTTAATACTAATGACTCTTAAGGCTAACTGAGAAGATATTCGGGTTATAGAAGAAACACTCAATAAGAAAATAATTCATTACTTACAACGCATCTGTCAAGAGATGAAATCAACCTCTCTAATTTTTAAATTGCTTTTTATTGACAAATCCTAGGTCGCTCCTTGGGGGCAAAAGAGGGGGTGAAGAAACTGAAAACAGGTACTGGATCAGCTCCAATTTGAGAATTACATTGAGTCTAAAGATCATGAGTAAGGGTGACCTCCGTTTAATTTTAATCACACATTAGCAAAATTAAGATGAGTGAAGGATTAAGTCATTCTCTAAAATAGAAAAATGATTTTATATGAAATATTTTTATATGGAAGAGGACAATGGATACATATGCTTTATATAGAGTATTACCAACAGTTTATATAACACTGTGCATCTGAACTGCAACTAACACATGAAGTTAAGGAGTGCCCTGCTGGGATTTTGTTTCTATATAGTTCACTTTCATTTTAACAAGGTAAATATTCCAAAAAGATACAAATGACTCCAAATATCAGATATTCAGACTATACCTATTTGGGGTTTTGATGTCTCATGACATCAAAACTTGGCTACAGACTTTCTTTAGGATATATGTAACTTGTACCAGAAGCAATGGGCAACATAGTTTAACAATCTATGTGGAAAATAACGGAAGAAATCCCAAGATTCTGAATTTGACAAAAATATTCTTAGACTAGTCAAAAGCTCTACAGAAGCATTATAGACTATTCCAAATAGGGAAAAATTATCAATGACATTTCTTCTTGTCAGCAACTATCAGAGTTTTGTAATTTTATTACATACATCTTTCTAGTTCTTGGTTTCAAAAATCAGCCATCTGTAATTTTAATTTTTATATTTAAAAATATTGACTTTGTGAAATTTTTAACCGACAAATCCTTGTTAGGTGGGACCTAAGAGAAAAAAGGTTGCAGTCCACCAAGACGTTAGGGAATTCTTATTCCTACAAAAACTTTCCCACAAGAACCAGGTAATAATATCTGCTCTGTTTATAGAGTTCCAGAGATCAAGAGCTGTAAAGACTTTTGTGAGAACCTGAGGACAAATGTGGGAAGGAATAAGGACTGAGAGCAGTACTGTGCTTATTTCTTCATCTTCCCAGGGTAGAGGCTGACCCTCACACCATGACTTTTAGTGAGCAAACGTCAGGAAGTGGGTAAACAACGACAAGACACATGAGACCTAGGTCAAACCTCTCGTAAGGTCTTTAGTAACTATAACTAAATATGACCATCAGTTTTAGCAACTTTAGTCCACTGTGTGCCAGGGAGAGGATGAGGCAAGTGGAAAGGAGGAGACAACCCTACTCCCAAGCCTTCAGTACATCAGGGTCAGTGAAGTCTCTGCCCTTGACCTTGGCTTTCCAGCACTATCTATTTCTGTCGACTACCAGGGAAGCTGGCCTGTCTCTGGAGGCAAGCTAGTAGTCTTGTGACCGGAAAGTTGGTGTGGAAATTTGCTGAGATGCTTAAAATTTTACACTGCCTTAAACAGTTTTTTTTCCTTAAACTTGTGCTCTCTAAATTTGGGTGTCCTGTGACATAATTCTGGTCACCCTGACCTAATTATGGCCCTGTCAGTGATTATTAAAAATGGAGCTTTTTCCTCCACTCAGATGATTTTTCTACATTCTTGAAGCCAGGGAGATATCAAATATAGCTGACCTCTGAATGACCCAGGTGTGAACTGCATGGATCTGCTTATACATGGATTTTTTTTAATACGGTAAAATACTGTAAATGCATTTTCCTTATGACTTTCTTAATATTTTCTTTTCTCTAGTTTACCTTATTGTAAGAAAACAGTACATAATGCAAATAACATAAAATATGTGTTCATCGACTGTTTATGTTGTTGGTAAGGCTTGTGGTCAATAATAGGCTATTAGTAGTTATGCTTTGGGGTAGTCAAAACTTGTATGCAGATTTTCGACTGCCATAGCAGGATTGGGATCCCCAATCCCACGTTGTTCAGGCATCAACTATATACCACGAGTTCTTGTATACTCTCTTTAAAAGCCCTGGACACTGATCCAAAAGAATCCAGAAGCCTAGAATGTTTCTTTATGACTCCTAACCGTGAGGGCAGAATATTTAGGTTGAATACTATAAGAGTCCTATTTTGTAAGAGGAAGGACCTTTAACATGAAGCTACAATTGCTGTAGCCTTCCTATCATAAGAAAATGGATACTGTTGGCTTTACCCTCAGCCTAGAATTTACCTTCAGTCTCTTGAATTTTTTACCTTGAATTTACCTTACCTCCTAGAGGTAAAGGATCAAAACAAGTGTGTGAAAGGAAAGCTCATTCGAACATAACATAACTTCTGCTCATCATCACAATAAGGAAAAAGTACATGTTTCTGTTTGCTTCTTCTGATTTTCTTCTTTCTAGTGCCAACATTTCTGAGTTCTCCTGTCTCTAACTAATAAGACATAAATAACTTATTATACATTGACATATAATACCTGTGAACATTTGTGTGACAACCAAAGCCCATGGCTATAACTTTTTTAAAGCACAAGAGAGGAATTGTACTTTGTTTATGGTCATTTATTTGCCTACCGCTCTGTGTTCTTATTGATTGCTACATTGTGCTAAAATCCTTTCTAATTTTGCTTTTCTGTTAAAGCTGTAGGATATAATCAATGATGCAAAGCTGTCTGGGAGTTTTATAGAATAATATTCAAATATATTGATCATGTCTCTTCCTGCTTCTATATAATTAGATTTTCCCTGGTTATTTGTCATTTTAAAAGCATATGTTTCACATGATACCAATAAACATCTAAGAGATGTGATTTTTATCCAGTGCAGAGAAATTGGGAGTCAGATGTGTCTGTTTTTCTCTGCATAGTAAGCGAAATGGAAAATTGTAAAATTAAAAAGAGAAAGAGAAAATCAGGATTTTAATTGTGAAGGACCACTGAGAGGGATCTTAGTTTGAAGCTAAGCACAGAGCACAGATGCTGCTGTCCTTCAGCGCAGTCCCAAGAAAAGGACCTTTTAAAACCTTTTAATGGAAATATATTGTTATGCAGTTATTATGGCTCATGATGAGAAGCCTCTAGAGGAAGCAGTGTGAGAACGAGATCATGAGATACGTAGGGAAGAAAATGGAAGAGTGTCACCTGTGTACCTACTTGGACCCTCCTGTCCCTCTCTGAGTTATGCTTTCCTTGGTGTCTATGTTGGGATACACAAACACTGCCATTTTCATTTCCCTTTTAATCTCCACTCTGACACATAAGATTATTATTTAGGTCTCCTGTCATGATGAGGCATCAATGGAAGTGTCACTTTGAGCTTGACCCTTTGAAATATGCATGATAAGAGAAAGCTTTAGATGCATTTTCTCCCCTCTGTTCTAGTGTAAACACGTGTGCACGTGAGTGCACGCATCCCGCCCCCCCCCCCACACACACATACACACACACCTTGCATCATTTATGCCCATTGAAAAGAGAAAAATGGCTGGCCAGGTGGGGGTGGCAGAGGGTGCCTTAACTTTTTCTGGCTTGGCTCCCACTTCCTTTTGTATTTTCTTCATGTACCCGTCTCTTTATAGATGTAGCCATGTCTGTTCCAAGTTGTATCTTTACCGTCAGCAAGAACTCATAAATGTAGTGAATGTGACTATTTTATATAAATGCACAATAGTATATAGGCCTTGGAGACATCTGATAACTGTATGTAAATATCCTTTGTTGAAGTAGTAGGACCTTCTCATAAAGAGTTCCTTAGATGATAGCTACAGGATAACTAAAATGATTAGATTAAAATGCGTGCCTCTCCAGCAAATACTAGCATTCTTGGAAGCAAGGAAACAATTTGTTTCTGTTTCTCATTCACCCTTAAGTACCACTTCTTTGGGCTGTCGTGTCCCTAAGTTACTATAGTCATCCGTCTCATAATATACCAGAGTCACAATTTGTGGTGATTGATGGTCACAGGGCTAGGTCAGAGTCAGAGACACTAGAGGGAAGGGGAGAGAACAGCAAGGAGAAGCTCCATTGGAAAGCTTGTTTAACTTTTTTAAAGTCTGGAACATTATTAGAACTCTACCACACAGCATAGTTGGTCTGAAGAGTTTTGAAAAAGTTTCTCGCTGGTCTCTTTAACTTGATTATTGCACCATATCATTCCACATATGTGGAACTGGTTTTCAAGAGCAAATTTGCAGGGGCACCTGGATAGTTCAGTTGGCTAAGCATCCAACTCTTGATTTCATCTCAGGTCATGATCTCACAGTTCGTGAGTTCGAGCCCCAGCATCAGGCTTGGTACTGATGGCACAGAGCCTGCTTGGGATTCTCTCTCTCTTTCTCTCTGCCCCTCCCTCCTCTGTCTTTCTCTCTCTCCCTCAAAATAAATAAATAAGCTTTAAAAAAGAACATATTTGCAGATTGGAGGTACAGTATAGTTTGATGACCAGTTCATGGAGGCAATAATTCTGGAAAAGATTTTAGATTAGACTATAAAACTGAAATCATCTTTGAAGTATGCATGGAATTACTTTTTCCTAATGAAGCTGAATTCTATTGGCAGGAGGTATGGGGAGAATCAATGCTCTTCATTTCTTATTTTTCTTTAGGTTTCATATAAAATGTAGCAGGTATGAAAAAACCTTAACTTGTACTTTTTATAGTGTGACTTGAAAAAACAGTATCTATCTCAGTTGGTTCTACTGAGTGGTTTCCACAGAATCTAAATGTAATGACATAGGAGGAGGTTTGCTGTAAAAACATGTCTTTTTCTTTGGTGTGTTCATTGTAATTATGCTGGTAGTGAGAAGATTCAGTAAGTTTCAATTTCTCTACCTCCCTTACTTGGAGAAAATTTGGAAATGTACCCTGTGAATAAAATGATTTTTTTATAGCTTGTGAAGTCTTTTTATTTCCCAGAAGCTTATGGGTAATTCTATTTCCTTTTCTATTCCTTTTATTGTGTATCTATATCAGCTACACTGATTTCTTTTTCTTCTGGATGAAAACTCATGCTGCTTGAGAAAATTATTTTAGAAATACAGAATTATAAAGGCTATGAATAGAATATAAGAATGCTATTGTTACTCTTATGCAGGTGAAAGGCATTATCTATTGGGCACAGTAGAAAGAAAATTGATCATTTATTTAATGTGATATATGTACATGAGCTTATTTTTTTCCAGTGATAAGATTTCCCCTTTATGTAATGAGTCAATATCAGTATGTGTGTCCTAGAGATACTTTAATAAATTGCTAACAAGGTTCAAAATATTTAGATTCCCCTTCTGCTCATATGGGTGACCTTGACAGGCCCGGGGGTGCCTCCTTGTCTGAATTATTTAGATAATTGCTTCAAACTCCCATTTCCCTTGGGATCTAGTGGCCCAGTTCTGCCAGACACTCTTTCAACAGTATGGACAACAGGGAAAGTGACCTTGGTGCATACTTTATCATACATTCACCTCATAAATTGATCAAGGTGCTCTCTACAGACCTCCTTGTTAATTCTCTGAATTCATGATCACACAACAGACTTTTGGGCTACGGCTATTTTAAGAAGGTCCTTCTATTACCTAATGTTAAAACCTCATGGTGTTTAGCTGAATTATTCAGGGGTAAAAAAAGGCAGGTCTCTGGTATAAATGTGGGTTACCCTAACCTATTCTCAGACCATATGAGGAAAACAGATTTAACCTGTTTTTACCAACTATCATTAAGTAAAGGAAAATCTAAATATTACTGAGTTCAAGAACATTCAAAAACAGATATTAAGAATCCAAAAGCATTAATTACTCAAGAATCTCTAAACCTAAAGAGAAGGTAATTACAAGCCACAGACTAGATTTTTGCTTGAAAACTTATTATTTTGGACATACAGATTCTTGATGAGATGAAGATGTAGGATTATTGAATTGAGTCTTGTGAAGTTCATTGTGAATGATCTGGAAAACATGGGATGAAGTCAAGACCATATCTAATTATACTTAACATGTATAATTCTAGGTTTATTATCTAGTTTCTAAGATTTTGAGAATATGGGAAAACAAGCCTTTTGTTATTTCTTTTATATAGATAGAATTAAAGTTGTTTCTTCCCCCTCCCCCCCCTCCCCCAATGTCATGGTCTCTAGGCATGAATTAAAAAATCAGTGTTTGGGACCTTTTTTTGGGTAAATAATGCAATCAAGAGATTATAAGGCATTCAAGAGTTTATTGATCTCAAGACAAACATTAATCAGGAAGATTCCAACCTTTGAGTGTGGAGAAAGAGTAGACAGTAAGAATAGAATATGAGTGTTCATTTGGTGAATCACTTTCATCAGCTTCCCACCAGGTGGATTCCTGATCTCCTGGGAAATAATTTTCTACTGATTTCTTAATGTCAGCTTTTGCTATTGTTGGCAGGGTGCTCAACAGTGGTGGAAGCGAGGTTATTGATTCCATGCATAACCTCTGTACCTTCTACCAAACCCGCTTTGTTTAGGAGCCCATTGACAAGGTAGTTGGGTAACTAAAAGGAGAGATGAACTGGCATCCATTTAGCATACTGTTTTGTCTGGATGTCTTATAAAGGTATGGCAGTTAATGCCTTGAGAGGCCAGGAGTGATTATCAGTGCTTTCCACCATGGAGCATGCAGCAAGTTTTGTTCTCACTGAAATAGATCTTTATTTTGGATTTGCATTTCCTGTCCTCAATGTTTCTGCCAGTACCACCATCTATGAACCTACCAAATGAATTGCTTATCCTATTGGTATTATATACAACATGGCCAGGAAATACGTTTTCCAACAAAAGAAGTGTAAAAAGGAGCTTATGCATATGGAATTCATGAGTATTACCCTTTACGATATCATGAAGAACATTCATTCTCAGTGGGAGCAATATTGCCTTCACAAGAGGCAAACGTTGGTTCTAAGGGGCCAAAAATACCTTAGATATTATAATGATTAGGGGGGAAATACCTTAAAAGTTTCTGGGGGGGCAGGGGTTGGGACAGGTAATGAGAAAGGTTAGAGAAACGCTGATCTAGGAGCAGTTGCCTTACACAACATTGGCAGGGCCTAACAGACTTATTGTAAGGATCATCTGAGAGACAATATCTTAGGGGGTTGTGGTACCATCTTGTAAGATGTGGTGTGTGTTTTGGTCAGTAACCAGTTTTTTCCATATTTAGATACTTGAATTACATTTAGGATATTTGGATCTGGGGACCAAGAAATGGAAGTAGGAGTGACTCTCACAAACTGCGAAAAATACTTTCTAATTACCTTGTGATTCTTCTTTCACCCATGTGTTTTTAGAAGTATATATTCTAATTTCCAAATATATGCAGGGCCTAATCGTATCTTTTTTATCTTTTTTTGCATTTAATTTTGCCATGATCAGAAAATATACTATGCGTGATTTTTAACTTTTTGAGATGTACTGAGACTTGTTTTATGGCTCAGCTTCCATGGGTACCTTAAAAAGAAGCAAATTCTACAGTTACCAGGAGTGTACTAAAAATGTTCATTAGGTCAAGTATATCCTCACTGACATTTTATCTATTTGCTTTATCATTTACAGAAAAAGAAGCTTTAATGCCTCCATATATGATATGACCACTTCTTTAGTTCTATAAATTTTAGCTTTATGTACTTTGCAATTCTTTGCAATATACACTAAGGAGTGTGACTCCAGGCCAAACCACTATGCTGATCCTTCATACCCAACCATATGCAACAAGGCTTTGCCCAGCAGGCCTCTTGGGGAGCAGCCATCCTGCTCACACCATATTTGTGCACAGCCAATGCATTGGTCCTTCTAGAGCGAATTGCAGTTAAGGACTCAGGACCTCTGGGTCATCTATTCTCATATGCATGTCTGCATTCCCAGCCTCACACCTCAGTTTGAAGGCCTCATCTGGGGTCTACACTAAGGAATGTTTCTCCACTTTGCCTCAATACTTTTCCACTCTTAGTTCCTCCCTCCCTCCCTCCTGGCCCTCAGGATTCCTCGGCAGTGAGACAATTCCCGCACTTGCACTGCATCTCCCTATCTCTCCACCAGTGTTATTTCATGAGGAAAAACGAAATCCTTAGGAACCAGTGCCTGTTTTTGCCTCTTGTTTGCAATGTCATAGTAAGTGAATAAAGGCTTGATTGTTACTTCGAATTTGCCTCATTGTTCTAATTGACCGCCATGATATCTGATTGCTTGAAAGATGCATTTGTGACCATTATATTTTCATCATGAATTAACCCTTTATTATTACATTTATAACAACATAAATAATATGTTATGATATGAATAAATATCAAGATAAATATTTAAGTAATATCTTTATTTCTGAAATACTCCTTGTTTTCAAGTCTACTTTGTCTGACATTAACAAAGCCTTACAAGGTTTCTTATGCTTAATATTTTTATAGTATATATTTTTCTATCCTTTTACCTTCATCCTACTGTACTTATTTTTAAAGTGCATATCTTGTAAACAACATATACTGGGTCTTGGTTGGCTTTGTGTCTATTTTGACCATCTCTAGCCTGTAATTGGAATGTCTAATCCCTTTATATTTAACACTGTTGCTGATATGGTTGGGTTTGAGTCTATCATCATGTTGTTTTCTCTTTACTCACTGTATTCCTTTTTACTTTCATGCCACTGTCTTTCTTTCTTTTTTTTTTTTTTTTAGATTAACCATTTATTTTATTAGTGTTTCATCTCTGTTAGCTTTTAATCTATGCTTTTATCACAGTTCTTGCTCTAGGGATTATAATATGCATTTCCAATCACAGTATAACGTGAATTAATATTATACCACCTCCCATAAAATAAAAGAAGTTTACAATAGGATAAGCCACTTTACTCTACCCTTCCTGTCCTTTTATCCTATTATCAAATGTTATGAACTGAATGTTTGTGTCCCCTGCCCCTATGTTCATATGTTGAGACCCTAACCCCCAGTGTGATGGCACTGAAAGGTAAGGCTTTTGAGAGATAATCAGGATTAGAGGAGGGTCAGGAAGGTAGTGCCCTCAATGGGATAAATGCCCTTCTGGGTGACCAGAGAGCTTGCTTCCTCTCTCCGCCCCCCACCATGTGAGTGTACAACAAGAAGTCGGAAGTTTGAAACCTGGAGGAGAGTCTTCACCAGACTTGACCATGCTGGTATCCTGATCTCGAACTTCAGACCTACAGAAAGATGGGATATAAATTTCTGTTGTTTATAAGCCACCCAATCTATGAAACTTTGCTATAGCTGCCCAAACTGACATGAAGACATCATGTATATTACTACCATGTATTTTTCAAAACCCCAAAATACACTATTGTTGTTTTTGCTTTAAGTAGGCAGGTATCTTACAAAAACTAGATATTAAAAATGTACTTTTTCATATTTACCGCAGGTACTAATTTCATGCTTCCTGTGGAACCGGTATCATCTCTTGACAACCTGATAAAATTCCTTTAGCTTTCCTTGTAGCAGTTAGAGTAAATTCTCTCACGTGTTGTTTACCTGAAAGTTTCTAGAATTCATCTTTAGTTTTGAAGTATATTTTACCAGGTAGACTCTTAGCTTGACAGTTTTTACACTTAGCATTTTAAATATGTCGTTTCATCCTCTCCTAGTTTGCCTTGTGTTTGATGAGAATTTTGCTAAAGTTATTGTATTATATGTTATGTTTGGGTTTTTTTCACCCTCTAACATCTTTTAGGACTTTTTTTCCCCCCTTTTTGTTCTTCTTCTTTGGCTTTCAGCACTTTGACAGAGGTTTAAGCTTTGGAATTAGCAGTAGGAGAGTACCCAGTTCTAGCTATCACCAGAATGTGTAAAACTATGTGAGTTTTGTGTTTTAAGACCAACTTAACTAACTTTCTCACATCAAAATCATTATTGGTGGTGGTTTAGTAGAGAGGGGGATTTCAGGTCAAGTAAATTATTGTTGCACCTGAGGATTTTTCCAGTCACTTCTGTTCCTGTTGCCAATAGCTTGACTGTTTTTCTCCTCCTCCTCCTCCTCCTCCTCCTCCTTCTTCCTCTCCTCCTCCTCTTCCTCTTTCTCCTTGAATAAAAAAGCTACCCAATATCTGTGTGGGAGATGAACATTATACTTTAATTAAAATGGAATTGGGGTATTAATAAAATTTTAACAACTTTATTTAGGGATAGTTTATGTTCCACACAATTCACCTATCACCTATTGTAAATGTACAGTTTGCTTATTTTTAGTAAAATTTATGGTTGTGAATCCATTAGTGGAGTCAAGTTTTATAACAGTTCTATAATCCCCCCCCCCCCCAGAATTCTCTAGTTCCATTTTATAGTCAATCCCTGCTCTCAGCCCAACATTCTGGATCTGTTTTCAGTCTCTATAGTTTTGTCTCTTCTGCAAACTTTATGTAAATGGAATAATATATAATCATTTGTCTCTGGCTTCTTTCATTTAGCAAATGTTTTTGAAGTTGATTTATGTCATTGCATGTATCAGTAGTTTGTTCCTTTTTATTGGTGACTGGTATTCCATTGTATACAATTAACACATTTAGCTTATTAATTCAACTGTTAATGTGCATTTAGGTTTATATAAACACTATTTTGAGTAATGCTGCTTTAAAAATTTGTGTGCAGATTGCTGATTCACATGGCAAGATTTTCCTTTTAAGAAACTAGTAAATTGTTTTGCAATTTACCATTTTATACCACCCTCCTTGAATGTATGATTGTTTCTTCACATTCTCAACAACACTTACTATTGATGATCTTTTAAAAAATATCCATCTGGGATAGTATGTAGTGATGAATTAATATTAATTTCCTTAGTGACTAATGATGTTGAGTATGTTTTTGGTGCCCTTTATATGTCTCCTTTGGTAAAATAACTATTAAAATCTTTTGCATTACACATTTGGGAGAGTTCGTCTTTTCACTGCGTTCTTAAATTTTAAAAAATACATTTTGTATGCATGCCTTTTCCCAGGTATAATATTTGCAAATATTTTTTGCTTGTCTATGAATTATTTCTAAATTTTCTTAATGGCGTCTCTTGAAAATAAAGTTTTTTATTTTAATGAACTTCATTTTATGTTTTTCCATGAATATAGTGCTTCTGATGTCATCTAAAGACTCATGTATTTCTTTCTTTTAAATAAGTATGCCTTTCACTTCTTATTCTTACCCTACTAAACTGGCTAAAACTGCAAACATAATGTTAAATAGAAATGCTGAGAATGGACATTTTTGTCCCATCCTTTGTCCTTTGTCCATGTCCTGATTTTAAGTAAAAATGTTAAATCTTTCTGGATTAGTAGAATGCTAGCTGTAGTTTTTTTGTATATGTCCTTTATCCTTATGAGAAACTTGACATCTATTCCTAGTTTATTGAGAGTTGTTATTATGAATATTTGTTATTTACTAATGCATTTCTGTGAACTTATTGAAATGATCATCTTTATTTCCTTTATTCTGTTAATCTGTATTAAAATAATCAATTTTGGGGTGCCTGGATATCTCAGTTGGGTAAGCATCTGACTTTGACGTAGGTCATCATCTCACTCTTCCCTAATTGGAACCCCAAGTTGGGCTCTGTGCTGACAACTCAGAGCCTGGAGCCTGTTTCAGATTCTGTGTGTGTGTGTGTGTCTCTCTCTGTGTCCCTCACTTAGTCATGCTTTGTCTGTCTCTCTCTCTCAAAAATAAATAAACATTAAAAAATAATAATCAATTTTAAGATATTAAACCAACCTTGCATTATTACAATATGCTCCAGTTTCTCATGTTGTTTACAGTTTTTATGTGCTTCAAGATTTGGTTTGCAGATATTTCAGTAAGGATTTTGTGTCAGTGCTCATGAGGGATAACTTTTTAATGGTATCTACCTGAAAAAAAAAAGCATAGTTAAAGCCATTCTTAGAGGTAAAACATAAGAATGAAAAGCAAGAGTAGGATGTCATAGTATTCAACAATTGTCCTTAGGGATCTAGATGGCACAATAAGAAACTAAAAGGAAGTAAACATAAAAGAATTTGAAAGGGAAATGCAAAACTCTTCTTGAAAATTGAAAAATTTCTTCTAATTTATCTGCCAAAATTTGACAAATTTGTAAAATTAATGCACAAATTATCAAGGCTACCAGACATAAAATCAACATCTGAAAGTCAAGTTCATTTTATATCACTAATAATAAGAGGAAATACAATTTGAAAAACAAAACTATTTACGATACCAACAAAAATAATAGAATGTCAATGAGTAATAAACATGATAAAAGATGCACAGATCTTTTATGGAATAATTATAAAATTTATTGAAAGAGTAAAAAACATGTACACTAGTGGAGAGATGCACTATATTTATGAACAGAAAGATTCAATATCTTAAAGATGACATTACTTCTCTTTTAAAATTTTTTAAATGTTGTTTTATTTATTTTTGAGAGAGAGAGAGAGAGAGAGAGACAGAATGAGCAGGGGAGGGTCAGAGAGAGAGGGAAATACAGAATCCGAAGACAGGCTCTAGCTGTCAGCACAGAGCCCGATGCGGGGCTGGAACTCATGAACCGTAAGATCATGACCTGAGCCAAAGTCAGACGCCTAACCAACTGAGCCACCCAGGCACCCAAAGATGTCATTACTTCTAACATTGATCTAGATCTATAGAGTTTGTTGAATAACTTAACTTGTAATTTATATGGAAAAGGAGTCAAGAATACCCAAGACACCCCAGGTTGCTATAGTATCAATGAACTTCTCCTTTAATTGTTAAGGTACACGGGCATGAAATGCATTGAAAATTAAATTATAATTTAGGTTACATGAAGTTGTTGGATACCAATTCCAAGTGACCTTTATCCAGTCCACCATGATTCAACCTTGATCATCCAGTTATTTTGCCATTTGTAAACAATAACATTTTTAGAAAAGATCTCATTCTTAGGTTTCATATTGTAGCTTAAAATTAAATATATAGAGGTAAATTTCAGTCATCAGTCATTATATATCAGAGGGGCACCTGCAAATTTTCACATCTCTGGTTTAATTTCTTGGTACCTGATAAGCAATCATTTTGCATGAATCTCAATAATAGAATATAATACAGCTCTATCGACCTCCTCTGGTTTTGCAGAAAAATTTAGTTGTTGTTTTGTAGCACAATCTAAGAATATGATCATTCTTCCCCAAAATAGTCAATTCACACTAATCAATTTACGATCCACTGCATAATTTTCCTGCCATTTTGCATACATAATAGCTTTATGTTTTTATGCCAAATTATGGCTTTACCCATATATATTTACATGTATAGATATGTAATTGTTGGTGTATCTTAATATAGATCTTTTTAAAGTGTTGAAATGGCCGTTAAATTGGACAAAAATGGTACAAGCAAAGCCCATAATTCAGCTGATGTGGAACTGAGAACTGCTATAACTGAGTTTGCACATGTGTGAGCAATGACAATGATGTCATGAGTACCACATAACTAAGAGTGATAGGGAGAGGCATCAAGTGTAAGATGTGGTTTGATTTCAGAAGTGTTAAAATGTGAAAAGGTGTATCTTTACAATAAGACACGTTGTCTTCTGTTGCTAGGACGAAAGAAAAGGCAATTTGGAAGGAGGCTGCACAAGGCAGTGCTGTAGCCATGGAGAATTAATGAGTATTAATACTCCACAACTGGTCTTTTCCCTCAGAAAAATAAATCAGAGTTATAAGAAAACGACCACGAATTAAAGGAGTGAGTCAGTGATAATTCCCTTGAAAACTTGTTCACATTCCCATTCATCTGGGCTCCTTCCGACAGTTGTTTTTGCACACTAGGGGGCTCTAATGCACAACATGTCAAATGAAAATATTGACAGCCTGTTTTAAAAAAAAAAAGCTTTCTCAACAAATATTTACTGAGCGTGAATTGTTAGGCTAAGAGTGAGGAATGTAAAAATGAGCATGTTCTCTACTCATCCTACAGGAGATTTACAATTTGGTAAAGGAAATAAAGCATGCATAAAAGTTAAAATAAAGGGAGGCATGAGAGTGTTGGAAAACAAAAACAAAGAATTATAAAAAGTCACAAGAGTAGTGACTCCTTTCTTATATCAGTTTAAATTTCTTTCACTTGGTAAAAAATTTAAGCATCTCCCTAATGAAGTGGTCATACTCTATTTCAAGGGATCCTCATGATGGGGGTTTGTGGAAAGAATAACACAGGGAGCCACACGTTGCAAGTGCCCTCTAGGGGGCGCATGCTTGTTGACACCATGGGCACTGGCTTTTCTCTTCCTCCCCAACCTTCCCTTTTCTTCATTAGAATTCCCTCTTTCTTTGTCTTCTTTCTTGGAATTTTCCAGACTATAATGACCTGGCAGCAACTCTAATATATAGCCTTAACCTTGAAGACAAGGTAAATTCTGGGACATCTTTTTTCCCCCAGAAAATTTTGTGGCCATCAATATCGCTTACCAATATTGCTGCATTTCCTAATGTTGCCCAAATTGCAATAGGATGTTCATAGCTCTCTGAATTATTGAGACAAATTAGTAGAGCAGAAGCAGAAACAAGGCTGTAGAAATACTGGCCTCCAACCTCTATCATCACATACACACACACACACACAAATGTTACCCACTTCCTACCCAGACCATATTGTGGTCTCACTTTCTGAACTCCTAGACCATCCAAAGTTATAGTCTTGGGGACATTTTAAAGTTTCTTTCAACAATTCATGAGGTCTACTCAGTTCTTAGAGCCCAAGGAAAAAAAAAAGATTTGTTCTCTCATTTTGGTTTACCTTTTAATAGAGAAACAGTTATTTGAAGATTCATCTTATTTATTTATTCAAAAATTTTAACTTAAAAGAACCATAAAACTTAGAAAGTTGTAAAAATTGGGATGCCTGGGTGGCTCAGTTGGTTGAACCTCCAGCTCTTGATTTCAGCTCAGGTCATGATCCCAGGGGTGTGGGATTGAGCCGCACGTGTGGCCCTGCACTGAGTGTGGAGCCTGCTTAAGATTCTATCTCTCTCTCCTCCTGCCCCTCTCCTCTGCTCACACTTCCTCTCTATCTAAAAAATAATCAAATAAAATTGGTAAAGTATACAGTAGGCATATGGACACACCTGGAAAGTCATCATATAATCAGCATAACGAGCATATCAATAACACCCAAGAGATTTGTTGTATTTCTCCTTCTTGCACCTTCCCACCTTCTTCTGAGCCTCAGACAACCATTGATCTGTATTCTGTTATCATAGACACATTTACATTGTTCAGAATTTTGTATAAGTAAAATTACACAGTATATGCACTCTTTGTTTTCTGGATTTTTTTTATCTAGCAAAACTATTTTGAGATGCATACATGTAGTAGCATGTTCGTTACATTTAATTGAACAGTATTCTGTCACATGGATATACCATAAATTGTTTATCCACTTACCAGCTGGTAGATATTTGTCATTGTTTTTATTTTTTCACCATTACAAATCAAATTGCTGTGGGCTGTTGCTTTTCTTAATGTGGGGAAATATTTATCCCCATCTCTCTCTCAAACATAAGAAAATGAAAGGTAGCCTGAGAAGCTATTATTTAAATTGTAAGTGAAAGGCAACATATTTGCTTTGGAAAATCAAGATAATTTCTCTCTGTTTTTTTTTTGTTTGTTTGTTTGTTTGTTTGTTTTTTACAAATAGTTTATTGTCAAATTGGTTTCCATATAACACCCAGTGCTCATCCCCACAAGTGCTCTCCTCCATGCCCATCCCCCCCTCTTCCCCGCACATCCATCAGTCCTCAGTTTTTGTCAGCATTCAAGAGTCTCTCATGGTTTGCCTCTCTCCCTTTCCCCCACCATTTGCCCCCTTCTTCTCCCCCTTGTTCCTCCGTTAAGTTCCTCCTAATCCTCCTCTACGTGCAAACATATAGTATCTGTCCTTCTCTGCCTGACTTATTTCGCTCAGCATAACACCCTCAAGGTCCATCCATGTTGCTACACATGGCCAGATTTCATTGTTTCTCATTGCCATGTAGTATTCCATGGTATAGATAAACCACATCTTCTTGATCCATTCATCTGTTGATGGACACTTAGGCTCTTTCCATGTTTTAGCTATTGTGGAGAGTGCTGCTATGAACATTGGGGTACGTGTGCTCCTATGCATCAGCATTTCTGTATCCCTAGTCAAGATAATTTCTAAGTATTTAATATTTTTAAAGGGGCGCCTGGGTGGCTTAGTCGGTTAAGCATCCGACTTTGGCTTAGGTCATGATCTCATGGTTCGTGGGTTCAGGCCCCGTGTCGGGCTCTGTGCTGACTGCCAGCTCAGAGCCTGGAGCCTGTTTCAGTATGTGACTCCTTCCCTCTCTGACCCTCCCCTGCTCACGCTGTCTTTCTCTCTCCTAGAAATAAATAAAACATTAAAAAATATATTTTTAAAAAAAGTATATGTCTGTCTCTTCTACTTGTCCCTCTTCACTCAGTTTCATTCCCTCCCCACCTTCTGTGGGTGTGACCCGATCCTGTAATATCCCAGACTGAGAACAAACCCTTCACTCTGGCATCCAGGACTCTCCACAGCAGAGACCCAGTCTGACCTTTTAAGCCTCACTGTCTGCTGGTCCTAACTTTTCAAGCACTGTCCTCGAGGCCTAAAATCTCTCTCCTACAGCACCCCCACACAATATTCAGAAACCACGAGCCACCTACACTTCGTCTGTGAAAATCTTCCTATCTTCAAATCCCTTGTCAAAGGCCACCTTCCCTCGGAACCGTTACTGATCTGTTCACCAGATGTACTCTTTGTCTCTTCAACTTCCACAGCACGGTGTTTCCACCTCACTCTGCTCTAGGTTGTTGTTTCCCACTGGGGATTATGCCTATGTTTCTGGAAGACCTCAAAGGTGCAAATAATATGTTTAGAAACGTAGGACAATGAAGAGGAAGTCTTTATTTTTTTATTTTCTTTTATTTTTTGCAGTTGATATGTAAATTTTATTTGCTTTTTTTTCCCACAGTAATTTATTTTTTTCTCTGTGTTGTTTGTTTTTTTCCTTACAAATAGTTTATTGCCAAAATGGTTTCTATATAACACCCAGTGCTCATCCCCACAAGTGCCCTCCTCCATGCCCATCCCCCCTCCCCCCCACATCCATCAGTCCTCAGTTTGTTTCTCAGCATTCAAGAGTCTCTCATGGTTTGCCTCTCTCCCTTTCCCCCACCATTTCCCCCCTTCTTCTCCCCCATGGTCCTCCGTTAAGTTCTTCCTAACACTCTCAACAATACCTAAAACATGGAAAGAGCCTAAGTGTCCATCCACGGACGAATGGATCAAGAAGATGTGGTTTATCTATACCATGGAATACTCCATGGCAATGAGAAAGAATGAAATCTGGCCATGTGTAGCAACATGGAGGGACCTTCAGGGTGTTATGCTGAGCGAAATAAGTCAGGCAGAGAAGGAATTCTCTATTAGGACAATAGATAGCAGATATAAAATCCTGATATTTAAAGATTTATTACTCAGGACATTTTACTCCTACATGTGCTCACACACACGTGCAAACACACACGGTCTTGTACAGATACAACCAGGAGGATGGCTCATAGTGACTGTGAACATGGGCTTTTAAGTTAATATTTGCCACTGACTGTGGTGTTCTGGCTAAGTGGGATTAAGAACATTACTTAATCCCACTGAGTCTGTGTTTATCACTAAAAAAATATGAGCTTAATAGTATGTCTTGTATAGTGTTGTTGAGAGTATTAAATAAGATAGGCAGGCACATAGAACTCTACAATGCCTGGCATGTAATAAGTACACTAAAATTGGTACCTGTTGTGAGAGGGGTAATATTTTTAACATAATATACTTTCCTGTTTTGACCTTCCAAGTACATGAACTTTACCTCAGAACTGTTAGAGGTAGGGAAAGGGAATTAGCAATTATACAAAAGAAAAGGAATAAAAAATCATTTTCCATATTGAAAGTAGAATTATGCATCAAGACATGTCCTAGCAAACCAGATTATCATTTTGAAAGAGGATTTAAATCATTTCTTGCAGTACCAGGTGGCTCAGGCAGTTAGCATCCAACTCTTGATTTCGGCTCAGGTATGATCTCAACAGTTTGTGAGTTCGAGACCTGCATTGTGCTCTGTCCTGACAGCATTGAGCCTGCTTGGGATTCTTCTTCTTTCCTGTCTCTGCCCCTTCCCTGTTCACTCCCCCCAAAATGAATAAATAAACAGTTAAAATAAATAAATACTTTCTTAATATTAACTCTCTTCCCTTTGTGATTTTTTTTTTTTTTTTTTTTTTTAGCACATCAAGGTTAGCATTTATAACCTCCTCACTAGGTCTTCAATGATAGTTATTCTTATGGGGGTCCAGACAGTAAGATCAAGGTGAAAAGTTTGCCCCTTTCTTTCCCCAGAGGATTGTAGGAAGAAGGTGAGAGAAAGAGGGAGGAGTTCTGGATTTTCATGACTTGCTGATAGCTGTTGTCATTTCTCACTCACCACTGTCACACATGCTGAAACCCTTCCTCTGGTTTTGACACTGCTGTTGGCTCTGTTGCCACACCCATGGGGGGGATCCCCACATCTTTTTCAGAGAGAAGAAAAGCACTCCTAGGAAGTGGTGCTGGAAGCAGCTTTCTTTCCATACAATTAGAGCTATTTTGACAACCTTTTGATTCTTGAGCTACCAAGTCTCTCTCACAGGACCATCAAGTGTTGCTTCTAAACACAGTCTTTCATTCTTGATGGTCAACCAGGCACAATTTCAGCTCTTTTCTATCTCAAAAGGTGTTCACTCAAAGTTTGTCTAGCCCTCAGATCCCCTTTTCATTTTTTACAATGAAAATAATTTCCATAATTGAGGAAAAGTATATGTTACCAGTAAAAAAATTCAAGCAATCATTAACATATGTACAAGAAAGAATCTGATACTTGAAATCCCACCAGCCTGAGACAACCACCATTAAAATGTAATGTGTCTCTCTTATGTCTCTTTATGCATATAGACATGCATACACATGTATTATATGTATATATGATTTTCCTAGTTTATATCATATGATGCTTGTTATTTTGTCAGGAATAATCATCTTGTTCTCTGTTTTTATTGCCTCTTTATTTCTTTGCACACATCTATAACATTCACGTGTCACAAATATTCATATATTTTTCTTGCTCTATTACCATATGCACATATGTACATAGAGTGCCACACACACATATATAAATGAAGACTTTGGGGGTAATGTTTGTTTTATAAATACAGGATCATATCATGTACATTTTCTTTGTATGCTGCTTTTACCTTCAATGCATCTTTTTAATAGTAATATAATACTTCACAGTATGCCTGTATCCAAATGTATATAATCATTTCCTTATTGATAGAAATAAGGCATCTGTTACAAATGATTTCCAACTTATTTATGATGGTTCAACTTATGATATTTTGACTTTATGATGGCATGAAAGCAATATGCATTTAATAGAAACCATACTTTAAATTTCAAAATGTGGTCTTTTCCCTGGCTAGTAACATGTAGTACATTTCTCTCTCATAACGTGGGGCAGTGGCAGTGAGAAGTAGCTCCTGGCCAGCCACGCCATCATGAGGGTAAACACCCAGTACTGACAACAATTCTGTACACATACAACCATATATTTTCCCATTCCATATAGCATTCAACAAGTTACATGACATATTCAACACTTTATTATAAAATGGGTTTTGTGTCAAGTGTAGGCGAATGTAAGTGTTCTGAACATGTTTAAGAGAGGCTAGGCTAAGCTGTGATGTTTGGTAGGTGATGCATATTAAGCGCATTTTCAGCTTACATTTTCAATTTATGGTGGGTTAATTGGGACATAATCTCATCGTAAATTGAGGAAAATCCTACATAGTAAAACCTTGGCATTCTAGCATAATTCTTTCTGGAAGCATGCTTATAATCCAAGTGATCTTCAAGAACCATTGTCTCAGTTGTGATCATGTGACATTCAGCACCACGTACGACTTGTGTAACAGGACATTGTTCCTTTGTCAAGTTAAAACCTCCTAGAAATGTTTGGTCACCTTGCGGAACACTCGCAGAACAAGTTACTGACAATCCAAAGTTTTATTGTATACTTATTTTCCATTTGGACATGTAGTTGGTTTCAAACTTTTTATCATTTTTTATTTTTAAATCCATTTTTAAATCTTTTTATTATAGATAATAACACTATCTGATATAGTGTCTGGAAATATTTTTCATAATCTTCATTTACCTTTTTTGATTTGATTTCCATTAAACATTTATTTTCTATCCAGTCAAATATGTTTTTTTCTGTCTTATATTCAAATGTAAAACCTCCTGGATCCATCTTCCATTTATATTATTTTTACCTTATTTCTTTAATTTTTGCTCTGTGTTTTGTGATTTTTCTTTCAGTAGTTCTTACAGACTGCCTATTGGGTATTCAGTCACCAAACTCTTCTTTGATTCAGTTTCTGAATTTTGTAATTATAAGTTCTTTTTAAAAGTTTTTTTGTAAGGTTTTAATAGAATATTCTTAAATGTTGAAGAATCTCTTTAAATGTTCTTATTATTTACTTTATCTTTTTAATGTTTATTTCTTTATTTTGAGAGGGAGAGACAGACAGACAGATAGAGAAGGTGAGACAGAATCCCAAGCAGATTCCATGTTCAGCGCAGAGCTCAACACAGTGCTTGATCTCAAGACTGCAAGTACATGACCTGATCTGATATCAAGAGTAAGACTCCTAACTGACTAAGCCACCCAAGTGCCCTTGTTCTTATTATTTATTTTCTAAACTTATATTGTCACAACTCTCCCAGTAATTCTAATTCACTAAATTCTTCCAAATCTGGGTATTCTGTTTGCTATTTTTTCCCCTGGCTGCTGGCTGACAGATTGTAATTATCAGTGGCTTGCTCATAGTTTTAAACCCTCAGAGCTCAATTCTGTTAGGTACTCCATGTGACAGCAAACCTATCAGAGGTGGGAGATACACTATGCTCTCCTCCAATGGACCAGAAATGCACCTGCTAACAAATCATCAAAAGCCGATCCAGACACCAGGAGAAGGTCTCTCTCCTCCTAAGTTTCCTTGTAGCAAAGATTAAAAGCCTCAAAGCGTCAGAGGCAAAGGGGGTGGGGGAAGAAGAATGGAAGGAAGGGAGAAAGGAAGATGAAAAGACAACCAAAGACAGATGGAAGAAGGAAGGAAAGAGAAAAAAAAGGAAGCAAGTTTATCTAGTAGATGGCCCCAGCCAAGTCAGCATCAACTGTTCATCGTGTAAGTGAGTTACCTTGGAGGACCAGCTCAGTCTTCAGGTTACCCCTGCCCTAGCTGTCATGAGATACTCAATATGAGAATTTCCCAATGAAATCATAAAGTCATGAGAGGCAATACATAGTTGTCTTAGGACACTACAGTTTAGGAGTGGTTTGTTATTCGGAAAATAGTGAATAAAATATAAATTGGTCCCTCATGTGAGGTGTTTTTGTAACAAAGGCCTAAACAAGTAACATTGACTTTGGAATTAGCTAGTGAGCAAAAGCCTGACAAGCTATCAGGAAACTGTTTCCAAATTCTTGAATGACAATGAAGAAGTGATTATTGGAGGCTGAATGAAGGAGAAAGTGAGCCATATATAGAAGAATCATTAGCAATACTCTTCTCAGAGTATGTGTGGAAAATAGAAAAGAGTACACTTAGTGACTTTGTTAAGGAGATTTCCAGAAAGAATGTTCAAAGTGATAACTGCCGTCTTTTATTGCCTAAAATAAAAATAGAAAGAGAGAGTTGAACTAAAAAAAAAACAAAAAAACAGAAAACCTGTCCAGTTTTTAATTGGAATCTAGTGGAAATAGAGTGCATGACAGTTTCCAGCTAGCAAAATGGTCTCAAAGTAGGAATAATCCCAGAACAAGGACCATATCCATGACTATATCAGCAAAACATGGTTTCAGGGTAAAGTGAAATCAAGGATGAGGAAAAAAGATCCTTTTCCAACACCTCAGAAAGATTAAATTTGTTTATGCCCCCATGGACTTCCAAGGTAGGCAAAAGGATTTTTTTTAATGTTTCTTTATTTTTGAGAGAGACAGGGGCATTGTGAGCAAGGGGTGCGTCAGAGAGAGAGACACACACAGAATCTGAAGCAGGCTCCAGTCTCTGAGCTATCAGCACAGAGCCCGATGCAGGGCTCAAATTCACAAACCGTGAGAACATGACCTGAGCTGAAGCCAGACAGTTAACCGACTGAGCTACCCAGGCACACCAAGGACTTTTTTTTTTTTAATTGTTTATATATATATATAACTATATATATATATATATAACAATATATAACAAATATATATATATTGAGAGAGAGAAAGAGTTAGAGCGCATGCAGGAAAGGGCAGAGATAGAGAGACAGAATTCCAAGCAAGCTCTACATGATCAGCAGGGAACCTGACGTGGGGCTCCATCTCTGGACTGTGAGACAGTGACCTGAGTTGAAAACAAGAGTCAGATGCTTAACTGACTGAGCCTCTGAGGCTCTGCAGCAGTAGGCTTTACAGAATCTTAAGGGACAAAGAAATCTTAAGGGCACTTGTCTCAAACCTTATCTGGTAGATAAAAGGTTTCCAAGAACCTTAATGACATCATTCCCAGGCACCTTGATGCTCATCCCAAAGACTGTTGTCTATTCTAGAGATACTTGTGTGTGTGGTCATTATGTCATAAAGGGAGCACCAATCATAATCGCAGAAAAGCTCTACACTGTTTTTTTACAATGCGAGTACAAATAAACAAATACACTCAAGTACTTGGACTTCAAGGGAAAATGACAGTTCAACAGGAAAAGAGCTATAAGTCCATGAATGAATCTTCTATGGCCATGAGTCACTCTTAGAAATCAGCTCAGCTCATAAAGTGTTATTTCTGAATGGAGAGGAAAGATGGCTCAGCATGCAGAGCCAAAGGCCAGATCACAGACCCTAGAGCCATAGAGAATCACTTGTAGGAAGATTCAACAAAATTTGAATAGTTCCCTGATAGTCTTTTGCTTCCTGTCCTTTCCTTTTTTAAATGAAAATGTCTTGTACCTTTGTTCCTGTCTTACCGTTGTGTGTTGGGTGTGTATGAGAAAGTAACTTGTCTCTTTAACTCACGAGTCTACAGTTTTCGAGAAACATACTCTAGAAGCTGTGCGCAAGGAGTTTCAGCAGAGAGACAGGCCCCAAGGAGCTCCACTGATATCTGGACCTGATTTAGATAGTGAGGTCACAGACCTCAAGCTTGACCTTGACAACTAATAGAGTGAGACCTGGAGCTCCTGTGTGGGTTGCAAGAGCATTTTGTTGCTAGGAGGAAAACTGAACACTGGAAGTCAGAAAAATCTATAAGAGCTAGTGTCGACCAATGGCTCGCAGTCAACGACAGTTCCCATGATCATGCCCTGGGTCCTCTCCCACACTGAGTCTGGGCAGACCCTGTATAACTGAGTATATAGAATGTTGCTAATGTCACATGACTCTCAACACTGGGTCGTAAGAAACAAGCAGTTTCTGCTTTGGTCTCCTGGAACTCTCAACTCTTGGAATGCTGCCTTTGAATAGGCAGCTGCCATACTGGAAAATAGACCAAGCCACATGGAAAGGCCACGTATACAAGCACTCTGTTAGAGAGCTCCATCTAAGCTCGCAGTAAACATCCAGAATCAACTGCCACCCATGTGATCATGCTCTCTTCCTTGTCAGGCCCAGTCAAGTCTTTAGAAAATCCCAGTACTTACTACCATTTGACAACAACTCTCAGTCAAATGAAACTTGTGTGTGCCTCACAGACCTCATAGGTAGGCAGCAGGGTTTGCTTTTTTTCAAAAATGTTTATTCGTTTATTTTCAGAGAGAGAAAGAGAGAGAGCACATGCAGGTAAGGAGCAGAGAGAGAGAGAGAAACAGAGAGAGAGAGAACTGCAAGCAGGCTCCACACAATCAGCAGAAGCCTGACCCAGGACACGATCTGATGACTGTGACACCATGACCTGAGAAAAATGCTTAACTGACTGATCCATTGAGGCTCTGCAGCAATAAGCTTTTCAAAATCTTAATGTACAAAGAAATCTTAAGGACACATGTCTCAAACCTTATCTTCAATGTGGTTTATCTATACCATGGAATACTACATGGCAATGAGAAACAATGAAATCTGGCCATGTGTAGCAACATGGATGGACCTTGAGGGTGTTATGCTGAGCGAAATAAGTCAGGCAGAGAAGGAGAAATATCATATGTTTGCACGTATAAGAGGATTAGGAGGAACTTGATGGAGGAACAAGGGGGAGAAGAAGGGCGGAAAGGGGGGGGGAAAGGGAGAGAGGCAAACCATGAGAGACTCTTGAAAGCTGACAAAATCTGAGGACTGATGGATGTGGGGGGAGGGGGGATGGGCATGGAGGAGGACACTTGTGGGGATGAGCACTGAGTGTTATGTGGAAACTAATTTGACAATAAACTATTTGTAAAAAACAAAACAAAACAAAACAAAAAAAACCTTATCTTCAAGAAAAAAGGTTTCCAAGAACCTTAGAGCATCATCTCCAAGCACCTTAATGCCCACAAAAGGAGAAAGTAGCCTATTCCAGAAATATTTATCGGTATGACCATTATGTCATAGAGGGAACACCAGTCATAACCACACAAAACCTATATACTGCTTTTTAAGCAAGCAGACCAACAAATAAACAAATACACCCAAACGCTTGGACTTCAAGGGAAAGAGGCAGTTCAACAAGAAAAGAGCTATACAGCTATGAGTCAAACTTCTACGGGCATGAGTCAGTCTTTGAAATCAGCTCAAGGGCTGAAGTGTTATTTCTTTAAAAAAATTTTTTTAAATGTTTATTTATTTTTTACAGACAGAGAGAGAAACAGAGACAGAGCATGAGTGGGGAAGGGGCAGAAAGAGAGAGAGGGACACAGATTTCGAAGCAGGCTCCAGGCTCTGAAATCAGCACAGAACCCAATGTAAGGTTCCAACTCACTATCCTTGAGCTCATGCGCTGAAGTGAAGTCGGATGTTTAACTGACTGAGCCACCCAGATGCCCCAAATTTTATTTCTGAATGGAGAGGAAAGATGGCTCAGCATGTGGAACCAAGAGCCTAGATCACAGATCCAAGATCCATAGAGTATCATTTGTAGGGAGGAGTAGACTCAAAATTTCTATAGTTCCCTGACAGTCATGTGCTTCATGTCCTTTGCCTTTTTAAATGAAAACGTCATATACCTTTGTTCCTCTCTTACAATTGTGTGTTGGGTGTATGTGAGACGGTAACTTGTCTCTTTATATCAGAAGTTCTAAAAGTTGCTAGGAGGGAAATTGAACATTGGAAGTCAGAAAAATCTATAAGAGCTAGTGTTGACCAATGGCCCCCAGTCAACTACAGTTCCCATGATCATGCCCTGGGTAGTCCTCTCCAAACTGAGTCTGGGCAGACCCTGTATAACTGAGTATATAGAATATCACTGATATCACATGGCTCCCAACACTAGGTCGTAAGAAACAAACAGTTTCTGCTTTGGTTTCTTGAAACACTCTTGGAATGCTCCCTTTCAATAGGCAGCTGCCATACTGTAAAAATGTCATGCCACATGGAAAACCATATATAAGCACTCTGATAGATTTACCCATCTGGCCTCACAATAATCAGCCAGAATCAACTGCTGGTCATGTGATCAAGCTTTCTTCCATGTCAGGCCCATGTCTTCAGAAAAATCTAGTACTTGCTGCCATTGACACCCACAACCTGTCAAATCAAACTTGTGTTTGCATCACAGACCTCATAGATAGGCAACATGTTTTTTAAAAATTGTTTACTCATATATTTTCAGAGAAAGAAAGAGAGACAGCACATTTAGGCAAGGGGCAGAGAGAGAGAGAGAGAGAGAGAGAATCTCAAGCAGTCTTCACATCATCACCAGGAGTCTGACCCAGGGGACAATCTGATGACTGTGAGACCATGACCAGATCGGAAATTAAGAGTCGATACTTAACTGACTGAGCCACTGAGACTCTGCAGCAATAGTTTTTCAGAATCTTAAGAGAAAAATACAGCAATTCAAACTTGTGTGTGTCTCACAGACCTCATAGGTAGACAACAGAAATTTTTTGAAATGTTGATTCATTTATTTTCAGAGCAAGAAAGAGAGTGAGCACATGCAGGTGAAGGGCAGAGAGAGAGAATCCCAGGCAGCCTCCACATCATCAGCGGGGAGCCTGACTTGGGGCACAATCTGACCACCATGAGACCCTGACCAGAGCCAAAATCAAGAATCAATACTTAACTGACTGAGCCTCTGAGGCCCAACAGCAATAGGCTTTTCAGAATCTTAAGGGACAAAGAAATCTTAAGGGCACATGTCTCAAACCTTATCTGGTAGAAAAAAGGTTTCTAAGAACCTTAAAGGCATTATCCACAAGCTCTTGATGCCCATCCCAAAGGAGAAGGGAGCCTATCCTCGAGATATTTATGGGTGTGGCCATTATGTCAGAGGTAGCACCAATCAATCACAGAAATTTTTTAACAATGCAAGCACAAATAATCAAACACACCAATGTTCTTGGACTTCAAGGGTAAAGGACAGTTCAACAGGAAAGGAGGTATAAGGCCATGAATGAACCTTCTACAGCCATGAGTCACTCTTAGAAATCAGCTCAGCTCATAAAGTGTTATTTCTGAATGGAGAAGAAAGATGGCTTAGAGTGCAGAACCAAAGGCCTAGATCACTGAGCAAAGAGCCATGGAGAAGTCTTGTAGGGAGAAGGGGTAGACTCAATAAAATTTGAATAGTCCCCTGACAGTCTTGTGCTTCCTATTCTTTCCCTTTATAAATGAAAATGTCTTCTACACTTGTTCCTGTCTTACCATTGTGTGTTGGGTGTGTATGAGAAAGTAACTTGTCCCTTTAACTCACAAGTCTATAGATTGAGAGGATCATACTCTAGAAGCTGTGCTCAAGGAGCTTCAGCAGAGGGACAGGCCCCAAAGTGCTCCACTGATAATCTGGACCTGATTTAGATAGTGAGATCACAGGCTTCAAGCTTGACCCTGATAACTAATAGAGTGAGACCTGGAGGTCTTGTGAAAGTTGCAAGAGGATTTTGCTGTTAGGAGGTAAATGAAACATTGAAGTCAGAATAGAGTATAAAACTAGTTTCGAACAATGGCTCCCAGTCAATTACACTTCCTATGATTTTGTGGATGCCCATCCCAAAAGAGAAAGTCACCTATCGTAGAGATATTTATGGGTGTGACCATTATGTCATAGAGGGAACACCAGTCATAACCACACAAAACCTATATTCTGCTTTTTAAGCAAGCAGACCAACAAATAAACAAATACACCCAAGTGCTTGGACTTCAGGGGAAAGAGGCAGTTCAACAGAAAAGAACTATAAGGCCATGAGTCATTCTTCTATGGCCATAGGTCAGTCTTTGAAATCAGCCCAGGAGCTAAAGTATTATTTCTTTTGAATTTTCAATAATGTTTCATTATTTTTTACAGAGAGAGATGGAGAGTAGGTGGGAGAGGTGCAGAAAGAGAGAGAGGGACACGGAGCTTAGCCAGCACAGAGCCCAACGTAGTGTTCCAACTTGTGATCCTTGAGATCATGCACTGAGCTGAAGTTGGATGCTTACCTGACTGAACCACCCAGGTGCCAAAGTGTTATTTCTGAATGGAGAGTAAAGATGGCTCAGTAGGCAGAACCAAGATCCTTGATCACAGTGCCTAGATCCATAGAGAAACACTTGTACAGAGGAAGTGTACACTCAATAAAATTTCTGTAGTCCACTGTCAGGCGATTTTTGTCTTTTCCCTTTTTAAATGAAAATGTCTTGTTCCCTTGTTCCTATCTTACCATTTTGTATAGGATGTGTATGAGAAGGTAACTTGTCACTTAACTCAGAAGTCCATGGATTTGGAGAATCATACTCTAGAAGCTGTGCTCCAGGAGCTTCAGCAGAGAGACAGGCCCCAAGGAGCTCAACTGATATCTGGACCTGATTTAGATACTGATTTCACAGACTTCAAGCTTAACCCTGGCAACAAATAGAGTGAGACCTGGAGGTCTTGCGAAGGTTGCAAGAGCAATTTTCTTCTAGGAGAGAAATGAAATTTGGAAGTCAGAAAACTGTAGGAGCTAGTTTTTAACAAAGGCCCCCCAATCAACTACACTTCCCCAGGATTCATGCTCTGTGTAGTCCTCTTACATACAGAATGGGCTGACCCTGTATAACTGGGTATATAGTATGTCACTGGTGTCACATGACTCCCAACACTCAGTCATAAGAAAAAACAGTTCTGCTTTGGTCTCTTGGAATACTCATTCTTGAAATGTTCCTTTTCAATAGGCAGCTGCCATACTGGAAAGGTCATGTATATAAGCACTCTGATGGAGAGACCCATCTAAACATACAGTAAACAGCCAGAATCAACTGCTAGCTATGTGATCAAGCTCTCTTCCATGTCAGGCCCAGTTAAGTCTTCAGAAAAATCCAGTATTACTACCATTTGACAGCAACTGCCTGTCAAATCAAATTTGTGTGTGCCTCACAGACCTCATAGGTAGGGCACAGGGTTTGATTTTTTTCAAAACTGTTTATGCATTTATTTAGAGAGAGAGAAATAGAGAGAGCACATGCAAGTGAGAGGCAGAGAGAGAGAGAAAGAGGGAAAGAGAGAGAGAGAATCTCAAGCAGTCTCCACAACATGAGCAGGGAGCCCAACACTGGGCACAATCAGATGACTCTGAGACCATGACCAGAGCCAAAATGAGAAGTCGATACTTAACTGACTAAGCATCTGAGCCTCTGCATCAGTAGGCTTTTCAGAATCTTAATGTAAAAAGAAATCTTAAGGGCACATTTCTCAAACCTTATCTGCTAGATAAAAAGTTCCCAAGAACCTTAAAGGCATCATCTCCAGTTGAACCTTACTGCCCATCCCAAAAGAGAAGGTCACCTATCCTAGGGATATTTATAGGTGTGGCCATTATGTCATAGAGGGAGCACCAGTCATAATCACAGAAATCCTCTATACTGTTTTTTAGACATGACAAGCACAAATAAACAATACACCCATGTGCTTGGACTTCAAGGGAAAAAGGTAGTTGAACAGGAAAAGAGCTATAAGGCCATAAGTCAACCTTCCATAACCATGAGTCAGTGTTAAAAATCACCTCAGCCTGTAGAGTGTTATGTCTCACTGGAGAGGAAAGACGGCTGGGAGTCAGATCCAAGAGCCTAGATCACAGAGCCTAGAGACATGGAGAATTACTTGTTGGAAGGAGGAGAAGACTCAATAAAATTTGAATAGTCCCTGGACATTCTTGTGCTTCCTGCCCTTTCCCTTTTTAAATAAAAATGTCTTGTTCCCTTGATCCTGTCTTACCATTGCGTGTTGGGTGTATGTGTGAAGGTAACTTGCCTCTTTAACTCACAAGTCTATAGAATTGGAGAATTCTACTGTGCTGAAGGAGCTTCAGCAGAAGGACAGACCCCAGTGAGCTCCACTGATATCTGGACCTGATTTAGATAGTGAGATCACAGACTTCAAGCTTGACCTTGACAACTAATAGAGTGAGACCTAGAGGTCCTGTGTGGGTTGCAAGAGGGTTTTGCTGCTCAGAGAGAAATTGAACATTGGAAGTCAGAAAAGACTGTAAGAGCCAGTTTTGAACAATGGCCCCCAGTCAACTAGACATCTCAGGATTCATGCTCTATGCAGTCCTCTCCCACACTGAGTCTGGGAAGACCCTGAATAACGGGGTATATAGAATGTTCCTGGTGTCACATGACTGCCAACACTAGGTCATAAGAAACAAATAGTTTCTGCTTTGGTTTCGTGGAACATCACTCTTGGAATGTCCCCTTTCAATAGGCAGCGGCCATCCTGTGAAAAGATGAAGCCACATGGAAAAACCACGTATATAAGCACCTTCTTAGAAAGCTCCATCTAAGCTCACAGTAAACAGCCGGAATCAACTGCCAGCCACGTGAACAAGCTCTCTTACATGTCAGGCCCAGTCACGTCTTCAGAAAAATCCAGTACTTACTACCATTTGACAGCCACTGCCTGTCAAATCAAACTTGTTTGTGCCTCACAGACATATGAAGTACCCTACCTACAAGGTAGGTAACAGGTAAAGTTTAAAAACTTTTATCTGCCTAAAGATCATGAAAATATACTTCATATTTTCATCTGGAAGCTTTTTTCCCCCAATTAATTTGTGATCCGTCTTGAATTTTTCTTTGCATATGGTGTAAAGTAAGATTTTTTTCTTCTCCCACATAGATCCAATTGAGCAAGCAATAGTCATTAAAAAGACCATCTTTTTCTTAATGGATTATACTTTTGTATAATCCATACTTTTGTCATGAGTCAAGTGACCATTTATGTGTGGGTCTTTTTCTGTGCTCTTCATTCAGTTACATTTATCTATTATGTATCCTTGAGCTCAGGCCACACTGTTTAAGTGTTGCTTTATGATAAAGCTTAAAATCTGACAATTTAAGTCTTACAGGTTTGTTTAAGATTTCCTTGGCTATTCTGCTGCTTTTGAATTTCCATATAAATGTTTGTCAGTTTACACACACACACACACACATACACACACACACACACGCATACGTACTGGGATTTTTATCAAACTGAATTGACTTTATAGATCAAGAAGGAGAATCTGACATTTAAATAATATTGAGTCTTCTGGTCTATGGACTTTGTATATTTCTCCTTTTACTTAGGTCTTCTTTAACCAGTTTCAGTAATACTTTGTAGTTTTCAGTGCCTTGAACATCTTTTTTAGATTTATTTCTAGAGATTTGAGTATTTTTCATATTACTATAAATAGTGGTGTTTTTCAAACTTTATTTTTCAGTTGGTTTTGCTAGAATATACAATACAATTTATTTTCAAGTATTGACCTCATAATTCAGCAACTATGCCCAATTTACATATTAATTCTAATTGTAGATTATTTGGGATTTTCAATGTGTATGATTATTCTGAATTTCATTTCCGCCACTATCATGTAAGTCTTCCTTCTTCAATTATTTCTTTGCGGTAGACCTCTAGTTTTTTAGGCTCAATTAAAATGGTGGTCATTTCCTTGTTGATATTCATTTCTTTTGATGGTTAGACAAGTAAACAAAAGAAATTCAACTAGGGGTCACAGAAGTAATTGGGGACTTTGTTGTCATATGTAATCGAAACCAGAATATAACAATATTAGTGACAGAAGCTAAGAATGACTCAGACAAAATTTTGCTTAGTTCAGCCATAAACTTCCCACATACATCAGAGCTCAAGATGTCTCTTTTCTGGGTTAGGTTTCCTGATTTCCATGTTATTATCTTTCTTTAAGTATTTCCTGCAAGGTTTAGCTTTAGCCACAAATTTATCTGCCAATTCCAAGAAAAATTTATATTTTCTTGTGCCACTCCTCTCCTCTTTCTGCAACGCATTACATATTAGCTACTTCCTCTACTGTGTGTTAATATTAACAAGAAGTTCAACTTTTCTAGTCCTTTCCACAGTGACGTAATACATGATAGGCACTAGAAGTCTTTCCTTATTAAAGCAAAGGGATTTAATTAACTCTAGTCCCTTCGTTTAATAATTACATTCTGAGATCTTGATAGCTTTGTTTGTAAACTATTCTGAATGTCAAGTTGGGAGGCAGTATTTTGTAACATGTTATCAAGAAATATTTTGTAACATGTGTTATCAAGAAAAGCATCATTTTCGCAGTAGACTTTGGCTTAGTTATGGTTTAAAAATTACTCTTGTGAAGAGCTGCAAAGCATATATATATATTCCTCCAGCATAGTGATTCTAGTATTATCCTGCCACTGAGCTAGGATTAGCAACAAGGACCCTACTTGTTCTATGCCTTGTGTAAAGGTAGTGTTTAGTAAATACTTCTTGATTAATTTGAAGAAAGATGCCATTCCAGAAGCAGCCAAGTGTTCTTCATAAATTCAAGGGGATCCTCTATTCTACGCTGTGCTCAGAAGAACTTCTAAATTCCCTGGATTTTTTCAATGCAAGAGAAGATGATGTGTTTCTGGTGTCCTATCCAAAATCTGGTAAAGTTTATTTTAATGTATTTTAAATGTATAAATACATTTTAAAATGCGTGATTATAAGAAATAAGATGAAACGTAATAATATTTTTATAAAACATTTATTTTTCAAAATTGTTTCATAGGAAATGTAAATATCCTAAATGCTTATTTTATTAAATGTTTATTTAATTATTTTTGAGAGAGAGAAAGAGAGAGAGAGCATGAGCAGAGGAGGGGCAGAAAGACAGGGAGACACAGGATCTGAAGCAGGCTGTAGGCTCTGCACAGGGTTCAAACCCATGAACTGTGAGATCATGACCTGAGCTGACGTCAGATGCTTAACCAACTGAGCCACCTAGGAGCCCCTAAATGCTTATTTTAATAAAAAACTTTGACATCAGAAAATTGAGAACTGTGTTTTGAGAAAATTCACTGGAGGAATTAGAGCTTTTACTATGATCTTGTTTCTATTTGATTCATTAAAGCATATAGATGTTGATATATATAATAAGCATAGTATCTGTAGCATGATAAGTTCTCTTCGTACTTGTACCAGGCTTGGAGACAAATAGTGTTAGTTCAATTCATACTTAATGATTGGTTTATAAATGAATAATTTTTTTCTCCTGGGCTAATAAAAACAAATGTTAAGTGTTTTTAGTGTTAAATTTTATACCTTATTCTTCAAAGTTTATTTCCACATAGAGTTATATGCACATGAAAAAAAGGACCATGATGAATAATGTCATCCCAGGGCTAGTCAAAATTAATTCTATATTATTTTTTATGTTGAGAGGTGACCAAGATATATAATCTCTAACTGCTGGCTGTAATTTCCAGACATGTACAGAGGGGCATACACCTGTTAGCATGGGTCAGCAACTAAGAGCTTAAACCCTTTCCAATTGTGTTTGCATTTTAGTCCCCTTACTTGACTCTAAATCAGACCCAAGAGACCCTCACAGAATTCACACAGAGCCAGATCTTCCAGGGGTGTTTTTTGAGAATAAACATAAGTCACATATATAATTATTTTTTTTGGAAAATACTTCTGCAAATGGAAATTAAAAAATTGTCTCCACAAAACATCAGTTTTCTCTCTATGTAGCAGGTCAGCCTGTGAATAAATATACCTTATTCTAAGTCAATATGTTAGTTCAGAAAGTAAATTATGAGACTTTTAAGGTTCTTTGAGCAGGTGGCTAGGTTATACCCTATATAAACAACCATATATAAAGCTTTCACTGTACATATTGGTGTCTATAAATGGGCATCATTCACTAGCTCTGGAGGTCCCCTTCGGCAGCACAAAACTGTATTCTGTCTTCTTCACCAGAATAAATCAATACATTTTGTGAAAATGATAGAAATATCAGTCATGTTTATATGAATATTATAAATATTGGACCTATTAACATTATAATCTAAAATAGTCTTTAATTTAAAACATATCATGCAAATGAGAGCCCTGTTTAAGCTCTAAATATTTATTCAACTGTAGAGTAGTTAATGTCGTAACAAATTTAGAGGTGGGATTACAGTGAGATAAATGGACACTAGGCCTGGTTTAAACTTTTTAGGAATATTGCTTTCAAATCAACAAAGCATCTGTCTACCAAACTTCTACTTCTGCACTCCAGTTTACCATTGTCCACCATGCTGGAGCACATCCACATTTGCTTTATATAAACATAGAGTGATATTCCTTCCAGACTTCATGGTAGCATAGGATTGTATCTTTGTGATATTTGAATATAGCATTTACTCATTGTTCAAATGCTTTGTTTACACCACTACCCTGTATTTGCACACAAACAAAAATAAGATCCAGTGTCCATCTTCCAGGGGGCAATAGGGAGATGGACAGGAATACAAGCAGTGACATCTCTAGTATGGTATGTGCTACTTTGGAGGGACAGAGAGAGTAAACAATTATGCCAGGGGAGCGGGGACTCAGAAGACAGTATATAAAAGAGCAAGATACATGAGCTTGCACGACCAGTAAGAACTGGGTATTGAAAGACCTGTGTATTTGCAAATTGGAGAAGGTGCTAGAGGTGAATGTAGCATTGAAGAGTATTTCAAGCTCTAAGGTCTCTTCATGCTCTTTAACGTGTGATTCTTCCTATAAAGTTAATTAATGTCTCAAGTGTTCGAACAGGTTTCAATGGGTGTCAAGGGGTAATAATAACTTATATTCATATAATAATTTATATGAAAATTAATGCACTTATAGCTCTTATAACTGCATGCTAACTTTCTATATTTATTTCATCAAGAGTATCACTTAATTTAAAAAATGCATTTTGTTTTATTTTTGTGTGAAGGTACCCACTGGGTTGCAGAGGTCATTGGGAACATTCCCAATGTTAGCATGAGTCTAACTTCTCCTATTGAGTTGGGAGACATTTCTAAATTTGAAGAGCTAAACATGTATTGTAAGAGAAGAGTTATTCCAACGCATTTGAGCTACAACATGCTACCGATGAATATTAAACAAAAACAATGCAAGGTAAGGTCTGTGGGTAAAGGCAAAGGCTTGAGAGTACCATAAAATTGGGCCTGGATTCTTGATCTGTCGCTTTCATCCCTAATGGGGAGTGAGAGTCTCTGGTTGCTTTTGGTTTCCCAATATGATGACCTGTCCTCTGTTGCCACCTGCCTAAGCCTGAGAGCGTAGGGGTGATGCCAGCCTTCCTAGCTCCAGCAGGCTCTGTCAGACAATCAGTCCTTCTCGCCATCTTTCCCTACTCTCAATCTTACTCAGACTCCTATGTTCTGTTCCAATCTTTGTCTCTCCCCCCCACTTTTTTGTTTCCAAACTCGCTTACATGAAATTTATGCCTTTAGCTCATATGATATTTAATTAATATTTATTTTTTCCCTCAGAGTATTATTCTGCCTTCCCTTCATATCTTTAACCAGACCCTAATATTTGATAGAATATTGTGTATTTCTTGAGTACAACAGACATGTAACATTGTATTAGTTTCAGATGTACCACTTAATGACTCAATATTAGTACGTATTGTGAAATGATCTCCATAATAAGTCTACTTAACATGTTGCTACACATAATTACAGAGTACATTTTTTCTTTAAATATTTTTAAATGTTTATTTATTTTTGAGAGAGAGAGAGAGAGAGAGCATGAGTGGGGGAGGAGCAGAGAGAAAGTTGTGACACAGAGTCCAAAGCAGGCTCCAGGCTCTGAGCTGTCAGCAGAGAGCCTGATGGGGGGCTTAAACCCTTGAACTGAGAGATCATGACCTGAGCCAAAGTCAGATGCTTAACTGACTGAGCCCACCCAGTCACCCCCAAATGCATTATTTTAAAATATGTATTATGTATTAATAGCTTGCATTGTCTTTCCCACTGATAATACTGACATATAACTTTGGGTATTCTCCAAAGGCCCTGAAAGACTCTTCTCTCTACCAAAACAAACAAACAAAAAACTCCCACTGGATAGAGCTAAGGCTTAAAATTCTGCTACTTTATCTCTTTTTGTTAAGGCAGTGAATGGATTTTCAAACTGCTTTCAGAGCTTTGGGGTGCTGTGAATCTGCTCAGGGTGCAGAGTGCAATTAAAGAAAGCCTGAAGTGTTGAGTTGCTCCACAATTATCTCTTGAGATGAAGAGAGAATAGTGGGGGCAGAGGGAAGGTAAAGGTGGCTTTTCATTTTGGTGCACGGTGGCCTTTGCACATCTCTTAAGTAGAGGACCATGCTTCCTTCCTGTGGATCTTACACAATACTTGGACTATGAACCCAATACAGAAGGAAAGATAGTTACGTAGCAATACCTGGACTATGGACACAATGCGGTAAGATAATTACATATTCAGCATGATTCAGTGAACACTTTATAACCTACATAAAATGTGTCTACCTGAGTATCAATTTAAGAGTAAGTGGGACAACTGATACTCATGCAATGCTGACCATAATTAAAGACACTCCTGTAATAGCCAGGGACTCGCACTGGTTTGCTGAGGTCTTTTAGACGCTCTCACTGCATTCTGTACGTCCCTATTATATCTTTCATAACACTGCATTTCCTCACCTGACTGCAAGTTTTGAGAGAGCTGGTAATATTTCTGTCTTGTTCATGATATTTCTCAGACCTGGAACATTCCCCTCTGCCTGGTCCTACTGTAGACCAAACAAACAGTTATTAAATTGAATTAGATTGCAGTTGCAGTGTTGGTGTCGCTTAGAAGGATAGCTCAGATTCAATACTCTGTGGTGGATTAAATTGTAGAAAAATGCAATTCTAAAACATCATTCTTATAAACCATGATAGGCAATTTATAAGAAATCTTGGTGTATTTAAATCATGTTATAAAATTACTAAACTTTTTTCTGTTAAAAGTTTTTTGTATTAAAAATGTAACTTTGTCTTACAAATTAATCGAGGGTTTCTCATGTCCGCTGCTAAAAAGAGAAGGCCACATGTAGCACATAAATTGGGAAAGTGTGGTCGGTTGACTGGCAGCACCATCACCTGGGAGGTTGTTAGAAATGCAGAAAGCCAGGTCTCACCCTGGGCCCCCTGAATCAGAAGGTGCTCTTTAGCAAGATTCCCGGATGGTTCTTACACACATTAAGTTAGAAACACTGGCCTGAGTCTGTGCTTAATAATCTGAGTAAGCTAGCAAGAAATTGTGGTTTGTATACGTAAATTGGTTTGCTTTCATTTAGAAAATATTTTTGGGGGGGGGCTGTGACATCTAAAAATAAACTGTTTTTTTTTTTTAAACAGATTATCTACATCGTCAGGAATCCAAAGGATACAGCTGTTTCTTTATTCCACTACTACAGAGATAACCCCAATCTCCCTGGCATTGAAACCTGGGCTGGATTTCTAGAGCTTTTCCTAAGAGGAGATGGTAAATATAACAATGATTTCTGTTCATAATATACAGTTCCACTTAACACGAAAGCAGTTTCCAAATGGACCCTAATGGCCTATTTTCAGATATACATTTGAATAGATTATTCTTTTTCTTAAATTTTTTAATGTTTTATTTATTTCTGAGAGAGAGAGAGCGAGAGAGAGAGAGACAGCATGAGCATGGGAGGGTCAGAGAGACAAGGAGATACAGAATCTGAAGCTGGCTCCAGGCTCTGAGCTAGCTGTCAGCATAGAGCCCCATACGGGGCTTGAACTCACGAACCGTGAGATCATGACCTGAGCCGAAGTCATATGCTTAACCAACTGAGCCACCCAGGCGCCCCTTGAATAGATTATTCTTTTCTTCTAAGCCATTCCTTCTCACTTTGCTTCCTCACAGTCTTTCTTATCACCCATGGGTAGTAAGTATTTGCAATTACTTATGGAGCTGGTTGTAATGTTTAAAAACAGATTAATTCTGATCAAGTATCACTTTTTTCTTGCATATTATTAGTCTTGTCAGTGAAATAATTATATGTTAATTGGAGTACACCAAGATACACTTGAAGCCTGGACATGCAGCCTGAAACATGCCTTATGCATACCCACATGGAAAATAAGACAACACAAACAGAGGCACCAGGGTGGCTTTGTGGCATCTGACTCTTGATTTCAGCTCAGGTCATGATCTCAGGTCATGGGATTGAGCCCTGCATGGAGCCCCATACCAGGCTCCACGCTGAATGTGGAGCCTGCTTAAGATTCTCTCAGTCTCCTTCTGCCCCTCTCCCCCTCTTGCACTCTCTCTATCCAAAAAAAAAAAAAGACAACAGAAACAATACACAAAAAAACCCAAACTCTCCCTTCCCCACAAAAGGGAAAAAACATTCCCCAAATAAAACAAATGAATTAGTGATCTTGACACTTGGCTTTATATAGATGAACAGAAAGTAATTTCTGCTGAGAATACCATATTGATGACACTCCTTTTGCTGTATTCCTTTTTTTTTTTTTGATGGAGAGAATGCAAATGGAAGAATACACTATGCTCACAATATTTCAGCTCCTCTTTTGCAAACATTTAATAGAATCATAAAGTTTGGGGGATAACAGTTCTCTTAAAGATCATCTGGTTAAAACACCCACCTGATGTTGAATCACTTTTGTAATATCCCCAAGAATATTACAGGCTTAACTTGAACTTCTTAACTTGGGCAACAGGTTCACAACCCCAACTCCTGCCTCAAAACAACACATTCCATCTCAGTAGTGTTAAAATAAAAAAAAAATCTTACTATGTGATCTAGACACTTAGCTAAGTGCTGTGCATCACGATCTCATATCATCCTCACTGGGACACAGGAGCTAGATGTGACCTTCATTTTACAGGTGAGGAAAATGCAGATGTTGGGAGGCCAGATAACTTGTTCAAATCCATATCTAATAAGCAGCAGAGCCCAGATTTAAATTCAGATGTCAGCTCGAAAATCTTTGCTCTTAGTTCTGTGGCATAACTCATCAGGAAAGAAAGCTATTCCCCTGATCATTAATTCCTCTTCCACATGATAGCCTTCTAAATATTTGAAGATAGTTAGCATGCCTCACTCTGCCTCAATTCCATTTTTGGAATAAGCACAGCTTAAATACATAAATTATTTTTAAAAAAAAAAAACAGATGTTGAGTCTGCTTTTCCTCAAGAAAAGAAAAGCCATGTTTGTCTCCAGTTATTACACACTGGGGCTCACTACCTCTCTCACTGCTGTATAAGCTCTGATATGGCCACATCTCTACATACTCTGGGTATGGTCTCACTAGGGCTGGGAAAAGCAGGCTTATTAGTGCTTTTGTTGTAGAGATTATTTTTCTGTGAATGTAGCCACAAAGATGGCAACCCAGTCCATCTTCCCATATGCAGGGAAGTAAACTAGTTGTCATAGGGCATGTACCTTTGCCACCACCACATTATCCAGAGTCATAGCAGAGTATACTAAGAAGGACAGTGCAGATAGAAAAAGGTTCCAGATGATTTTTTTATATCTTATTAGGCACATTAATAGTTTTTCAAGATTTTTAATTGCAAAGAGATTTGCCATGTAAGTATTACACAATTGGATAATCTAGCCTGGGCAAATCCTCTTGACAATTGGGGATAGTCACTGAATCACTAAAGCTTTTATTTATTATACTTGGGTGGAAAGAGTAGCCTCACCTTTTACTGTTTATAAGATAAAGTTGTCTGTTTTCCTGTTAAATATATGTGACTGTATTTCAGGGATGTTCTTCAGTGACTTTTAAAAAAAATGTTTATTTGTATATTTAAAGAGAGAGAGAGAGCAGGGAAAGGACAGAGAGAGAGAGAGAGAGAGAGACAGAGACAGAGACAGAGAATCCCAAGCAGGCTCCACACTGTCAGCTCAGAGCACAACACAGGGCTTGATCTCACAAACCATGACATCATGAACTGAATGGAAATTAAGAGACTGGATGCTTAAGGCTTACATACTGGAGGTGGTATAATTCTGTAATTAAGTGGAGAATGTGAAGAAAAGCATTTCCTATAAAATAAATATTTTATGTCTTTGTTTCGGCAATTATTTTTTCTTTAGGGTGTGGATAATGAGGATTCTGATTAAAGAATTAATACAAAGTATAATTCTCTATATTAGTAAGGAAGACACAACAGCCAAGTTCTTTAAGACAATTTTGGCTGGCTTAAGTCTTTCTGGAGCAAGATGGAGTATAAATTAATTAGTTAATAATAGCATAGTTGGCTCTCAAATGATGATCAGGCTATGATCCAAAAGATTATTCTTCAATCTATTTGGGTTATGTTGGAATGCATTTCCTGCTGAAAAGCTATAATGGGCCAGGTCAATTACACCTAACCACTAGATGTGACACTAGGCCTCTTTTCCTGTCCAGTTTGCAGGTCACAGAAGCCTAGGCTCCCTGACAGTACTGAGGGCTTCCATAGCCCCAGCAACTTTCGGTGGTGATGTCATCCACCAGAGCTGGGATGGGCTGCAGCTGCTGACAGGAGGTGTCATGCAGACTGTGAGCATAGTCTGGGGTACTAGAAACTGGTTAACTGGTTAACTAAATATGTATAATAATCAGTCTTCTTCCCACCATGTGTTTGTTCCTGGATAAAGGGTGGCACTCTTGGAAGATAAACTCCTTGGGGTGCCTGGGGGTCTCAGTTGGTTAAGCATCTGACTCTTGATCTTAGCATAAGTCTTGATCTCGGGGTTCTGACCTCAGGTTGTGAGTTCAAGCCATACCTTGGGTCTTGGACTCTGCACTGGGTATAAAACCTACTTAGAAGAAGAAGAAGAAGAAGAAGAAGAAGAAGAAGAAGAAGAAGAAGAAGAAGAAGAAGACAAAGAAGAAGGAGGAGGAGGAGGAGGAAGGAGAAGAAGAAGAAGGAGAAGAAGAAGAGGAAGAGGAAGGAGAAGAAAAACTCCTTATCATTGATATGATAATTTGAGTAATTCTAAGATCAAGTATTGTGTAAGTCCCTGAAATAGCAGTGAGAATGCTGATAACTGAAGATGTATCAGGACAGCACTTCTTAACACCGATTCTGATTATACAGCCTTCCAGGTCAATGGGTAGAAAACTGGGCTGACACTGTAATGATACCATTGCCATCCGAGAAGTTCTTGTTTCAAGAATGTCTTATGGTTATTTTCCTACCCTTTACTTCCTTAGAAGCTGAAGCCATGAAAAACTGCAGTGAGTTTGGAGTTAATTACACTTCAATTTATTCAAAACTTTAATGTTCAAAATTTATACAGTGCAATGTCTGACAGACACTAATGGCTTAATAAATTCTTATTAAATGAATCAATAGTCAGCAGATCCTCAGAACATTGCTAGTAGAATGGCTCTTTTATAATTTGGGCATTAGCTAGTATTAAATCTTTGGATAATAAGGATGCATGGAAATATGTGTATGTAGTATTTTAAATTACTGTGTTTTACATTTTAGATTGTCAAGCGAGTCAACTTTCTGTGGTGACAATAAGTTGCTCACATTTTGTTTTTTATCATCACTGCTGATGATCATTTATTTTGCATGGTAATACTTTACTTTCAAGCCCTGGAAATTTTTTTAGGACTGTCAAATTAACAAAGCAGTAAAGAGACAGTATCAACTACTGGTAAATCCCTAACACTGTATTTTTCAGCCTTAAACTAAGATGAGTGAATAGACCTCTTTTCTCTTCCCCCTTTTTTTGGAGGAAATTTATAAACTTTTTATGCTAAGAAACTTATAAAAAGCCTATGGCATTACAGGAAGAAAATAATAAATTTTCAATGTTTCTTTATTCTTCCCAAGATCCAAAGTAGTTATCAGAACACAATTATTGGGAAAATGTGTATCTCTGTATTTCTGCTGTCATTTCTTCTGATTATAAAAAGATGTTTACCAAAAATAAGAAAAAACACCACAGCTTTCTTAAAAGATACAGCCATCCAGCTTCATTTCACAATATTGTATTTAGTTGAAACAGTAGTGTTTTAAAATTGAGCTCTTCTAAGGAAGACATTTTTTAAAAAGTATTTAAGATCTTATTTAATTTTTAATTATTGAGTTTTATTAAATCTAATTATAAATTTCTTCGTATGTAATGAATGACACATTGTTATTGAAGAAGACATGGTATTAACATATATAATTAGCATTTTATTTTTCATTTTAAATTCAGTGTAGTTAACATGCAGCATTATATTAGATTCAGATGTACAATACAGTGATTCAACAATCTTTTTTTAAAAAAAACATTTATTTATTTTGAGAGAGAGAGAATGTGTGTGCACAAGGTGGGGAGGGGCAGAGAAAGAAGGAGAAACTGAATCCAAAGCAGGTTCCAGGCTCTGAGCTGTCAGCACAGAGCCCCATGCAGGGCTCTAGGCCATGAACTGTGAGATCTTAACCTGAGCCAAAGTCAGATGCTTAACCAACTGAACCATCCAGGCACCCCACCATTCAAAACTTCTTAAATAAAATACTTTCACTTCAGAGTCTGATACCTATGTGCCTTACTTTGCATACTTTGCTGAAATCGGAAGAACCCCGGGACGCCAAGCCCTGGTGCTTAATATTAACACAATTCACTTCTTTTCTAGTTGTATATGGATCCTGGTTTGATCATGTTTTAAGCTGGGAAGAGCACAAAAATGATAAAAACATTCTAATTTTATTCTACGAAGAAATGAAAAAAGTAAGTCCTTTCTAACCTGTCAACAATCAAAGTTTAAGTCAAGTTAAGTTAAAACAGGGAATCAATAAATTCTGGTTTCAGGTTTCAGGGAATTAATTTGGTGTTTTGATGAGTTACACTTTCTAAAAAAATTTTTTTTTTATTACTCAGGATCTTTCTAAAAGCATAAAGAAAATAATTAATTTCCTTGGGATAAATCTGAGTGACAGTGAAGTTAATAAGATTACTCAGAAAACATCATTCAGTGAAATGAAAAATAATGCGGCCAAAGAAAACTGTGACCCAAATCATACCATCTGTGCCCTCACAACTAATAGGAAACTGGTATTTAGGAAAGGTAAGTCATAAAGGGAGGTGGTGCTTTGCCTGGGGCTTGTATTTGGAAGTAGTTCCATTTTACCATTTTTATTTATTTATTTTTTTTTTAATTTTTTTTAATGTTTTATTTATTTCTAGGAGAGAGACAGACAGCATGAGCAGGGGAGGGACAGAGAGAGAGGGAGTCACAGACTGAAACAGGCTCCAGGCTCTGAGCTGGCAGTCAGCACAGAGCCCGACGCGGGGCTCGAACCCACGAACCGCGAGATCATGACCTAAGCGAAAGTCGGACGCTTAACCGACTAAGCCACCCAGGCGCCCCCATTTTACCATTTTTAATCTCTCATTTCACCATCGTGCACTCTATCGCTTGCACAGTGGATTTGTGCATCATTCTCCTTCAGCAAATCCTTATTAAATGAAATTCTCGAACTGCATTATTTCCAGACATTGAGATTTCCATGCCCAGTTAGGAACCAATTGAGAGAAAGACACAGGCGTCAAACAGATGGAAATAAAGTTACTTAAGAATGTGCCTCAGGTCTGCACCCTAGTGCATTTGCTAATAACTTATCCTAAGTTTGCAAATATGCTTGCTTAGTCACAGGCAAATGGAGTTCTGTCCCTGCACTAAGGCAGCCCAGTTAGAGTATGGTAAAGAGCAGTACATGACACATGGTTTTGGTTTTTTTTTTGAAAAGAGAAGGGAGCTGATGAGTTTGGACCATGCATTTTCCCAAACTCACCAAATAACCCACCTTGTACCAATTAGGGGTGGACAGAGAAACTAGGATGTTCCCCTGCATGAAAATCCAAAGAGAAGGAAATACATCTTCCCCACTAACTCCTAACATTTAACTTAAAAGTAGTTTGGGTATATCTGGATACAGAATTGTTTTGAAATCCATGTGAGTATTAGGAAAACATTTTTAATGTTTATTTTTGAGAGAGAGAGAAAGAGAGAGAGAGTGAGTGAGCAGGGGTGGAGGAGGGGCAGAGAGAGAGGTAGAGCTCAAAGTGGGCTCCAGGCTCCACATTGTCAACACAGAGCCTGATGTGGGGGGTTGAACTCACAGAACTGTGAGATCATGACCTGAGCCAAAGTTCGACCCTTAACTGACTGAGTCACCAGGTGACCCTGAAATTCATGTGAATTTTAATCCAGATATGGGAGAAAAATGTTATAACATTTTTCAAATTTTTTCCTAACTAAAAATGGCAAAATTTTCTGCATTTAGATATTCAGATTTGCTACTAGAAAACACACCTTTGTTTCCATTTTTTGGCTCATCTGAATTTAATCCTCCCAAAGCAGATATTTGCTAACTCACATGGATCAGATATTTCCTTAAGTTTGCAAAGTTTGTCTTTTTTGGTGGTTCATTTTTTATTTTCCTGTAGCTACTAAACTAGGGCTTGGGGGGAGGAGAGAACTATATTCAGCACATATTTATTAATAAACTATTTTCTAAGTGCTAAGATTCAACAATTGAATAAAATACAGTCTTGTCCTTCAGAAAATCATAATCTAGACAGTAATACCATGTGATAACAACTATATCAGTAGTATAAACAAATGTGAATAGCAACATGGATAAGGGAGAGAGAATATTTTCCTAGCAAAGTAGGTGAGAGATGACATTGGATCTGAGAGTGGAAGCATGAGCAAGACTTTACCAGGAAAATTACAGAGAAGAAATACATTCCAGCAAGAGCTAACAGCAAGAAGTAAAGCTCAGAATCACTATAGAATTGGATTGTATAGGAAGAGCAGGTAGTCTCCTGTGCTAGAGTGGTATATGATGTGTAGAGCAGAATGAGGGAGATAAAGATTGGGACCAGAGAAGAAAAGCTCTGATGGGGTCCTTATAAGGGGGTTCTTTACCCCTGTCCCACCCCAATCTATTTGCTGTTTTAGAAGGGACTCGAAAATAATAGAGTCAGGTGGAAAGTTGATTAGAAGAATTGTGAAACCAGAGGCAGAAAGTCCAGTAAGAGGCTGTTGTAATAGTCCAGGTATGAAACATTGAGGTGTATAATTTGGATAGTGGCAATGGGCCATTGTTGAGTGGATCTCAACTCAGAAGTCAGTTTAGGAGCCATCAGCAGTTTGTGGAATTCAGGGTGATTGGAAAGGGCTGTGGAGAAAGGGTTAGAAGGGGGAGCCCTAGGGACCCTAACATCAATGGGAATGAAACAGCCCAAGACAAACCAAGAAAGGAAATCAGCCAGAATTACAAAGAAAACCAGGGTCAACATGGCTGTCTATCATTCATGAATTCTGAGAGTGGCTTCCGTGTTGGTGTCGGTGGAAGCCAGATTGAGGGAATTGAAGAGATAAGAGAGAAAGAAGGGAAGCAGCAAATAAGGACCACTCTTCCAAGAAGTTGAAAATGGAGGACAAGAGCAAGATAACACGGGAGTGTCAAGAAAAAGATTAGGAAGATTGGGAGGGAGAAGATAAAGGGAAGACAATTTAGAAAAGGATGTGTGAAGGAAGGTGAAGCGAGCAGAGATGAGAGAAACAGAGATTGGGAGGGATTATAGTAAAGAGAATGATGAGAAATGAGGAAGTCCTGATGCTCAATGGAATCCAGTGGAGACCAATTAAGGTGAAATAGGTGAAGGGAATTAAGAGTACACTTATTATCATGAGCACAGGGTAATGTATAGAATTGTTGACTCAGTGGACTGTACACCGGAAGTCATTATCACACTGTATGTTAATTGTACTTGCATTTACAAAAGAGACAGACAAATTACGCAGCCCTGTGGTATGTTATCAGCACAGTTACCACTTCAGAGGTGCACAAGACAGGGAAATAAGTGACATCATTATGTCCATTTTTTTCTGCTTTTATGTTTTGACTAAGTTTAGGTGAGATATTTCTTTGCCTGCTATTATAAAACCTAGGACATTTATATATTTTAATCTTCTTTTCTTTTTAAGAAATAACTTTTTAAACTGTACATATTAATATGCAACCATTACTTTGGAAATTAGAAGCAACAAATAAGCAAATGAAGAAAAGAATACCCTCCATCATCTTATCACCAAGCAATGAAATAATTCGCATTTTATTATAAATCTGACAGATTGCTTTTGTGAATGCTATACATTTACATTGGTTCTTGTCTGATACATTTCCAATTTTTCCAGGAGCGGTGGGTGATTGGATAAACTACTTTACTTCAAAGCAGAAGAGAGTATTTGATGAACTATTCACAGAGAAAATGAAACACAGTGAACTAGCAAGACATTTTGAAGATTCCTCTTAATATAAATGGGAAATGAAACCACTTTCCGTTTTATGCAGTGCAGTACCTGGGGAATACATAAATATGTTTTACCAATGTGAAAAGCAGATATTTCTTTCAGTGAGAAATGGACACTTCATGAATGTGTCAAAGTTTTCATGTATGAGAGACTATTATTAGCATATCTGGTGATAGCAGAGAATTAATAATAAGACGAAGTTTACAATTTTAAAATGGCTGAGTTATATATCTGCTTTTAGGATATTCATAAGGAAAGGAGATTATTTCTATTTAGGAAATTCTATAAACTGCTCCAATGTACAACAAAAGAGGAGAAGCATTGTCTAAAATAACAAATGTCTGAGAAGTATTTATTTTCTGCCCATTTGTGCATCATGACTTCTAAATAAACATTTTCATTTCAACCTTCCCTGGTGTCTGTGTAGAAATATTCGCCAGTGTCATAACAATGACAAACATGATCTTACTGAGATGGAACACATACTAAGTAGATTATATCAAATGATCACAATCTGGTATGTGGTGGAAATGAAGAATGAAAAGACACTCTTTCACATTAAAGTAACACCAGCATGACATTCCAGTGTTTTCTTTATCTTTTATAAAGCCAATTAAATTACAAACTTTTGGGGGTGCTGGGTGGCTCAGTCGGTTATGCATCTGACTCAGTTTGGGCTCAGGTCACGATCTCAGCATTCATGAGATCAAGCCCTGCGTCGGGCTCTGTGCTGACAGTGAGGAGCCTGCTTGGGATTCTCTCTCTCTCCTTCTCTCCCTGCCCCTCCCCAACTTGTGCACACACTCCCTCAAAAATAAATAAATAAACTTAAAAAAAGGTATTAAATTACAAATGTCTTATTATCTAGTTTTGAAAAATAAGAGGTATTTGTGACTTTTTCCAGTATTTTGAATATGTATTCTTTCTCCCAGTAGCATTTTTTAAAATTTATTTTTATTTTTTGAGAGGGAGAGAAAGAGTGCAAATGAGGGAAGAGCAGAGAGGGTGGGACAGAGAAGCTCAAGCAGGCTCCACACTCAGCACAGAGCCCAACTTGGGCTTGATCTCATGACCCTGAGATCATGACCTGAGCCTAAATCAAGAGTTAGTTGTATAACTGACTGAGCCACCCAGGTGCCCTGCTCTCCCAGTAGCATTTCAGGATTAATTCAATCTCTATTTTTCTCTCTGTCCTGTAATAGTATTATTCTGTAGCTTTAGCCTAGAATACATTGTAATGAAATTTCAGTGAATTTAGTTCAGGATTCTTACCTAAATGACAATACACTATTTATGAACATACATCATACTGCTTATATGTGTGCCATAATATCTAACTCAAGTCTTGGTGAGAAATCAGAACTGCATGTTGTATATGACCCTGAGCTATGAACCCAAAGCGATGGGTTGAGTGAGTTAACCCAGCCAAAAGCACTGCTTTTGTAGCTCGGTGTATTGTGAATCCTATATTTTAATAACAAATCCATTGAAGTTTTTGTATCAGGTTTATCACAATCCAGTAAGTATTAGATCTTCATAAATCTCTTACGTATACATATTTGTTACAAGTAAAATGTATTCTGGAAAGGCACTCAGGCGTGATCTTGGTCAAGTGTTCATCTTCATGCTGGAGCTAAAATCACACGTCGCTTTCCTTGATGTTGATGTGCAGAGAATGACAAAACCATCAAAGTAAGACAAGAAGATCTGATGAGACAGCAAGAGCAGAAGACAATGACTGTGGTGGTAAATGCTTCAAATCCCGTGAGGCTATATCGTCTTTGTACAAGATTGAAATGATCATTGAGACAGAAAGAACTGACCTAGGACTTTGTTTGATTGCAGTATTTTGGATCTGTAGGTAGCTTTGGGATCATTGTAATCCAGTTTTGATAGAAAATTGCTTAAAGTCTTGTTTACTAAGGGAGTAAACGAGAGCCTAATTCCCATGTGATCATCAGTTGGTCAAAATTGTTTTTTGAGCACCTTCCATGTGCCAGGCCTTAGACTGTAGGGATACATGATGAATTTGAAAGAGTCCCCACTCTCAAGATGCTTACATTCTAGTGCATTCTAGCAGGGTTCAATATATAATATTTTTAAAGAAAAGAAACCTTTGAGATCTGGCAGCACCGACGGGTGGCATAAATAAGATAACATAAGGAGTATGGAAGACAGAGACTACAGAGCTGCTGCAGCATGAATGGGAGTGGGCTCCCTGGGCTTGGAGGCATGGCAAGGGGTTCAGAATTCTTGCTAGCTGGGGGTTTTCCACAAGGCTGGGAGACTTCCTGACAGACACTGCCACAAGATCATTCTGACCACTAGATGGGGCTGGACCCAGGGGTCAAGGGAGCAGGCAGGGATACATGGCTATTACTGTGGCATAGGTGAGAGAAGAGGGGCATGCAGACAGTAGTCCTAGAAGAGGCAATGGAGAGGTGGACTGTTTCAGGATATAATATGAATATTGAGCCAGTTAACCTAATAATACAGACACAGGAGACAGAAAAAAATAGAAGATGAAGCCAAGATTTTTGGCTACTCAATGGCATATCATTGAGGGTAGCATTTATTCAGATGCAAGGCTTGACAGCAGAATGATTTTGTTGGGGGGATCGCTGGGGGACTATGGATCAAGACTTCTGCTATGGCTATTTGAAATGTCTATCACACACTGGGTAATTGGTTGGAAAGAAGAGTCTCTGATGACTGCTGTTCTGTTCCCTGGGACCCAGGGGGTGGAGCGGAGGTGGAGCCAGCTCAGGGGGTTTACAGAATGCTATGGAAAGGAGTACCTGCATGGTGATAGCAACGGCTGGGGATGCCCTGATACCCATGCCCTCTTTTCTTTTTTTTTCTTTTTAAGTCGGTTAGTTAGTTAGTTAGTTAGTTTATGCTCAGGGGAGCATAACCTGAGCTGAAATACAGAGTCCGATGCTTAACCAACAGATCCACCCAGACATGCCCCATCCCCTTTTCAAAAGTAAATCCTGGATCTGTCCCTGTGAACTCTGGCCTACCCACTTTGTTTTTTCAATACCTTGGAGCTGACAAAACAACTTATATACATTTCCTCATTCAAATTGCTACTCACTATTTTTCAGTTGATTCGTCTGTCACTGAATTTTCACTCTTCTTCCTCCTTTTGTCTGCGCTTCCTCTCTAGTCAGTACTGCTAAATCCAGTGGCTCTTCAAAGATAGGAGGCACTCTTTCACTGTCATGTATTGGTGCCTCAAAAGTATCCCATCCCATAACTGGTTTAACAGCAGCTCTACGAAAGCCTGCTCTGATACTCTGTCCCCTGTCCCTGTTATTTTCCATTCTCCCTCCCTGGCCCTCCAGTGACCCTTCCCTTCCCACTCTTAACCATTTGCGCTTTATATTATGAGGTGAAAGTCTGCCTCCTATTCTAGTTTTGAAGGTCCTTGACAGTTAAAGTCCATGTTCTGTTCATTTTCGTTTCCTCCACCTCACCCAGCCTGGTACAGTGCTCATAATGGGCACTTCACAAATGCTCACTGTGAATTGAGTTCACAGACCAGTTTAATTCCTTACCTTCCAAAAAACCCAATGCCAGTACTGCCACCCACTTTGATCTTATTTTTGTATTCCCCTATTAATTCATGTCTGCATTAGTTCTTTCTTCAACCCAATCCTGTATTCTCTTCTATTACTACTTAACTATTCACAGCATGTGAGTCTTTCCCTTCCAATTTTATCGTATCTTTACAGAGAGGCTGTAGGTAGCTTGTTCGGTGACTGATGCAGCGTACTGCCCTCAGAAATTGTTTGACAAAGATGTGCTGAATGGAAAAATGAATGAATGAATGAATGAATGAATGATTTAAAGAACGAATGAACACATTTCTGACTACCTGCTCAGCTTCTTGGGTGTGAATGCTTATAGTCATATTTAATTCTTTGTTTTCCTTCCACTTTCTAAATCAAACCAGTTATGAAATACTATTGATTCTTGCTTTTTAATATCTCTTAATCCATTTGGTATGTAATGAAAGACCTTATCCATCTTCCTTCAAAAGTAAAGGTAAGCAAGGATGAATTATAAATGCAAAAGATAGCCTGTAGCTGTCACCCGCCTACAGGGTAAATGAATCTGGGGGAGAGGTCTGTGGGCATTTGCATAATGTATGTGTGCTTTTAACCTTACTTTTTTTATAGGTTTTTTCCTTGCAGTGTATACAATTGTAAAATAGAGATACATTTTTGTTTTCTCGCTGCTCATTCACACATTTATAAAATATTAATTATCAGTGTCAAAGAGGAATAACGTAGCATTTAAATAACATTCATGTTGGTTTTATTTATTTTTAATTCAGTTTAACAAAAGAATTATTGATCCTTTTTCTAAATATACAGCAGACCTAGATGGAATTTTCTAAGGAGTTAGAAGGGGAAGAAGTAGGAAAGAGCCCTTATGGCTATTTTGGAGGTCATTTTTATGGCCTGAGACAACCAGATGACCCAATTGGGTAACTTTCAGAATATGTCTCCATTTAGTTAAGTCCAGTTCTCTAACACAGCAGTAATTCAACCCCTTCCATATCTTCATTAGGCCTTAGCCTTCCTGCCCTATTTCCCCATTTACTCAAGATACCCCAAATGTTGTTAGAAGAAACTTTATATCTATATGATTTGCTGTGAAGAAAGACTAAAAAATACCACAAATTGTACTTTAATATTGTCTAAAAGGGTCTCAGTCTAACTTTTTTTTTTTTTTTGGCCTTGGGATTTTTATCCCTGCCCTACCTTCGTATTATTTAAGACAGTTTCTTAAAGAGTATTTTACAGAATTTGCATGAGCATCACCTCTAAGTTACTTGTTCAAGATTCTGTTTGAGGACTATTGCTCACAAACAGGAATCATCGACTCTGGGGCTGCACAGGAGGATAATCTGAAAAAAAAAAAAAAACTTATAAAAGATCTCTTCTCTGGACCCCATACCAAGAGCTTCAGATTTGATTGGTCTGGCTTAGTTCCAGGCACCTGTTTGACTTTAAAGTCTCCCTCAGTGACGAGTGTGTGGTGAGGGTTGAGAACCCTGGAGTCGGCAGCGCCCTCCACAGATGAACAGGTGTGCACCTGCGGAAGGGTGGCATGGATGGGGGGGGGACCACTGAGGCCTGCTGGTAATCAGGACAGTCTCTGGTGTATATGAAATGGCTGTTAAAGAGGGTATGGAGTGGTTCTGAGTCCCATTCTCTTTCTTTCCTTTCCAGGGAAGGAGGCCTTCCCAATTGTCACTTGTCTAACTAAAGGATTCTCTAAGTGCACAAAAGTCACCTGCAGAATTGTATTGAAATGCAGATTCGCAGACCTTATCCCAGAGGTCCTGAATCAATAGTGCTTTCATGTGGCTGGAATACATGTGTTAAAATTTTTATTTTTATTTTTATTTTTTAATTTTTATTCATTTCTAGGAGAGAGAAAGACAGCATGAGCAGGGGAGGGTCAGAGAGTGAGGGAGTCACAGACTCTGAAACAGGCTCCAGGCTCTGAGCTGGCAGTCAGCACAGAGCCCGACGCGGGGCTTGAACCCACGAACCGCGAGATCATGACCTAAGCGAAAGTCAGACGCTTAACCGACTAGGCCACCCAGGCGCCCCTAAAATTTTTATATTTAATGATGGTTATACAAGATTTTGATGAAAGTGGTCAAGGGGCCACCACAGTTTGATAACACTGTTAGGCCTTCACTGAAGGTATAATCGGTTACCTTGTATCTGACCTTACGTAGTTATTAACCTCTCTGTGCCTTAGTTTCTCCACCTGTAAAATGGAGGGAATAAAAGTGCTTGCTCTATAAAGGTTGTTAGGATTAACAACAATAATAAAAATAAGTAAAATAAAAGAAGTGAGAACAGAGTGAGGTCATTTATGGCCTGAGGTAATCAGGTGACCAAATTGAGTAGCTTTGGGAATATGTCTCTCTGTTTAGTTAGCTCTGGTTCTCTAACGGTGGTTAGAGAAATGGTTCAACCATTTCCCTATCTTCGTTAGAACTTAGACTTCCTGCCCCGTTTCCCCGTTCACTCAAGACACACCAAAATTGTCAGAAGAAATTTTATTTCTATATGATTTATTGTGAACAAAGACTAAAAAATACAGAAATTGTACTTTGCAAAGAACTTCCTACAGTGGATATTAATGTTCAATGTATGAAGGTTGAACAATGTAAGTATGTTACTAAACCTTATTAGATTCCGTTACTTCCAATTAGCTAGTTAAAACGCCATATTTTTAAAAGCTAGCTCTGCGATGACACCCAGTGGCCAAAATGTTAACAGCGGAGATTTTAAAAAATAAAGCACTTTTCTCAGCATAATGAATACTGAGCACTGTATCTAATTGGTCTTTAAAATTTCAAAAGCATGAAATAGCCCTGCATTAGGAATACCATCAATGAAGAATGAGCAAGCCAAAATTCGTTAGTATTATTTTGGTAGTAGAATTTTCCCAACCAATTCAGATAGACAAGCATACCAGGTCATCGAAGGTGACATTCCTAAACCAAAACTTTCACACTTGGATAAAGGGATTCATATCAGTACTTAGTACACAAACAGAAGACCAGATACAGGAGAATTTAGCAGAGACTATTAAAACTTCACAATAGCCATACCTGGCAGTTTAAATACTAGGAAATAATGAATAATTCATTAACAAACAGTAATTACTTTACCTAGTTCATCACGAATTGGAATAGGGTGTATTATATTTATTCATTTATTTACTCATTCAGGAAACATTTTAAGAGAAGCAGACTCTAAGAGGGAGATTAGTACCCGGGGGTGGGAGTGAGGGTATGAGTGGGAGCTCTTGGAGCAATGCTTGCAGAGGGAAAGAAAGAAGTGAGGAACAGGCAGAGGGGGGAGATGGGGACTTCAGTTGACCCCACAGGGAGCTCTGAAGCTAACATGGCCCTTCAATGTTGTCTTGGGGCAAAAAGGCAGGACCTTTCTCCTCTGTCTATCCAGTCCTTGGACATGGGTGATCCCTGGGAAGGCGGTGCCCACGAATGAAGCAACTGTCTTTTAGCTGAAGCAGATCTGCAGAGGGCTGACCGCTGAGGCTTGTCTGCTGACAGTACGCCCAGCAGTCAGGGGAAGGAGTCCTCCAGTCTCTACAGTTATCTGCACAGCCCATCGCAACCCCCACTACACTGAGACTGCATGATGCTGACAAAATAGGCAGGATTTCTGACTTTGGGGAACTTAAAGATACACAGTAAACAAATGAACAGCCAGATTAACACTCAGGACTATGAAAGAAGAGTGGGCTTCAAGAGAATAATTAGCAAGGATGGAATAAAGAGAGGAAGGCGGGTGCTTAGCTCTGCTAGTTTTCTCGTCAGAGAAGAAGGGCAAGGAGGATGAAAAGGAAAGCGGTAACACTGGGCTGGGAAGGGTTTACCTTATTCTGTGAGCCGTTCGGCATCACTGTAAGTATTTACGAAGGAAAGAAAAAGCCCAAAGTAGACAGTTATGCTGGTAATATAATAGACTGGATTGGAAAGACATTGGGTATTTCCTTTTTTTTAAGAAGTGATTATTTATTTATTTTGAAAGAGAGCAAGAGAGCATGCTCAAGGGAGAAACGAGAGAGAGAGAGAGAGAGAGAGAGAGAGAGAGAGAACCCGGGGCAGGCTCCATGCTTTCAGCACAGAGCCCGACTTGGGGTTCAGTCCCTCAACCTGTGAAATTATGATCTGAGCCTAAATCAAGAGTCATATGCTTAACTGACTGAGCCACCCACACTCCCTGATACTCAGTATTTCAACGTCAACACAGGAATCAAACATTGTCTTTTAAAGATGCCCCTAATTTGGTCCTAAATTTCTGGTCTCATTTCTGATCATTTGCCTCTAGATCCTGTAGGCCCTGTATACAATGCACGTCTCCCAACCTCTGAACACAGTATGCAAACCCCACTTCTCTGCTATTATTCTTTGACAACAGTGAAGTTTTCTGAAATCTTTAAGGCCCAGCTCAAGTTTCATGTCCTCTTGAAAAGCATTTCCTGTTTCCAGCCATTTAAGAGTCTATCTTTATTCTGAGAATAGAGTAAAAGAATCCTTAATTCTTAATTCACAAGACCCTTTATGGCCCAGTTTCTGTTGACTCATCTCTCATCCTATTCCCCTATATTTGTCTGCCAGCCTAGGTGGTGAACTTGTGTCTTATTTATCTTTTTTCTTCACAATACCTTTAATATGATAGATCCTTCATTATTCAATTAAAAACTGTAAATAGTCCTCACAGATAAAAGTTCATTATTGATCGTTGTTCTCCTTCAAAGAACTATAGAGTCTAATGAAGAGTATTTACTTTTCGGGACACCTGGGTGGCTCAGTCGGTTGAGCGTCAGACTCTTGATTTCGGCTCAGGCCATGATCTCACGGTTCAAGGGATTGAGCTCCATGTTGGTCTCTGTGCTGTGAACAAATAAATAACCTGTAAAAAAAGAGTATTTTCTTTTCAAGTTCACTGACGTATTAAGAAATTTAGAAGATTTCTGCATTATGATTTTTGTAGCCAATTGTTCCCAGAGCCCTACACCTAAATATATCATAAATATGGCACATATTTCTCCTACATAAAATATTTCTTTTTCTAAGTTAAACACCAGTGCATTTGGTAACTATAGAATTGAAAGAATATAGAGGCAGTGTATTATAAACCTCTCAGCTCATAGTCAAATACACTAGCTTGACAGTGTTAAGTGATTTGAAAAATGTTACTGAGCTAGTTTGTGACAAAGTTGCAGCTAAAATACAAATGTCTGAATTGCTAAGCCAATCACCATCATCATCAACAACAACAACATTTAGAGGCCCTACATTAGCCAGGTACTCTTCTAAATATGCTACTTATTTTAGCTGCTTTAATCTTCACAATCCCATGATGTGATACTATTCTTAGCTTCAACTGGAGTAAAGAAGCTGAGACACAGAGAGGCTGGCAAACTTGCCCAAACTGCAAAATGTATAATAATTACAACAACAACCCTAAACAGATCTTTTTCCAGATTCTCCAAATCCCAAACCCAGACATATCAACATATGTAGTATGTTAAAAATAGAACTCCTTCTATTAGGAAGTAGACTATCGCCTGATACCTTGATCTCGGCTTGATGGTCAGCAACTTTCCTCACTTTGACCATAATCACCCTGGGCAGATCATCCAAACAGAAAATCAGTAAGGAAACTGGACCTGCATAAACTATAGAACAAATGGACCTAACAAATACAGACAAAACATTCCATCCAATAGCAGCAGCATACACATTCTTCTCAAGAATACGTGGAACATTCTCTAGGAGAGATCATAAGTTCAGTCAGAAAGCAATCCTTAACAAATTTAGAAATATTGAAATCATATCATATATTTTTTCCGACTATGATGGTATGGAAGTAGAAATCAGTAACAGAAGGAAAACTGGAAAATTCACAGATATTTGAAATTAACACATTCCTGAGAAACAAATGGGTGAATAAAGAGAGAAATATCTTGAGACAAATGAAAATAGAAATATAACATATCATAACTTACAGGATGCAGCAAAAGCAGTTCTGAGAGGTAAGTGTATAGGATGCAGTGTATATGTATATATGCCTACATTAAGAAAGAGAAAGATCTCAAATAAACAACCTTTCTTTATTCTCAAAGAAATAGAAAAAGAAGAACAAAGTCCAAAATTAGCAGAAAGAAGGAAGTAATAAACAGTAGAGCAGAATTAAATGAAATGGAGAGTTGCATGGTAACAGATTAGACAACACGGAAGAGATGGCTACACTCCCAGAAATATACCTTCTACTAAGATTGGATTCTTAGGCAGCAGCTGGTTAAGTATGTAAAGTCTCTTCTGGGGAGAAACTGTGAGTTGGGTTTTTCTTGGCCAGCTCCCAGCTGCACTGAGCCCTGGGGGGATAGCTAGCACATGTGTAAGCATGCCTATGAACAACTGCTTTTTTGTTTGTTCTGTATAGTCTTTTAGGTCTTGCGTACACCAGCTTTGTTGGCTTTCAGAGTTAGGTGCTTTGGGGGCCTTTCCTTTGGATGGAAGTCTTAAAATTGGGGGCACTAAATATGGGGTCCAAATCCTCCACTCCTTATGGAGAAGTTGGGAGTTTCTGACTGTATGGCACCATACCAGGGATGGAGTTTATGGCCAGCCCAGGGTGCCTCAGCCTTCCCTAACAGTTTCAGTGTGGGTATGTTCTCATTTAGTTGGTGCAGAGGAGTTGTTCACTAGTTTCTGGATCTATTTCAATTATTTTACTTTATTTTACTTATTTCAAAGGAAATTTCTCCACGTGTAGCTGTATATGACACGTTGTTAAAACTTGAGAGCATTATGGAGCACTTGGGTGACTCAGTTGGTTAAGAGGCTAACTCTTGATTTCGGCTCAGGTCATGATCTCATGGTTTGTGATTTCGAACCCCGCATTAGGCTCCATGCTGATGGTGTGGAGCCTGCCTGGGATTCTCTCTTTCTCCCTTTGCCCTTCTCCTTGTGCACTCTCTCTCTCTCTCTCTCCAAAATTACTAACTTAAAAAAACTTTAAAAATAATTTTAAAAATAATGAAAAAAAACCTTGAGGACATTATGCTAACTAAAGTTTGTTAGAGAAAGACAAATACTGTATGATCTCACTTATATGTAGACTCTGAAATAACTGTATTAATAAACAGATAGTACATTGATGGTTGCTAGGGCCAATACATGATGGTGACCAGCATTCAAAGTTCCAGTTATGAGTAAATTCCACATACAGCATGGTGACTATAGTTAACAATACAGTGTTATTATATACTAAACAGTTGCTAAGAGAGTAGCATCCTTTTTTTTCAGTTATTTATTTTGACAGAGAGCATGTGTGAGTGAGTGTGGGAGAAGCCAAGAGAGGGGGAGAGACAGATCCCAAGCAGGCCCAACACGGGGCTCGAACTCATGAGCTATGAAATCATGACCTGAGCCGAAACCAAGAGCTGGATGCTTAAACAACTCAACCACCCAGGTGCTCTGCTTAAAGAGTAGATTGTAAATGTTCTCAAAACAAAACCAGAAACCAATGAGAGAGAGAGACAGAGAGAAAGAAAGGAATGGTGATGATATGAGGTCATGGATGTGCTAATTTTACTGTGGTAATTATTTCCCAATGTATACATATTTCAAATTATCATGTTGTAAATCAAACTTACACAATGTTTCATGTCAACTCATATCTCGATAAAGCTGGAAAAAACTAACATATGTAATTCAGATGTATAGAGAAAAAATAAAATAAAATAGGCCAATATATAAGCTCACCCATTCTTTCCTCAGCTGTTTCAAGTCTACTGATTGACCCATCAAAGGCATTCTTCATTTCTGTCACTGTGTCTTATTCCTAGCATTTCATTCTGATTCTTCCTGACAGTTTCCATCTCTGTATGGGCATTACCTACTTGATATTTTATGTTGTAAACTTTTTCTTTCACATCCTTTTACATGTTAATCACAGCGTTTTATTTAGTTTTAGTTTTAGTTTTTAGGTTTATTTATTTAAATTCAAGTTAGTTAACATACAGAGTAGTATTGGTTTTAGGAGTAGAACCCAGTGATCCTTCTTCACTCACATATAACACCCAGGGCTCATCCCAACAAGTGCCCTCCTTAATGAATCACAATTTTTTAAATTGCCTATCAGATAACTAACTTCTATGTCATAGATGAGTTTGGATCTGATGATTGCATTGTCGCCTTGGGCTTTACTTTTTCTTCTCTTTTCATATTGCCCTATAATTTTCTCTTCTTGAAAGTCAGATAAGTTACAAAGTAATAGGTATTAAGACAAACAGGTCTTTAGTGTGAAGATTTATGTTAATCTTGCTTGGAGCTGCGCTGTACTTAATGCTTCTTGTAGCTATATATGCACGAGACTTCAAATTCCTTCAGTGTCCTTGTTTTGGCTTTGGCTTTCAGTATTGCTTTCCCAGAGAAAGTCTGAGTTTCATAGCCTTTCAGCTGTAATCCACTTATTAAACTGGTGAGTTATTGCTGTGGAGTAAAGGTACGAAAGGAGGAAGCATTCTAAAATCTTCTAAGTCTTGGTTTCTTCATGGGCTCATGCTGTTGGGAACATGGCTTTGGCAAGTCTTTCTGTGCCTCCTGCACGGGTACAGCTTCTCTCCTAATGCTCCTCTTGTCTTTCCCACCTGTAGCTTTCACGCTCTATTTCCGTGATGTCCTCTCTCTTGTTGACTATGAGTTTTTACGCCTTGTGGGTGGCATGCCACAGGGAAGCCTGGAATGAGTTGGAGTGAAGTGGAATTCCTTTCCCCCAGTTGGGGTAAGCTTGCAGCATTATTACATGAAAGCCTTCTCCTGCAGAGGAGGAGAAAGTTGGGAACAAAGAGATCCTGCTCTCTTTGTTAGGGAGAAGGATCTGGGAGGGTTAGAATAGAAGTAATAGACTATTCTAATACTCCTGCCAGGGTCATAGTGGGATCTTTCTTGGATCCTCAGATCCATCCTGTAAGAATGTACTGGCATTCCTGGAGGAAAAGTGTGCTCCATTCCCATCTCCACCCCCAAATGCTGTCCATGACTGTGACCCACAGCAGTTTCTCATTGTCATGTTAGTTGATGCTCAACCTCCAGATTCAATACTACTAGTGGGACACCTGGGTGGCTCAGTTGGTTAAACATCTGACTCTTGATTTTGGCTCAGGTTTGTGAGTTTGGCTCTCACGGTTTGTGAGTTTGAGTCCCATGCTGGGCTCTGAGCTGACAGCATGGGGTCTGCTTGGGATTCTCTGTCTCTATCTCTCTCAAAAATAAATAATAAGCATTGAAAAAATTACCAGTTAAGTGTTCATATTTGTTTAAAGCACTCAGCAGTGTTTGCTCCAGGTAAGTGTCAGGTGCTGTATCTGCCTGGCTGTGTCTATCTGTTCAGATTTTGGAGTAGTTGTTTGCTGTTTGACCTCAGTTCTCTGAGAGGTCCAAGAGAAGTCACTGATTTCCAATTTGTCTGGTTTTTCTTTCTGTGAGGAAGGGATTGGTAATTTCTACATTTTTTAAAAAATTTTTTTAATGTTTTATTTATTTCTAGGAGAGAGAGAGAGAGAGACAGCATGAGCAAGGGAAGGTCAGAGAGAGAGGGAGTCACAGACTGAAAAAGGCTCCAGGCTCTGAGCTGGCAGTCAGCACAGAGCCCGACGCGGGGCTCGAACCCACGAACCGCGAGATCATGACCTAAGTGAAAGTCGGACGCTTAACTGACTAAGCCACCCAGGCGCCCCGATAATTTCTACATTCTTTACATGTCAGAGCTGAACATTTATTTTCTTGACTAAGATTCCCTGCTATTGGGAACACAGGAACTAGTTCAGTGAGGACTGAACTGTCTCCTTAAACCTGGCTATGGGTCACCAAAATGAAACAGGGACTCCAGTATAATCGTAGTACTATAATCATATACTAGGCATTATACTCATGCAAAGTATTTACTTTGGGAGGTATTCTGGCAGTTTTTTTTAAGGAATGAAGAATTTGTGTGGTGGTGATTAAAGGAAGAACTTGAGAACAAGAGGCTAACAGAGGCATTGCTGAAAAATTGCACAGAGTAGTTTGATTGGGGGGAAAGAGCCCACAAGAATCAGCAGGAACTGAGGCTGGAACTATTAGGGTGTGTCCAGAGTACATTTTTTTTTCTCTGCAATGCCTAGCTCTGTCTTTTCTTTTTTTATAAGCTTTTTTTTTTTTTTTTGTCCAGAGTGCATTTGCACTGGGAAATGGTTTATCAAATTCTGTGGTCAGCATGGAGTCACTAAGATTTGTAAAGGGTAGCAGCAAACATGCAGATTGTTAATTAACTAACAAAGCAAATTAATCTGGCAAAAGTATTGGATAAACTGAGAGGACACTGGGCTAGTAGTATCAAGGTCAAGATTTGGTATCTGACGAGAGATGAGAAGGTGACACTGAGGAAGGCTATGATGTGTGAATGGTAAGATCAGAAATTGGAGAGGTGCAGTCCAGGGATCTGGTTTATAACACGAAGAACTTGAGGCATAGTCAGAACTTACAGCAGAGACTAGATTCTGGAGTCATTGCACGGAGGCTACAGCTTAAACTTTGAATATACATGTGGCTCTGGGAAGAACCAGAACTGGGGTTAGAATCTTTGGGAATACGGACATTTAAGGGGATAGGGGAAAATAAAGTCAGCAGTGGAAAAGCCAGGAAGACAGGAGAAAAACCGGGACAAGACACAATGGAAATTAGGGTAGAAGAGTAAAAAAGGTTCTTTTTTTCTCCCCACAACGTCTGGCCTATAAGGTCAGACTCTGAACTGTACAAATATACCCAGTCCTGACAGAGGAAAAGAGCTTCCTGTATGACTTGGCCTGAATGACTTGTTTCTTGCCAGAACTAAATTCTTTTTATAGTGGAAATAGATGTAAATGTTCCACAGGAAGTGGTTAGTGCTTATTAGGTAAAAGTCCGCATTTATGAGATAATGCCTCATTTTTGGCATTTAACCAGACTAGGAGAGTACTTTGTGGTGGCTGTAAAATTGTGGTGACTCTCAAATTTTGTACATAAAATTACCCTGACCTCAGAGGTAACTGCAAATGATTTACTCCAAATCAATATACAATCTTCACAATATATGAATTGTTTTGGATATCTCTATCTGTATGTCGTGCACGATATACATATACATATCTAAAGTACGATCAAATGCTTTATGCCAGTGGCTTGTTTCTCAGGCCAATTGCATGGTTGGTGTTTAAAGGAAATTATGGAAAGTTTGGCAAATCTCCTTATAGCAACAAGACAGTTTTCATCAAGTTTGTGAAATGTACTTTTATTAATTAAGGGCATGTCTTACTAGACACACTGTCCCCAAATAAATAAAATCTCAGCATCATTGAAAGCACACAAACACACAGTTTTACAGGGTACAATACAAAGTCAATTTTGATGATGTTCTTACTTGCATTTACTAAAAATCTGAGAAAGATTGTATTGATCTCTAAATAGTTATCTTGCGTAAGGAGAAAAGTAGAGCACAATTATTTCAGAATGTTTTGGAGCGACAATTTGCTTTAAAATATATTAAGATACATCACAGTTCAAATCACACTCTCCATAACATTACGACATGGAATTGTACTTAATCAAAAATAAAAGTGGCTGAAGAAGGCTGTATACTTTCTTTCCTAACATTACAGTAATTTCTATTTTTGGCATGAGTTAATAACCTTTTCCATTAGTAGGAAAATGTGCTCTGCAAACTCTCGGAGGGCACCACGGCCACCATTACATTTGCAAATATATCCAACAGCCTTCTGGGCCGTGGAACAGGCATCTGCGGGCACGCCGCTTAGGCCCACTTTCTTCAGGCACTCCTCATCCGACACTTCATTTCCTATCGAGTAGAAGAAACACCGGTTGAATATTTAAGGAGACAAAGAATACTCTTTCTTTAATGCAAAAAGCAACCAGTAAGTTGTTCTGATAACGTCATTAAGACCTCAAGCACTCATGTAAGAATACCATGGATGAGATGGAACAAAAATGTTCAAGTATTTACAAGTATAATTGAGGTCTAAGGTTTTTCCTAAGCAATTCAAAATAAACTCTTATCAATTCAAGAAAGAGAATGGCTTGTAATTTCTGATTACCATGCATATTAGAATGACTGGAATTCTATATATAAATTACAAATTATTTAAACTTTTTATTTAAAAAAATTCTAAACACATGCAAGAAGCCCAAGAATATGTGGAATACTTTTTGATGTTTTGGGTCATTTATAGATATTTGTCTTTTTTCTCTACTCTCTTGTTTTTTAGAGAGAGAGGGCTAAGGAATTCCTAGACATCATGTTTTACCCCAAAACTCTTCAGCATCTATCTTTAATATACAAGTATATATCTCTCTAACAGATAAGTGTATTTTTTTAAAGAGTGACACAATATCACCAAACTAACAAAATCAACAGTTCCTTAGTATCATCTAGTAGCTTGGTATGCCCTAGTTGTCTCAAATTTTCGTTTGTATAGTTGATTTGAATCAGAAGCCAAACAAAGTCCACATACTGCATTTTGTTGATAAGTATTTTTAAGTACTTTTAATCTATAATAGTTCCCTCTGATTTGAATGTCATTCATTAAAATTTTTTTTTTTTTTTTTTTTTTGAGACAGAGATAAGCATGAGTGGGGGAGGGACAGAGAGAGAAGTAACACAGAATCCAAACCAGGCTCCAGGCTCTGAGCCGTCAGCCCGAGCCCGATACAGGGCTTAAACCCACAGACAGTGAGATTATGACCTGAGCTGAAGCCAGATGCTTAACTGACTGAGCCACCCAGGCACCCCTGTATGTCACTCATTTGTTAAAGAATTACCATTGAACTCACAAAACTACATCTTTTCTTCAACCTGCCTGCTCTTCTCTCTCCCTTTGTTTTGTGCTAACAGGCTGAATTTCAGAAGCTCCCCGTACCTCAGATTCACCATTTTGAGAATAATTACTACTACATCCAACTACACTAATAAAATGGCTGGTCAAAAAAGAGTTTATTTGTTTTAAATCTGTTCCACATTTATCTACTGAAATTTTAAGAATTATTAAGTGTGTTGAAATCTGAATGTTTTCACTGAAATATAATGAACATTAAAGTCAGTGTTTCTTTGCATAGTATACTCCTCAAAGCTGTATTTATTAAAATTTACTTATATAAGTATTGATATTTTTAAGGAATGTATTTCTATACATTTATGTGACCCATATAGAATAGTGCTCTGATTTTAAAATTAAAATTTGGAGTCTCTTCTCTATTTTCTTGTTTTCTAACCTCTGCTTTTTTTTAATGTTACATAAGTAATACATTTTCTTGTTACTAACATTTTTTTAAATAAAGGCATAAAACAAATCAGTATCATCCTACTTACGAGTATTTACGGGTCATCACTATATTTTGGCATATATAATTCCACAATTTACCTATATAAGTGATACACACTATTATTACTATCTGCAGGCACTATAGTAGGTATTCTATCTTCAGTTTTCTTCCCAATAGCCTTATAAAGTTTGATTTGTGTTTATATTATAAATAGGAAAACTAAGGCTTAGAGAAGTTCACTTAAGGTCACGCAGAGAAGTATACCTGGAATCTGTTATGTGTTCCACTAAAATTGTTTTCTTCTTATAAAAACTGTATCATTTTCTATCAAGGATTCTATAGTATTCTTCTCCATGAATCATCACATGGGCTTCAAAGGCCATTCCTGAAGTCCTCAGATCATATGCTCCCACAGTATTTCTGTACTTCTTTAAAGGCCATATTATCCTTGGAAATATTTATTTCTTACATGGCTTATGGTATATGCATTTTATTATACTTGTCATCATTAATATCTAAAATGTAGACATTCAACTACAAGCTGTGTAAGCAGTAAGTCCCAGCAACCAATCCCAAGCCTGAACATAGTATATTTGCTAAATACTGAAGTGAAAAGCTTGTGACATCTGACCATGTCCATTTGGATTACACAGTAGTTCATTCTGTGCATAGTCTACGTTTGCAGGTTACTGAAGTGGGTTCTTTTTTTTCTCCACTATTGGCACATTGGTCCAATTTCCTTCCTAGATTTGGAATGTAAGGTTAACATTAGATACACTTTAAAAGAGCAAAAATTACCCATGGTATTTTATATGTTAGGATAGGCATCCCATATTCCTATATGTTAGGAATCTGCTAAGTGCTTTACCCAGATTATCTCATTGGTTCTTACAATAATAGATCTATGACATAGGTACTCTCGGCATTTCCAGTTTGCAGGTGAGGAAGTAAAGGCTTCCTCTACCAAAACTGACTAGTCAGCAGTGTGGTCTGACTCCAAAGCGTGTGCTAGTAATCATTCTACTAGGATACACTTGATACGTGCTATCAAACAAACCTCCAGAAACCTTGTCCCAATTTAATGCTTTCCTTGGTAGTGTAATAGAGCTCCTATTTCTCTACAATTATGCCAATCTTGGGAATTTTCTTAGTTCTTTATTTCTTTAAAATTTTTTAAGTTTATTTACTTTTGAGAGAAAGTGAGAGACAGAGCATGAGCAGAGAGGGGCAGAGAGAGAGAGGAAGACACAGAATTCGAAGCAGGCTCCAGGCTCCAAGCTGTCAGCAGAGCCCAACGTAGGCCTTAAACTGGTGAACCACAAGATCATGACTTGAGTCGAAGTCAGCCATTTAACCGACTGAGCCACCCAGGCGCCCCATCATATCTCTAATTCTTAAAAAAAAAAAAAAAAAATCCTAGCCCACTTTATTATGGCTGAATAACAAGGTACCAACCAAGATATGCCACTTCTTTCCAGCACAGGCCCATTTCTTTTCTCCATTCATCCAGAACTGCCAGCTTGTCGGGTACATTGACTTCCATTTTGCAATCCAGTTTTAAGGAAGAAAGTGTCTGCTTTGAACAGGCCCTTTCTGAGATTAACCTCACCTTAAAAGTAAAAAGAAAGAGAGAAAGAAGGACAAAATGAGAAAATGAAGAAAACAAGTATTTCATAATAAAATAACACCTGGTAAATAATACAAGTCACAAATGAGTAGTCTCCCGAAAGACCAATTATGTAAAATCAAAAGATATTTTAAAATGATGAATCTTTACACTGTATTTCTAAGAGTCTAATAAAGGTAAAAGACAATGTTTACAGTGGAAAGGATTCTATCTGTTGGTTAAAAAATATAACATACGTTGTCTGATATGAATCTAAGATTCTCCTATAATTTGATTTACCAGGAAGAAAGTCTATAACTTGTCTCTTGTGCCACTTAGGAACACATATGTAAGATTTCTAGTGAGTTATAAGAAATTATTTTAGCTTTTATTTTTGCATATGTATTAAATTATTTTGAATTCAAATTTATCATCATCTTAAGAATCCACAAGATATTTCCTTTTCTTTAATGCTGATACCTTTTTCTGAAATTTTTCTTATTAAAAGATCCTATGGGAATTACTAGATAGCACCTATTTAAAAATGTTTATACTTACTGAATAAACAAAAATATTATTTATTGATTGATAAATTTCTAATTTTAGTTATCTAAAAGTAGGATAATTTTCTAGGCATGTGAAGGCTAAATTTCAGGTATTTTAATAAATAATACTAAAAATTTAAATCTCTTATTTCCCTCGCACGTTCTTTGACCCTGAATCATCATCTTAAAAAACATCACTATATTCAGGGAGCACATACCTCAATACCACTTTTCTTTAATAAACTTATCCCAATAGCATCTTTTACATCATAAGATATTATTTCTTTTTGGTCTCCTGATACATAAATGTGGCCATTGGTGAGACATCCATCAATATTGCAAACCAAAAGTTTTATCTCCTTAAGCTTCTCTTTGCCAAAATAGCCATATCTAAAAGAAACCAAAATAGACCTCTGAGTACAAGTACAATACTAATCACTCCCTCTCAACTGGCTAATACCAGTAAACGTAATAACCATTCCCACTCAATTATTCAAACATTACCTTTCACATGTACACTTGAACTTCTAGAGCAAGAACTTTGGGTAGACTGGTCTAATCAGACCATGTGTTTCTCCAGTTACTGAATAAGCCATCTATAGGTATACTTTTGTGTGGGTCTTCCTCACATGAATAAACTAATTACAAAGATCCTAAAATGCCCGGAGTATCAGAAATTAGTGTCTAGAAGCACAAGTCAACGTATCTACTAAAATATGTCAGGGTCCAGAGCAAAGGCTATACAAGTCTTGTTTTTACCTTAATACTCTTTGTTCTGCAATAGGCCAATCAATATCCACATCTATGTCCACACTGTGCTCAGCTCGCATTTCGTAGTATGCCATTTTTCCACCCTAAAGATAGTATAAATGCCATGAGTACTGTTTTTAACATTCGTTCACAATATCAGAAAGTTTCTTTAATAATATAGAACAATGAATTCATTTCTAATACTGAGAAAAATAAATAACCCAGTAAAATCAGTGACTTGCAATAAATAATTGTCTTCAGGGAAGAGCTTCTTATTTCCTATATATTCAAACCATACACTATTGTTCGAATTCTATGTACACAGTGCAAGCTTCCCATTTTTCTTTATGTAGACTTCTACTTTAAGACTGAATAAAGCAGAAATACCCATCTTCCAATATTCTGACTACGAGGAATTTTCTAGAAACCCCCTAATTGTATCCCCTTTTCCTGACAGTCTCGTCTGTCATCATCCAAAAGCAGCATAAAGGTTTTCAGAACTTATGTTCCAATTCAACTAAGTGGCAAGACAGGAGAGGAAAAGTAACGGTAGCATCTACCATACAGAATTGTCTTAGATCCCTGAACTATAGGTCGGGGTGGGCAATAACTGCGTGGATCACACGTGGGCAAAGGAGGGACAGCTTTCTGACTCTTGGGCCTGGGGGCAAAGAGAGAGACCCTTCCTATGACTATGATAATTTGAATGTCAAAATCAATTACTAGGAAATTTCATTTTTTAGACCTCTCAGTCTCTTCATAAATCATAGGATGAGATACTTCATTGTTCTCCACCCTTTAGGAAAGGGTCAAATAATAGTCCCCTTAGCAAAGAGTTTGGAAAGGATGGTATCTACATGTGTCAAACTTAATTTTCCTCAACACTCAAACTTAATAGTCTACAGTTTGCCTAGATAATGCCAAGAGACTGTTAAAAATACTTTTACCTCAGAGCATGAGTCACATTGGAATTTTTTACTACAGAGAGTAGAGTTTTTTAAATGCTGATTTTGAGTAACATAAGGACCTGAATTCAAATCACAATTGTACCACTGTTTATGCCGCTTACTTCCTTTTGCAAGCAGCTATTTCCTCCTCTGTAAAACCAGGCCAGGAATGTCTACTTTATTCCACTGCTATGTAGATCACATGAGATAACCTATATAAAGTGTTTGGTATAGTCCTTGGCACACAGTAAGTGGTGAATAAATAATTGCTATTAACTAAAAGGAACCAATGATAGCCAGGCAGGCTCTGAAGATGTGAGAGATGTTCCCAACCCCTTATTTTAAAATGGGAACAAGGGGCCTCAGAACAGATAAAATATGTATACTCAAAGCCACACAGTTAGAGAGAGAACTATAACCTGGCTTTCCCGACACCCAGGTTCGTGCTTTTCCACACCTATTATATTTTTTTGTTTCTTTGTGAAAGCAATAGGTTTTTATCCAACTGTACAACCACAATATAACAGTAACTAACCCATGGACTAAAAACAGAAGTTTGAATGGAATAAAATGTAAATTGGGACATGTGTACAACATTTAATATTTGATTCATTTCTCAGTTATAGTTGAATTCCTTCTGCTATATAATTCCTTCAGCATATATACTGAATGGACTCCAAAGATTACTGTAGTAGAAACGTACAGGATAAATGCCTCAGATAAATCTTATCGGTTATTTCCTTTCCTCTGGGGATTGATACTTTCCTTTATGAACTGTGCCATAATTCTTCCTTAGAACCGAGGTGGTATACATACAAAAAGATTTAAAAGGTTTTTGCAAAATGAAGGCACAAACCTGTAAATAACCCATCTCTATCAAATGTCTTTTAGCAAAATAAAATGAGCCATTTTCATATAATTCTCCATCCCAGTCTTGTCGACGAGGTCGTTTAGCTGGATTCAGATTCAGAGGCTCAGTCACTTCACGAACTAAAAGCAAAGAGCTACAGTAAGTCTACATTGCTTTGAATACTGAATATTCATTTAGTAATTTTTAAAAAATAAAAATAATATTTTTATAATAAAATATAATAAAAATGTAAAATATTTTTCTATCTTGATAAGTAGCTAAACGGTTTTTTATTTTTTTTATTTTATTTTATTTTTTTTTTAAATTTTTTTTAATGTTTTTTTTTTTATTTATTTCTAGGAGAGAGAGAGAGAGAGACAGCTTGAGCAGGGGAGGGTCAGAGAGAGAGGGAGTCACAGACTGAAACAGGCTCCAGGCTCTGAGCTGGCAGTCAGCACAGAGCCCGACGCGGGGCTCGAACCCACGAACCGCGAGATCATGACCTAAGCGAAAGTCGGACGCTTAACCGACTAAGCCACCCAGGCGCCCCAGCTAAACGGTTTTTTAAAGGAACAAAATCTCTAATAATGGTGATGATTTATCTTTGCTAATTATATTAAATAATTATTAAATAATCGTAATTACTTTATAATAATCATTATCTAATTGAAAAATAAAGTATTTTACAAAGGAACTCCAAATAATTGAGGTTTTAAGGCATTTATACAAATAAAATTTTCTGGGGGGCACCTGGGTGGCTCAGTCAGTTAAGCATCTGACTCTTGATCTCTGCTCTTGAGTCTGTTCTTGAGTTCGAGCCCCACATCAAGCTCTACAGTGACAGCATGGAGCCTGTTTGGGATTTTCTATTTCTCTCTCTCTCTCTCTCAAAAATAAATAAATATTTTTTTAAAACTAATATAGGGGCGCCTGGGTGGCTTAGTAGGTTAGGCGTCCGACTTTCGCTTAGGTCATGATCTCGCAGTTTGTGGGTTCGCGCCCCGCGTCAGGCTCTGTGCTGACTGCCAACTCAGAGCCTGGAGCCTATTTCAGAGTCTGTGTCTCCCTCTCTCTCTGGCCCTCCACTGCTCACGCTGTCTCTCTCTCTCTCCTAGAAATAAAAACAAAACAAAAACAAAAAAACTAATATAATATTCTGGGAGGACATCAAGGCAATCTTAAGGTAGCTTCAAAAGGACTGAACTTGTCATAAAATATCCTTATTTAATATTTGAGTGCTTTAATCTATTTCTCATTATTTGCTTCTATAGAAATACAATGTATGTGTTTATATAATGTGGTTGAGAAATTACTTTCACAGAATTATTAAAGAAAACTGAAGATTTCCTCATTAAATTATTGAAATTTATATATTGAATCAAGTGTTTATATATTACATATTCTTACCAGTAGTTAAAAAATGTACTAATCATAATAACTCATAGTATTTAGTTATTACTATCCTTGGTAATGAAGGCTCAGCAATATCGGCAGTAGTGATTATAACATGATATAACAGATGAAGCCCTCAGTGCTGGGAAGTAGGGATCCTCTTGTCTTTTCACTGTATTTTTCCCAAAACTGTGTTTATGGATGTGTATTGATATGCATCATGACTGTGAATGTTTAACTCTAGTGATTCCTCAGAATCCTTCTTTACCTTTGGCTGTCATTATCTGTGTAGTGGCTTCTAGAAATAACGTCTACTTACTTCCTTAACTAAACCATCTTCTGTTCAATTCTACTGCATCCGTGTTTGATATAATCTAGGGAAAGTATTCAGCAAATATACATTGGATAGCTAGCTACATATGGTATAGTTTTATAGGCAGTGTATAAATAGCAATGAATATGGCTCTCTCTACCCTCATGGAGTGTGCAGTCTGGTGATAGAGACAGACAATAAACAGAGAATTTAAGTGGCACTCTGCAAAAAGCAATGAGGGGGGAAGTCTTTCCTAAGCGAACATGGATCAGTGGCTGCTTTCTCCCTGGGGATGTTTGCTGACTCTGAGGAAGAAGTGAGAGAAGGATCAGGCTTGGCATAAGCAGAGGGAGTCCACCGGGATAAGGAGAACGCAGAGGAGTCTGTCATGGCCCTGTGGACTAGAGTCACAGATTGTCTTCCGTAGGGTCCCAGACACAGAACTAGTTCTTCCCACACAATTCCTCCCCTACAGGACTTCTGCTGAGTGTACTGCGGCACAAGAAGCTAGGGATAGGTTGCAAGGCCAGAAGAGATCATTACAGTTTTGTGGTGCTTAGATCCCAAAGTCCTGTTAGCATGGGGTTATGAGCAATACGTACAAGATCTATCTCCTGGCAAGACACCTACACTAAGAGGTCTAAAGGGAAATTAAAGCTCAAACCCAGCACAACTTCTAACTGGATCAGCTAGCTCCGTATTCCAACTGCCTGATAGAAAAAAGAGTGTATCATTTTGGAGGAAAATAATATATTCAATTGACCCTTGAATAATGCAGGCGTTGGGGCAACAACCCCCCATATGGCCAAAAATCCACATATAACTTTTGATTTCCTCAAAACTTAGTTACTAATAGCTTTCTGATTACCAGAAGCTGTACCAGTAACATAGTCAATTAACCCATATTCTGTTTATGCATTGTACTGTTAAAATAAGCTAGAGAACAGAAAATGCTATTAAGAAACTCATAAGGAAGAGAAAATACAGTTACAGTACTGTACTGTATTTATTGAAAAATATCTGTGTAAAAGTGGACCTGTGCAATCCAAACTTGTGTTGTTCAAGGGTCAACTGTACTTCAGTCTCTATGTCAGGCATAAGGCAAAATACGAGTCATGATGAAGAGGCGTAAACACATTAGCCATAATTAGAGAAAAACAGTTGCAGAAACAGAACTATAAATGACCCAGATGTTGGAGCTTGCAATTGAGGATTTTCAAATAACTTTCATAAATATGTTAACAGTATTAGAGAAAAAGATTGAAAAACATAAAAAGATGGAGAATTTGAACAGAGAATAGAATCTCTAAAAAATAACTCCAATGTACATTCCACAGACATATATCTGAAATAATTCACTGGACAGGATTTACAGTGTACTAGATAAGTCCGAAGAAATGATCGATGAACTCACATATGTCAATATAAATTACTTAACATGAAGTACAGACAGAAAATCAACAAACGATACAGAACAGACTGTGAGAGTCAGGTTTAAAATTGTTTAAAATACACTTAAATCTGGGTCCCAGAAAGAAAGGAGCGAGAAAATGTGGCAGAAGACATATTTGGAGAGATAACAGCATAGAATTTTTGCAAACTGATGACAAATATCAACCTATAAATATGAGAAGGCTAGAGAATTCTAAACAAGATAAACATACCAAAAAAAACCCAGATAGCAATACAAACTGGAGTCAATTACAGAAAATTAAGATAAACAGAAAATCTTAAAAGCAGTGGAAAAGGAAATAAAAAAGAGAAAGAAGACATTATATTTAGAGAAACAATAATCAGAAAAACAGCTGATTTCTTAAAAGAAACAATGGATTGTAGAAAATAATGAAATGACACGTTAAAGAGGCATCTTCAAAAGGATAACATCTTACAAGTGCAATCTTAAAATGCTGAAGAAAAAAAAGGCAAGTCAAAATTTTACCCTTTTAAAACAAGGGTGAATTATAGACATCTTAAGAAAAAACAAAAGCTGAAAGAAGCTGTTGCTAACAGATGCACACTGTAAGATAGAAGCACAGATAAGTAGCAAGAAATGAAGAATAATAGAAAAAGATAAATATGCAGGTGGAGGTAAATGATTATTTTAAAATAGTTTTTAAAATACCATTAGCTTTAAATAAACACAACCACAATGTATTATGCAGTTATAATATATATATAGAAATAGATTATGTGACAGTAATAGTACAAAAGGCAGGCATTAAATAGAAATTTACTTTTGTGAGGTTTTTAACTATTTGTGAAAATACAAATTCAGGCAAACTATAACAAACTGAGGATACAATGTGTAATCTCTAGAGCAGTGCTGCTGAATAGAAATACAGTGTGAACCACATATATAATTTTAAATTTTCTAATGGCTACAGTTTAAAAAAAGTCAAATGAAGCAAATGAATTTAATTATAATAATATATTTAATTTCACTCTATATATCTAAAATGTTTTTAACATGTAACTAATATAAGAATTATTAATGAGATGTTGCATATGCTTCTTTCATACTGATCCTAGAAATCCAGTATATATTTTATATTTAATGCATATCTCAATTTGGACTAACCACATTTCAAGTGCTGACAGTACCAAAGGCTACTATATTAGATGGTAAGGTTCTAGCATGACGACAACAAAAAAAATACAAAAAGCTACATAATATGAAATAGAGGGATTTTTCAAACATTGTTTACTTCAAGAGCATGTTTAGTAGTAGTGATTTAATAAACAAGGAACATAAGAACAGAATTGTAAGAAATACCACACTAGGTTAGAATCCTTGTTCCTAACAGCATTCTGTTTTACAGTAGTTCTAAGAAAATATACGACAAAGACAAAGCTCTTGTCCCTAACATTCGCTTCTCAATGTTAAAAGATATTTATTCAAACATTTCTAATTTTCTTAAAAATACTTATGGATCTATTTTATAGGGCTTTGTCATCTATTTAATATACATATTTCTTGAATGTCTTTAATCATATAGCATATGAGTCTTAATATTCAGTTTAACACTGGGCTTCCTTGATTTGCTTCAAAAACTTGTTTTTAAAGCTTTAATAGATTCTCCCTAGAAATTATTTCTTCAGAAATAAGAATTTCTGGGCCACCTGGGTGGCTCAGTCAGTTAAGCGTCCAACTCTTCATTTTGGTTCAGGTCATGATCTCATGGCTTGTGAGACTGAGACCTGCTATCAGCACAGAACCTTCTTGGGATATTCTCCCCCCCCCTTACCCCCCAAATAAATAAAGAAAAACACTAAAAAAAAGAAATAAGAGTTCCTGAGATTTGGTAAATAAGTTCACAGTTTTATACATATAGCTTAACACAGAACCTGGCACAGAAAAGACATTCAATAAACACTTACTGAATGAAATCAATCAGTAAGTATATTTATTGGTAGATTTTATTGGTTTGGATAACATCCATATGTTAAGATAGAAGAGTCTTATTTTCAGCCCTTCTTTATCCTCTTAATTGCTCTTTTTTTCCAATGGTATCCAGTTTCATTGCCTCTTACTTGCTATCTCCTTTAAGTTACACGTTAGAGACAATTAAGCCATTTTTCCTATATTCAACAAATGCCAGGGCACCTAAGAGAAATCACACTGACTTCCCTTATGTATGTTACAATATTTACCTATTTGTTGTTCATCCTATTCTTTATTGTATAGCTTACTGGTTTATCTAGCTAGAAATCTGGCTCCAGCTAAATACTATGGAACTCTTCTTAATAGGAGTTACATATTTTAAGAAGTAATTCTAAAGTTCATTCTTAAGGTCCTCCAGAACTTTTTGGTTGATTTCTTTTTCCATGATTGTAATATAATTTAGGAGTTTATCAAGCAAGTCAAAAACAAAGAATTATTTCACATCTAGAAAAAAATGACATGCCTGCGTCAAAAGGCAAATAGTGTTAAAACGTCCACTTATGAAAAATTGAAGCAAAGAATTTAGTTTCACTGTCTTGTTTCAATGATCACAAGACACAGAACTGATTATAAATGTCATTACCTACTACAGTTACGAATCACGTGTTCTTTGACTGCTCCCCTCATTCCAAAGGAATATTTACATATGAAAAAGCTGATTCTTCATAAAAGTTAAAATAAAGACTGATATAACAGATTACCTCCTTTCTGAATTTCACTCCATCGAAACTGATGGCGTCGCACAACAGAGAAAACAGAATCATATCCTTCTTCTCGAATCATTTCTGCAACTTTTTGAAGGTCAGTAGGATGTAAACATGGGGAAGTTGCTTGAATATTTCCCACAATGTCAACCTCTTAGAAAGACAAAACAAATGAAAAGAACATCAAAATTCTTTGCAAAGAATAAGGTCTTAAATTCAAATGTGCAAACAAGTCTTATGAAACAATTAGCAAGTTAGAAATTATATAACATCTTGAATAAATGATCAAATTCATACCATTATGATAATTAAGAAATTCTACGATGGCATCTAGTGAGGTAGAACTGTCTTTTGAAACTTCAGAACTTCTTCGATGAACCTGGGCACCAAATTGTTTGGCCACGTTCTCAATTTCATCATGGTCTGTTGAAACCCACACACTGTATGGATATTAAAAATAAGTATAAAAAGCCAAATCATTAAAATAAACCACTAAAGATAAAAAGGAGCTCTGCAACCCCAAAACACACCTTACGTTATGTGAGAATAGTTTTTATGCCATGAAAAAATAATTGCAGACCTAAAGTAATATAAAATTTAAGGAATTATAAAGTATTTTGTTTATGAACTTTATTTTAAATGTCTGAATAAAAATGTAGTACCTAGTTTTAAACTAGAGAAGGTGAACGTAGGAAAGAAGATGGTAAAGACAGTAAAAGCGAACAGTAAAAGCAAAAGAAATATAATTTATCTCACTAATGGAAATATTTATATTTACATATAGAAGTATTTATATTTGAATTATGCATATCATTTAAATAAATGTTATTTACGTAGTCCTAGATTTAGTTTTATAAAATTGGAAGAAAATTATACTTGGTATTTTTAAGGCTACTGGTATGTTAGGTAAAACAGTGGTAGGAGAGTTCAAATCAAAAGGAAATATATAAGATCCTCCTCCTTATTCCTCACGCAGGTCCAAATCATTGGGTGAAGGATTTTAATATACTTGCTAAGAAAAGAAATGGGTTTGGCTTAGCCAGACATTGAATCTGAAAGAATTTCAGGCTTAGAAGCAACTAAATGTCCAAGTCTAGACTCAAAATAATCAGGCAATTCAACTCTCTTGTTTTGCCAATTAACAATGGGTATACAATAAATATAGGGACACACAATCTGCAGAGTTATAGCCATCGACAACAATTATAGACATGGAACACGACTTGATGGACTCTGGGAAGTTTAACTTAACTGCTCCTTAGCCACATCTCACAGGGCTCACTGTTTAAACTATATACAATGATGACTAGGAGTAAAACGCTACTTTGGCAAAACGTGCTAGTCTCTATTGAAGTTAAGTTTCCTAGACCTTTACAAATTGTCTTTGCTAGACAAAAGATGCGAATATCATCTCACCACAATGTTTTTAATAGTGACCTTATATAAAGACAGTTTAATGGGGGTGCCTGGGTGGCTCAGTGGGTTGTGTCCAACTTAGTTAGGCTCAGGTCCACAATCTCATGGTTAGTGAGTTTGGGCTCTCTGCTGTCAGCACAGAGCTTGCTTCGGATCCTCTGTCCACCCACCCTCTCTCTGCCCTTCCCCTGTTCTTTCTCTCTCAAAAATAAATAAACATTAAAACAAAACATATATAACTTAATGACTTACAGTCTTTGGCATATGCATTTATTTTTCTTTTATCGTCTCATTTAACATCTACTGGGGGTAAGGGCAACTGCGTGTTTCAAATGTCTGTGCTCAGTTGTCAAGAGTGAAAAGAAAGTGAGAAACTAAACAAAAATTTCTAACACCTCCAGATTTCACTTATTAATATTAGCTATTCCCTTTAATATTTGCAGAAGAGGGATTTAAACCTAGAGATAAAGTCAATTATCCGCCCATCCCCCAAATTTTAAAGCCTAGTAAACAAGATGAGCCACTGGCTAGGGGTCAGATATCTCACATTTACTGATGTCACTCTGTGGAAGGCAGAGCACAGAAGCCCGCATTTCCCCCCATTTTGAAATTTGAAATATTTGGAGGCAGATTTTTTACTGGAGAAATGTCAGTTAAAAGTATATAACAAAATACCAAAGAAAACCTAGTTTTTTAAAAAAAATTTTGTCATGTTTTTATTTGTTTCTGAAAGAGAGAGACAGTGTGAGCAGGGGAGGGTCAGAGAAAGAGGGAGACATAGAATCTGAAACAGGCTCCAGGCTCTGAGCTAGCTGTCAGCACAGAGCCCGACACAGGGCTCGAACCCACGAACCGCGAGATCATGACCTGAGCCGAAGTTGGACACTTAACTGACTGAGCCACCCAGGTGCCCCGAAAACTTAGTTTTAAAATAGGGAAGGTAAAGGTAAGATGGTACAGTAAAAAGTGAACAGTAAAAGCAAAATAAATCTAATTTACGTCACTAATTGAAATAGATTACTAAAATTGTTTACTTTATTATCCTGGTTTTCTGTAATGAAAATTCAACACTACAGAATCCAATGATATTTTTGAAACACTTAAAAGATAAATAAAAAAATGATAGAGGTTTTGGAAGCAGTTTGCTTGTTTTTCTTTTCTTCCTTTTATCATTCATTCATTTCTTCATTCATGAAATGTTTACTGCATGTCTATTATGCTTCAGGTCCTATTTTGGACACTGGAGAGATACAGCCCATTTTCCTAAGAAACTTTCAGTTCTCAACGTATCAGTAGAGACAGAGGCCAACACAGTACTACAAATCCCTTTAAACCATCAGGGAAAAAGAAGTAAGAAAGCAATGACCAACCTCTCTACAGTACTTTATTTTTACAGTGCCTGCTACATAACATTCTCAATCTGTGTTTGTTAATAAATGAAACAATAAATGGTGAACAGCACGAGATCTGAAGGAATAGGTTCAAATTCCTGGCTCCACCACATGGTAGCTATATAACCTTGGGTAAACCCCATAATCTCCCTGAATTTTCACTAAATTGCAGCTGATATAAAAAAAAAAATACAGGTGATAATAATAATTACCTCATGTGGTTGTTATGACAAATACAAACCACAACACAATAAATATTTAATAAATGTTAGGTATTCAATATAATAAAATAGGAATGGTAATAAAGGAACATCAACATGGTCTCATTTTTTTTCATGTTTATTTATTTTGAGAGAGAGCATGAGTGGGGGAGGGGGTCAGTGTGGAGCATGGATGTTTAACCAACTGAGCTACCCAGGCACCCCTACATGGTCTCATTTAATCCTCACCCTGACTTTAATGGAAAGGGAAACTGAAGTTCTACCTTCACAACGTCAAAGGTACAAATGTCCAACTTTATGTATGAAAATAGCATCCCATATGTAGACTTAAAATACAATGATCATCATCTATTAAAGGGACTATGTAAGTAGATAATTTTCCTTCGGTTTAGGGGAATCAGAAGAGGGAGAACAAAAAAAGAAAGAATGAGCAAATGAATAAAGAGGCCTGATAAAATTTAAAACCAAGTGTAGAGTAAATGTCAAAGCCTAATGCTAATGTCTTTAGCTTCAAATGAAGTCATATTATAACGTCTAACAGGATGAGCAGGAATATCAACCTTAAAGCCTATGTTTATTATTTCAAGTCATAAACTGCCATCTTATGGACAACACAGCACAGGCCTGTCATTAATCATAAATCCACACCCTAGAAATGAAACTTCATGTTTGTTTTTTTCACAAGTATGTTAGGTAACATTTACAAAATCAATTTATTCTGAGGTTTAGTAACACAGCATTAGACCACTGTTGAAAATCAAGTCTTACAAACTCACCTCAAACAATAACCTTTTACTAACTGAAAAAAATTATCTCTGCATTTTCCTCAACTGCTAAATATCCAAATTTGTATGCAAAGTTAGTAACTTGGAAAGTACTGTTAGCTTTGACTCTGCGCAGGCCAGAAAAATCTACCACAATTAACACATCATGGTTTTGAACAAAATAATCTCCAAAGCATCTTCTAGCCCTGAAAAACACAATCAGGCGGCTACAATTTTCCTCAATTCCTTCCTAGGGTAAATATTTGTGAAAGAAAGTAGGTCAGGGGCAGCAAGGCTGCTCCAAACTTGGGACTGGGACTATAGCTTCAGAATAAATCAACTAAATCCAAAGTAACACATTTTAATTGAGGTTCTACTACATTAAGCATACCAAGATAAGATACCTGGCTCACAGCCTGCCTATTTTTGTAAATAAACTTTTAGTGGAATACAGCTATGTTCATTCACTTATGTAATTTATGGCTACGTTCACAATATACAATAGCAGAACTGAGCAAGAGACCATTTAGTCTGCAAAGTCTAAATGTTGCAATTAGTGCAACAGTACATGCACTAAAAGAAGGTATGAACCATGCTGCTAGGTACAGAAAACAAAGGCACAGTTACTTTTCATTGAGGGGATCTGCAAAAAACTTCACTAAGAAAGTAGTAGTCCATTTTATTACCTGTTTAAACTTTCCAGATCCCTAGAAAGGATGCCATAGCAGACAGCTATGTGCACTAAACGGTAAAATCACATTATTATATAGTATTGTAAGTTTGAGAAGGTGGAGTCAGACAGGTTATGCTCAATTTGCTGGTTAAGGAAAATACTGGTTTTATGTCTTCTAATTACTATTACTAGTATAGTAACAGATACCATAGGTGGCTGGAAGTATAAAATACCATTCTTATTGTCTAGATGCTTATACTCTAGTCTAGATGTATTAAATAAAACTGGTACAGAAAAAGTTCTCAGGAATCATTTATTCTTTCATGGAATTTTGTACAAATGCATTTTAATAAATGGAAACAGGAAAATCACTGCTTAATACATATATTTCCAATTATTTCATAGCAAAATCCCCTATGTCTGCTATCATGGCAATTTGTTGAGTTGACTCCCACCATCTATTCCCCTCCGGGGATCATATTCCACTTTCTCTCTGTTGATGAAACTGTCACCCAGGCCTTTAGGGAGAGCTCCGTCACCAGCTCCAAGTGAAGAGGCCGCGAAACTGTACCAATACAAGCACTGCTTTAGCCACAGCGACTGGCTCAAGGATGACCCAAAGAGACTTTAAAGCTGCAAAGAGGGCAGCTCTTTTTGGCTAGACTGAAACCTGGAAGGATATGAACAGTAAAATAAGGGTATAAACAAAGCTGGACAGGAAAGCAGAAAAGAACAGGTTTAATTTGTTAACTATGGTGTAAACTAACTCAAATTCCCCCAAAACAAAGGCTGGAGACTTCTTAAAGGCAGGAGACTGTGTTAAGACAAAGGTATTGGCGGGGGGGGGGAGGGGGGGGTTAACAGGGGTCAGTCCATGTGACTAGTCCATCTGGGTTTGTTAACTGGTGCTTATCCAGATCAGAATCACACTTCTCTAACTTCGGGATGGGCGGCAAGGTGCAAGTTGAAGCAAGGTGCCCATCGAATTTAGGCTCTTCATTTTCCCAAAGGGACTGGGAAGGAGTGAGAGTCATCTACTAGGATGTTTGCATTTCAAAGAGACAGCTCTCAGGTCCTTGAGGAAAGAGTTTTGGATGGTAGATCTACATTCTGAAGGATGGAGATGGGGTTTGTAACTGAAAACTTTCTAACATAATTGTCCCGAGAGGGGATTCAGAGGCTCTCTGCTTATCACCAGGTTGTCCCTGAAACTAACGGTAAATTCTCCTGGCAGCACTAAGCTTTCTCAGCCATCTGAAGGGGGGCTGGGATCATCCTAGGAACATGGACTTAAGTTGCTAGAAACCATCGCTGTTTTGTGGTACTCAGCACAGCCACCTGACACCATAAAGGGAGAGCCTATCCAGAAGAACCAAAAACTGGAAGATTCTGGTGACGGAAGGCACCGGCACCATTCCCTTACCTTGCTTGATTTTTCTTGAAACTACTTATCACCACTCAATGTAGTATTTACTGTTTGTATATTGCCTGTTTCTCATTATAATGTAAGCTCCCTAAGACTAGGGACTGAACCTACTGCTACTGTTACAACCCAGGTTAAGAACACAGAACGGTGCCTGTCACTATAGGCAGTCAATAAATATTTGCTGAATGAATAAATCTCATTGTACCCAAAACAGGCTTTTTACCTTTTGTTAAGCCAGGTTGAAAGGAGTTGCCTGACATGCAACCTAAGAGCTGTAAATGAGTTTTGTTCTTAATCTTCTGTGAATGTGATTTTCATCTCCACTTCACAAAAATGGCATATCACTGTTGCCTGGATGCATCTTCTCTGGGTCCTCTTATACCACACACCCCCCACCCCACCTCCTGCCAGTGTGCACTCTTTGTAAGCATGAAAAAATGTCCAAAGTCTGGAATCTTCCCAATGACAAGAGCCATATCACTTCGTCTTGGTGTTTCCTGGGATGTCTATGATAGAAATTGGGGCTCAGTAAATGTTTACTGAATTGAACCAAATCTCCAAGTCTTTCCCTATCTCTGCTTTGCACACTTCCTACTACATTACAACATTAGTGTTATCTTCTGGGTGCCTGCCCCTATTTACTTTGCTCCACCCAGGGCTTCGTTTGGATTAAAACATTAAGAAAATCCGTAAATTTATACTTCGGGAGTATCTTTTTTAAAACAAGACTCGTTTAATGAAAATCATTTACCTATGTACTAATGTGAGCAATTCATATGCTCCAACAACAATCATCTCTTTAAAAACCAAAACCCAGGCATCAAAAAGTTAAAGTAATTTACTTTCCACGGTAACAAACTGAAGCACAATTAGCGTAAAGTTACTATGTGTAAACTCATTCCTGGCACAGAATTCTATCTCCTTTTATGAATGACATCAGCTTGTAACTCCTGACCAAAATGGCATATGGCAATGGCTCTCAATGATGAACAATTAAAACTGTCTTTAGGGCAGACAAGATTCCAAAGATACGATAACACCATTTAGAAGCATACCATAAAACAGCCTCCTGCACGTTTTCTCACCATCTCTTGCCTATGTACAAATGTAGGTAGCTTTTTAGATTGTGCTGACTCACAGGCACATAGCTTGGAGTATTTTTCAGAGGTCAGAAAGGGATCTCCAAGCTGAGCTTGAAACTAGAAAGCCTTGACACCTCACTCCATTCATGAACCTGATGCCTCCCGAATCGATCGGCACCAAGTGGTTATCAGAGGCTGAGCAACAGGGAAACCCCAAGGGCCTCTGTCTACAAGAGTTCACATATTACCCCGACGTTTCACAGGGGTGGCCTCCTTTACCCTGTGAGGTCAACCTGGGCGGCGGAGACCGTTGAAAAGGGGAAATCACCCCTTTTACGGAAGGCATTCTCAAGGGCAGGGACAAGAACTGTCCCAGGTCAAGACTATTAGCAGCTACGGAACAAGGAAGAAGCTGGAGCACTTCCTCCCTGGGCTCTCAACCGGGGCCCGGACACCCCAGATCTTGCACACCCCTTCGAACGGCAACTGCCCTGGGAGCCCCAGCCAGGCCAGCGGCCCGGCTCCCGGCCCCGACCCCCGCCCAAGCCGCGCCGCCCACTCTCGCACATGCGCACCTCTGGAAGACCCCCGAGTCCAGGGCCGCACGCAGGACCCAGCCAATAAGCGGGACCCCCGCCAGGTGCTTAATGTTCTTCAGGGGAATGCCCTTGCTGCCGCCCCTGGCCAGAATTAGGGCCGCCAGGTGCGGGGGCTTCTCCACACCTCGACCCTGGCCTCCGCGGGAGTTGCGCTGCAGCTTCGGCGGCCGGCCCCGGGACGGCCGCCCCCGCGGGTTGGAGACGGAGGTGGCGGCCCCCTTCTCCACCGAGTCCATCTTCCTCCCACGCCTTCTCCCCAGCTTCTCCACATCCGGGAGCTCTTCTCTCGCCACCTCAGCTCGGCGCCGCCCGATCTCCCCGCCCGGCAGCTCGCGGGGGTGGCTGTTTTTGGCCCCGCCTCCGCCACGGGCCGCCCCTCGCGAGGCATGGCGGGAATTGTAGTCCGGGGCCGCCTCGCCTGGGTCCGGTAGGCCACGTAGGCTCTGGCGGGGCCACCACGAACCCACCCCAAGTGGTGAGAGTTGAGAGATAACCGGAAGGAAGTGCAGCTTCTGGTGGGAGGGGGTTGATGCTATACGGAGGTGTCTAAAATAGGCGACATAAAGTATAGATTTTTTGCTAAAGAACTTTCCCATGTAAGAATTGTAATGGAGGTTTTCCACTGCACATTAAGATGCACCCTGACACAAATCAATCTTGTACTTAAAAATTACGTTTTAAACGTATATCTTTCTGCTATATTCCTGACTCTTGATTTCCAAGAGGTCATTCCATTCGAATGTCCTACAGGCACCATAAATTCAACATTTAAAAAACTCAATTTTCCATATGGGTTTAAACTGCTCCTACCTCTGCATTTTCTATCAGCATCACCAAACATCTAGCATCAAAAGCTTGGAAATAAACTTTGACTATTCCCATACAGTGTAGTAATAACCTATTCTTGGTTTTTATGGTTGTTATTTTTTTTTTGTCTGCTAAACATCTTTTCTTTTCAGATATTGTTACCTGCATTACCTGGTTGAGCCTTTGCTCACATCCTCTGCATTGCAGCGGTGGGTGGGTGTGTGACCTAAGCTGGTCAATCTAGTATCTCATCTTCCTGACCTTAGCTGCTGTCTTGGGGCCAGCATGTGACCAAGCAGAGCCCATTAGAACCCTTCCCAGAGACTCGAGAAGAAAGGACTTTTGTTGAGTTTTTGGTACTAAGAACACTGTAAATCTGACTCTTTAAGGCAGGATGAGGGAGGGGGATGGGGAGGTTGCTGCTCTGAAACGGGCTGGGAGACAGATGTTCACACAGAAGAAAGCAGGGTCAAGACATGAGAGAGAAAGAGCCCCAATGGTATCATTTAAACCTCTTGATCCACCAAGAGGTTCAAAGGAATGTATACACATGCACACACAATCTTTTTTTCTTTTTTATAGATTTTTGGGAAAGTGATTCTGACCTAACACACATTTTGTTTCTCACCACTTTCACAAGGCTGTGTCTAGAAATACAGAGTTTCTTTGTCTCGTTGAGACTAACACATCCAGAAGGAATGGGAAGTGCTGTTTCTTATCAAGATAAGGATAAAAAGGCCTTTGTGCTTCTCAGGTCTTGGCTCTTTTCTGAAAGGCTCTAAGTGTTTTAGGTCTTAGGAAACTACCTCTCTTTGCCTGAGAAGTGGCTGATGGAGTAACCCTTCCGGGGACAGATTCCGGGAGAAGGTGCTGCACTGGCAGATACGAAGAAGGATGGCTATAAACATATCAGTGCATGCCTGGAGAGGGGAGATATGCTCCAAGAACCAGCCCAGAACTCTAGGCCAAATGGTCAATTTGCCCCCACATACTGGCTCTTTGAATAGAACTCTTGCAGTTATTGTGCTTCAGAAACACCAACACTGATTTTTTTTTTTTTTTTGTAACCGTGTGAGGAGGACACTGCTTCTTACACACCACACTCTTTCTCCTCTTTACCTCATTAACAACCTTAGTGCCCACTAGCAATACAGCTGACATTCTTCCCAGTAATTCCCTAGAGTCCCATAAACCCTTCTGGGCCTCCAACACCTCAGTAGTTTGACTGCTATGGCACATTGGTGTCCTCCAAGCTGGGTACTCGGCAAGTCCACTGATGTTACTTGTCAAAGGCATTATAGTGATTCGCATAAATACTATGAGATGGTGGGTTACTCCAGAAGAAGGACTGTTCCTTCTTTGTAACCGCATCTAGAACACAGTGTGAATCAGGGTATGTGTTCAGCAAATGTCAGTGAACTACATTTCCTATTACTTTCCCCGTCTCTGCCCACACATTCTTTTGTTTATAGTTGCAATCTTATGATAATAAAGCATTTTGTATTCTTTATATTGTTACAGTACAATTTTGGTTAGAAATGGCTGATTTCAATCTTGAGAGAGTGAGCAAGACAGTGAGAGCATGGTAGTAAAAGTGGAAAATAATTCCTCTAGTTCCATGCATGGTGCATAGAAGTTTGATAAATATTTTTTCAGGGGCACCTGCGTGGTTTAGTTAGTTGAGCATCCCATTCTTGAATTTGGCTCAGGTCATGGTTCAAGCTCTTCTTGAAATTCTCTCCCTGCTCCTCCCCCACTTACATGCACTCTCTCTCTCACACAAAAATAAATATCTTTAAAAAATATATTTTTTTCAGCAAAATTAGAGAATGATTATTTAATGTATTTTTATTTGGCCTAATCAGTAGGCATAAAGTTTTAGTTAAGCAAGATGAATAAACTCAAGAGATCTGCTGTATGGCATTATTGACATTTAGTCAACAATAATGTATCATACACTTAGAACTTTAAGACAATAGATCTCATGTTAAGTGTTTTTACCATAATAAGGTAACTTTTTTTAAGAGAAAAGGGAAAATAAAATATTTTGCCGGGGGGGGGGGGAGGAATGTTAGCTTGCTTTTGGATTAATTTGGAGGAATAAAAATAAACCACCTTCGAAGCAAATATTCAGATTCATCCTTCCTTTAGAAACGAGTGTGAAGTGTTGCTGCCAAATAATAATTCACTCATATTTATAGTGAAAGAACATATTTTTATATTAACTCTTTTTTTATGGTTCTGTATATGAACATATTTGATGCATAGGGGAGTCCTTTTGTTCATAACTTGTTCAAGTGCATTGCATTCCATAAGCTGGGTGTTATGCTGGACTTTAGGAATACCAAAGCAAGATGACCAAGACTCAGAGCTTAGAATTCTGATGGGAAGGCAGGCAAACTCCGTGGAGTGTGGTTTGTGTAGTGACAGAAGTGCATGTGCTGAGGTAGGCCAAGAAGTATTTAGGTGAGAATGAGACTTTTTTTGGCTAAGATAACTCTTGACATACTATTAAAGCAGAAAAAGGTTCTATGCTGAGGGAACAGCATTGCAGGAGGCACAGAGGAATGAAAGAGCATTATAAATGGGGAAACCTGAAGTAGGTCACTATAATTGGAACAATGATACCTGCTGGTTAGTGGCAAAACATTCAGGGTGCCTGGGTGTCTCAGTCAGTTAAGCATTTGACTCTTGGTTTTGGCTCAAGTCATGATCTCATAGTTCATGAGTTTGAGTCCCGCATTGGGCTTTGTGCTGATGGTGCAGAACCTGCTTGGGATCCTCTCTTTGCCTCTTTCCTACTCTTTCTTTCTCTCTCAAAAACAAAAACCAAAATGTGCAAATAGAAATGAACACATGGACCGAATTACAGCACATCAAAGTATTATGGGCCAAGCTTTGTTAAGGGAGTGATAGAGAGCAAGGATGTGAAATAATTGACTTCATTCATTCTTTCAACAAATCATTATCACATGACTGCTCTATGTCAGGTAAGTTTCTGGGCACTTGAAATATACATTGAGAATGATGTAAAGAGATTAATATCTGAGTGTATCTTAAAAGCATAACTAATATAATTTGCTGAGAAACAGAAGGATGTTTGGCCTGACCGTTAGCAGAAGGGAGCTGTTATTAATGTGATGGAATAGACCATAACAGGACCAATTTAGGAGACAAAATTAGGAATTCTGTTTTGTGCATGTCATTATGAAACACATATTAGACATCCAAGAGTATAAAAGTGGGCCATTGAATATATGGCCTGGGGTTCACAAGAGAGGTCTAGGAGAAAAGTGTGACTTTGGAGTTATCAGCATACAAATATTCAAACCCATAAAACTAGATGAGATGTAGCAGGTGATAGTAGAGAGGAAAGATAAGAAACTAGAAGAGATCAGCTAAAATGAAAAGTTGAGAGAAAAGAAGTCCAAAGACTGATCCTGGGGGACTCCTACCATGTAGAAGTTCAGGAAATGAAAAGGAGGCATCAAAAGAGACAGAATGGCCAGCATTTAGAAGGGTAACCAGTGTGGTAGCCTGCATCTAAATGAGCAAAATTGTCGGAGGAGGAAAACGTGATCCATTATATCAAATCCCATGATGGTCACCATTATATTCAGCAATGTGGAGTCATCAGTCATCTTAAGGAAAGCAGATCCACTGGCTCGGTGATGGCAAACCTCTGGCCAGAGTGGATGAAAGAGGAAATGGAAGGAGATAAGGCCGAGATTGTGAGTACAGGAACCAAAGAATTTTGGGGTAAGGACAAAAGAGGAAAAGGGCAGTAGTGGAAGGGTTAAATGGAGTCAAAAGAGGCTTTTATTTCTTAAGAGGTGGCAATTATAGCATCTTTGCATGGTGACAAGAGGAATTGGAAAAGGAAAAAATATTGATGCAGAAGAAAAATAGAAGAATTGCTGCCTGTCCTTTTATAGACCACAGGAGATGGGATCTGACTCTAGGTGGCAGGACTGGCTTTGGCCAAAAGAAGAGAAGATGAGGGGCTCCTGGATGGCTCAGTTGGTTAAGCATTCAACTTCAGCTCAGGTCATGATCTCATGTATCACGAGTTCAAGCCCTGCATCAGGCTCTGAGCTCTGTGTGTCAGCTTGGAACCTGGAGCCCGCTTCAGATTCTGTGTGTATGTGTGTGTGTCTCTCTGTACCCCTTACCTGCTCATTCTCTGTCTGTCTGTCTCTCTCAAAAATAAATAAGCATTAAACATTTTTTAAAGAAAATAGAGAAGATGAACTTTATGGGCACATGTTCTGGTGTGTGGGTTGATGTGGTACCAAAACCAGACAAGAGATCATAGGAAAACTACAGACCGACATTCCATATAAATATAGACTAAAGTCTTAAAAACAAAACAAAACAAAAAAAAACTAGTGTATTAGTTTTCTATGGCTGCCCTAATAAATTACCACTAGTGTGGTGGCTGAAAACAACAGAAAATTTATTCTCCCACAGTATGAGAGGCCAGAGGTCTGAAATCAGTATCTCTGGGCTAAAATCACGGCGTCAGCAGGACAGGGCTCCCTCTGGAGGCTCTAGGGGAGAAACCGTTCCTCGCTTTTTCTAGTTTCTGAAGGCCCCTTGAATTCTTTGGCTTGTGGCTGCATCACTCCAAACTCTGCCTCTATGGCTCTATTGTCTTCTCTTCGCCTGTTTGTAATCACACTGCCGCTTTCTTATTAGAACACTTATGACTGAATTTGGAGACCACTCAGATAATGCTTGATAATCTTCTCAAGTCTTTAATTTAATCACACCTGGAAAGTCTTTGCCCTGAAAGGTAATATTTCTATGGGGCTATCAGAGAATGCAAGGTCTTCATTCCAGACTCATTCTTCCCTTCTGTTGAATTTTGTTTCAGAGGCCTGACTATCCCCTTTGTTAGTCACCTCTCAGTCCGCCAGGCATGTGTATGTAAGTGAACCCCCACCACAGGCACTAGTTGAATTCTTTTACCAGATGCTTCCTTCTGCCTCTGTGTAGGTTAGATTAACTTGAATAAAAATTGTGGAAGGGATAGCATGCAGGATACCTAATCTGTACCGCGGCGCCATCTAACAGCCATGTATAAATTTCAGTTCTGCCCTAAGTGGGACCATTTTTTTAAATGCTAGAATTAAGTGAGATCTCATAAAAGTGCCTACCCCAGAATCTAGCACATAATAAAAGATTGGTGAATGGCAAGATTCATCATAATTTTTTAATCTTATTTAATCTCACCAGCGAGTGGATAAAAATGAAGTCATACCAACATCTGAATCTAGCAATCAGCCAGTCTCCCGAGATGAAAGAATCCCAGTCCTGTACGAATTCCCCTTTCTGTTTGTATTTCCTTGAGTTCTAAGGAATGTCTTATATATGCTCATGAAAATGAAATTCCTGGCTGTCATTTACAGTTGCAATTGCTAGAGATCTACACCCCCTGGAGACTTTTCTATTATCAGAGCAAAGGCAACACTTTGTACCTAGAGTTTTAATGTATAGATTTTTACAGAGTTATAAGTACTATATGTATATTTTTATATTCTGTTTATATATATTACAAACTCTTTTTTAAAATGTTTTTTTATTTATTTCTGAGAGAGAGAGAGAGACAGCGTGAGCAGGGGAGGGTCAGAGAGAGAAGGAAATACAGAATATGAAGCAGGCGCCAGACTCTGAGCTGGCTGTCAGAACCCACCAACTGTGAAATCATGCCATGAGCGAAGTCGGACAGTCGGACGCTTAACCGACTGAGCCACTCAGGTGCCCCCGTTACAAACTCTTAAAACTTCTTGTTAAACATTGTTTAAAATCACTTTAAGTTGACAGAATGTAATTTATTTCACAATTCCTTATTGCTGAACATTTTTATATAAGGCAATAATCCCTAATAACTGCATATAAATTTGTAATTAGGTGATAGTTCCTGGAACAGATTTCTAGAAATGAAATTACTTGATCAAAATGTACTATCTTCCTTTGAATCCAAATTAAATTTCAGTGCTGTCTGGGTATGCTGGCAACTATTACTAGTTATGTTTATGTTACCCTGAAATATAGCAACCTAAAACTACAAATGCTTATATCTCACAGTTTCCGAGGGCCAAACAGCTGGGTTCTGTCTCAGTTTCTCACGAAGTTTCACTCAGGATCTCAGATGGAGCCACAGTCATCTCAGGGCTTGATAAGAGCTAGATAATCCAATTCCAAGATGGTTCACCCACATGACTGTTGGCAAGCCTCAGTTTCTTGTGGGCTATTGGACCAAGGGCCTCAGGTCTTTGCTGACAATTGGCCAGAGGCCTCTCTCAGTTCCTTGCCACATGCATCTCTCCTTAGAGCAGCTCACAATATGGCAGCTATTCTCCCCAGAGCAAGTGATTCAAGAGAGTGAGAAACAGAGCAACCAAGGTGGAAACCATAGTGTTTTTTAAAGGCCTGCCTAGTCGTTGAAGTTGCACACTGACACTGTTGTTCCATTCTATTCGTTAAAAGTGAGTCATTAAGTCCAGCCCACACTCAAAGGCAGGGAAATTGGGCTCTACTTTTTGGGGTGACGAATTAAAGAATTTGTAGGCATATTTTTTGAACCACCATAACCTAGAAGTTGAGCCTTCCTTTCTTCTCATTCTTCCTTCTTCCTCTCCTTCCTTTCCTCCTTTTTTACTTGTTGAAGAAAGGAGGAAGTCCATCTTGACCTCAGATTAAAAACTTCTAAATAAGCGGGGCGCCTGGGTGGCTTAGTCGGTTAAGCGTCCGACTTTCGCTTAGGTCATGATCTCTCGGTTCATGGGTTCGAGCCCTGCATCGGGCTCTGTGCTGACTGCCAGCTCAGAGCCTGCAGCCTGTTTCAGTCTGTGACTCCTTCTCTCTCTGACCCTCCCCTGCTCACACTGTCTCTCTCTCTCTCTCCTAGAAATAAATAAAACATTAAAAAAAAACTTAAAAAAAAAAAAACTTCTAAATAAGCAAAAAATTGGTAGGATTTTCTTAAGCCCATAATGTTTGGTCCCCAAATCATAGGTATCTCCCCAGATAGTGTGATGACAGTGCCTGAAGGGGAGAAATTCCAACCATGACCAGACCTTATTGCTGGCACATAACTCAAGATGCACCTCTCTTAAGCAGAGATAATAAACAGTGTGAAAGAATCCTGAATAAGAGGGCTTCCTCACAGCAAACACAATTGCTAATGGTTTGGTGTTTATGGCCTTATAAGTATTAAGATTTGAAATGGCATTTGATACGTAGGATGAACATATCCATTTTTGAATTCATATCAGAATAAATGATTAAAAACACACACATGGATTTGTTAATGCTAGAGAAATTACTCCAAAAAGCAGAGTGGAAAGGAACTGCAGAATATATACTTGAAAACTTGTGTTTCAAACGAGAGAAAGGTTAATCTGCAGGGAAATGCCGCTGTGGAAACTTGGATTCTTTGTAATATTTGAAGGACTCACTGGACCTTTATCTGCCTCTTCCTGCCAAATTCTTACTGATAATGATTTAGGAGGAGAAAGAAAGGGAGGTGTCTTAGAATCCTGAGCTCAGAGCCAGGAGTGACTTTAGCTACTTCAGTCTTAGAACTCTGTGGGAAGAACTGATAGGGTGTGGTCTGGAGGTAGTACAGCTGCTTGTGGTATTAAAAACAAAGTACCAGATCCTTACAGGCACACACAACCAATGTTCTGTGACTGGCATAGGATGGGGGTGGGGTGGGGAGGAAGCAGGTAAACTGTAACTGACAGGAGTGCCATCCTCTGTTACAGAGAAAGTCAGGGCTGGGGTCCCTGGGTGGTTCCGTTTGTTAAGCATCTGGCTCTTGATTTCAGTTCAGGACATGATCTCAATGTTTGTGAGTTTGAGCCCCGTGTTGGGCTCTCCACTGATAGCGTGGACCCTTCTTAGGATTATCTCTCTCGCCTTCTCCCTATGCCCATGCTCGCTCGCTCTGGCTCTCTCTCTCTCTCTTTCTCTCTCTCTCTGTCTTAAAAATAAACAAATAAACATAAAAATTTAAAAAAAAAAGGTGTCAGGGTGGGTCAGGAAGCAATTAGGATTTAGTGCTCCATAAAGCTATGGAACTGGCCCCCTCAAAGACTAGATTTAAGTCCTACAAAATAAGAGAAGTTTCAGCCTAATATTGAAAGGAAAATCTTCTGAAACAATACCCTGCAATGTGGTGAATTAAAAATGGCCACCAATTTGAAAATGTTACTGGAAACGGCCATTTTCTATAAGAATGTATTCTTAATCATAGTTAACATTTATTGAGAACTTGTGCATCATGCAAACTGCTGAGCCTTTATATGCATTGTTTTATTTTATCCTTACAACTCTCCTTGACCACTTAACACCACCTCTCATGGAAGGTAATAAAACCAAGCCTTACATAAGTCTCCAAGTAACTTTAATTCCTATTCAAAGTCTCACAGCTGGCAAGTGCGCAAGGGGAGATCTGAATGCAGTCGCAAACCCTCCAAACTGGATTCAAACTCCCATGCTATGAGGTCCAGTCTGGAATGACTTTTTTTTTTTTTTTTTTTAATGATTTAGTAGTTAAAGCCTACCTTGCTGGGGAAAGGAAAGAACAGAGAGAACACCCAGACTCAGAATAGACAGGAGCTAGCAACAAATGTGTCTATAGCATGGTCACTTCTCTTGTATAGAGGGTTTCTTGGGCAAAATGGTGAAAAGCAATGGAAACCATGAGAACTTAGTTGTGAGGTAGTGCTTATAACATCTGATGTCCTCAAAAACTATTTCCTGAAAGGGGGCCAATGAAGAATTCCACGATGTACTGCATACTTGCTGTAAAGTCACTAAGTCTGGGATAGGGTAAGGAGGAGGTATTCCAAAAGAAGCCACCCAGCAAGTAGAGACACAAGAATTTCACCCTGATCAGAGAATATGAAAAGTGTGGATCATCTGACCAGATTATTGTCCATGGATATTGCCTTGAGCAGAAGATAGCTGCTAACCACAGGTCACATAGGCCCAAATCAATAGGGTCCACGCTGTAGGTTCAGCTCCATTCCTGCAGGAGCCCATGATAAGGAAAAAGGAGGCCATGGACAAAGATGAGTAATCTACAGGAGATGTTACAAAGTTGCCCAGTGTCCTGGTCACATGCACTGCTTCTGTTCTGCATGGGCATGGGACTGATAGCACATTCCCTTTAAGCACGTAGGAGTCTATGACCCTGGGAGGAAACCAGAAATACCAGAATGTCCCAGTTAACACATTGCCCATTTTTCCAACTACCACAATGTGATGTGTGGCTGGGGTCCAGAAGATCTTAATATGGAATCGAAATATACTCCAGAGAACACAGTGTCTTTGTTGTATGCTCAGTGGTCTATATGTTTAGATCTTCCCTTTATCACTTATTAGATTGGCCTTGAGAAATTACTTCTCCTCTATGATTCTAAATTTTCTCATCCATATGATAGGCTTGATAATAATAATCACCACATCATAAGATTATTTTGAAGACTAAGTCACAACGTATAAAAAACATTTAGCACAGTGAAGAACATATAGTAAAAGTCCATTATGTGGGGTTATAGAAATATTTATGTATTAGAGATAAAAATGTTAGTTCATGAGCTGGCACAATGCTTCATATTTTATAAGAAGACTATTGATCATTTTTTTAATGCACAATGCCTCAAGAGGCTCATTGAGCAGACAAGATAAAATTTTGGGTAGAAAAGGTAAATAGTATGACCTGGATTAACTGCAGTTAGAGCATATTTAAGATGCTTGCTGTGCTATTTGTGCTGTTCTGTAAATACCTTCTGTGCCTTCCTGTCTTCAGTTAGAGTCGGCTACCCATACAGCCTCTGTGAGTTGGGAGAGTGTACTCGTCAGGGCCATGTCTGGCATGTGGGAAAGAGTGTAAAGTGGATAGGATGCACAAGATGAGATGTGTAGAGTGGGACTGAGAATCCTGCAAAAGCAGGAAATCAGAACTAGTGATGAGCAGGAGAAATGCAAGCCTCCCAGGAGTCCTTGGAGACACTTGGAAGGAAAATGAATATCCAACTGTATGTGCAATGGGAGTTTGAGCAAATTTTTAGTTAAATCTTGAATTACAAGTAACCACAGCGGGTTCAAGGACTCTGGATCAGTTCTAGCAGTTTTGGTAGAATCTTTTGGGTTTTCCATATAGAGAATCATGTCATTTGTTAAGAAGGAATGTTTGACCTCCTTCTGGCTGATTTGGATGCCTTTTATTTCTTTGTGTTGTCTGATTGACGAGGATCTACTTCTAACACTATGTTGGATAACAATGGTGAGAGTGGACATCCTTGTCATGTTTCTGACCTTAGGGGGAAAGCTCTCAGTTTTCCCACTGAGAATGATATTAGCGGTGGGTCTTTCATATATGGCTTTTATAATCTTGAGGTATGATCCTTCTATCCCTACTTTCTTGAGGGTTTTTATTAAGAAAGGATGTTGTATTTTGTCAAATTGAGAGGATCTTGTGGTTCTTCTTCTTCTTTTTTTTTTTGTTAATGTGACGTATCACATTGATTGATTTGGAGATATTAAACCAGTCCTGCATCCCAGGTATAAACCCCACTTGATCATGGTGAATAATTTTTTTAATGTATTGTTGGATCTACGTGGCTAGTATCTTGCTGAGAATTTTTTCCATCCATGTTCATTAGGGAAATTGGACTGTATTTCTCCAAAACCTTGTCTGGTTTTGGAATCAAGGTAATGCTGGCCTCGTAGAATGAGTTTGGAAGTTTTCCTACCATTTCTATTTTTTGGAACAGATTCAAAAGAATAGATGTTAACTCTCTTTTAAATGTTTGGTAGAATTTCCTTGGAAAGCCATCTGACCCTGGACTCCTGTTTTTTGGGAGATTTTTGATTACTAATTCAATTTCTTTACTGTTTATGGATCTGTTCAAATGTTCGATTTCTCCTGTTTTAGTTTTGGTAGTTTATGTTTGTGTCCATTTCTTCTAGATTGCCCATTTTATTGGTGTATAATTTGCTCATAACATTCTCTTATTATTGTTTGTATTTCTGCAGTGTCGTTGTGATCACTCCTTTTTCATTCTTGATTTTATTTATTTGGGTCCTTTTTCTTTTTGTTCAATCTGGCTATGGGTTTATGAATTTTGTTAATTCTTTCAAAGAACCAGCTCCTGGGTTCATTGATCTGTTCTACTGTTGTTTTTTTTTCAATATCATTGATTTCTGCTCTAATCTTTATTATTTCCTGTCTTCTGCTGGTTTGGGGCTTTAGCTGCTGTTCTTTTTCCAGATTTTTAAGGTGTAAGCTTAGGTTGTGTGCCTGAGACCTTTCTTCCTTCTTTGGGAAGGCCTGGATTGCTATATACTTCCTTTTTATGACCGTCTTTGCTGAATCCCAGAGCTTTTGGGCTGTCCTGTTATCATTTTCATTGGCTTCCATGTACTTTTTAATTTCCTCTTTAATCTTGGTTAACCCATTCATTCTTTAGTAGGATGTTCTTTAATCTCCAAGTACTCGGGGTCTTTCCAAATGTTTTCTTGTGGTTCAAATTTCACAGCATTGTGGTCTGAAAATTGCACAGTCTGATCTCGATCATTTTGTCCTTGTTAGGGGCGGACTTGTGTCCCAGCATGTGACTATTCTGGAGAATGTTCCATTTGCACTTGACAAGAATGTGTATTCTGCTATCTTAGGATGAAATGTTCTGAATATATCGGTTAAGTCCATTCAGTTCAGTGTGTTATTCAAAGCCATTGTTTCCTTGTTGATTTTCTGCTTCGATGATCTGCTGTAAGTGGGATATTGAAGTCCTCTTCTATCATGGTATTATTATCAATTAGTTTCTTTATGTTTGTAATTAATTGATTTATATATTGGGTATTTCCACATTGGGGGCAGAAATGTTTACAATTGTTACATCTTCTTGGTGGATAGACCCCTTAATTATGATAAAATGCCCTTCTTCATCTCTACTTACAGTCTTTATTTTAAAATCTAGTTTGTCTGATATAAGTATGGCTACTCCAGCTTTTTTTTGGTGACCATTAGCATGATAGACAGTTCTCCTTACTTTCAATCTGAAGGTGTCTTTAAGTCTAAAAAAGGTCTCTGGTAAAATGCATATAGATGGATCTTGCTTTCCTTTCCATTTCTATTATGATACCCTATATCTTTTGATTGGAGCATTTCGTCCATTGGCATTTAGAGCGAGTACTGAATGGGGTGCCGGGGTGGCTCAGTTGGTTGGGCATCCGACTTTGGCTCAGGCCATGGTCTCATGGTTCATGGGTTCGAACCCCGTGTTGGGCTCTGTGCTGACAGCCAGCTGTGTGACAGACAGCTGTCTGGAGCCTGTTTCAGATTCTGTGTCCCCCTCTCTCTCTGACCCTCCCTAGCTCACGCTCTCTCTCTCTCAGAAATAAATAAAACATTTAAAAAATTTATAGAGTACTGAAAGATATGAATTTATTGCCACTGTGTTGCCTGTACAGTAGGAATTTTGGGTGATGTTCTCTTGTCCTTTCTAGTTTTTGTTGCTTTTGGTCTTTTTCATTTTGTTTCATCTTTTCTCCCCTCAGAGAGTCCCCCTTAAAATTTCTTACAGGGCTGGTTTAGTGGTCATGAACTCCTTCAGTTTTTATTTGTCTGGGAAACTCTTTATCTTTCCTTCTATTTCAAATGACAGGCTTGCTGGATAAAGAATTTTTGGCTGCGTATGTTTCCAATTCAGCACATTGAATATATCCTGCCATTCGTTTCTAGCCTGCAAGTTCCTGTGAATATGTCTGCTGTGAACCTGATCTGTCTTCCCTTATAAGTTAAGGACATTTCTTCCTTGCTGCTTTCATAATTCTTTCCTTGTCTGTGTATTTTGTGAATTTGACTATGATAGGCTTTGGAGATGGTCAATTTTTGTTGAATCTAAGGAGCGTTCTCCATGCTTCTTGGATTTTGATGTCTGTGTCTTTCTACAGATTAGGAAAGTTCTCCACTATAATTTGTTCACATAAACCTTCTAACACTTTATCTCTTTCTTCATCTTCTAAGATTCCTCTAATTAGGATGTTATTCCTTTTTAATACATCACTGAGTTCTTTAATTCTTGTATCATGCTCTTTTGCCTTCATTTTCCTCTTTTATTCTGCCTCATTATTCTCCATAATTTTGTCTTCTAAATCGCTGATTTGCTGCTCTATTTCATCCATCCTTGCTGCCATGACATCCATCTGAAATTGCAACTCAGTTATAGCATTTTTAATTTTCTGCTTAGTAGAGTTTACTTTTTTTATCTCTGCAGAAAGAAATTTTATGCTTTTTTCCCAACCCCGGCTAGTATTCTTATTATTGTAGTTCTAAATTCTAGCTCAAACATCTTACTTATATCTGTTTTGATTAAGCCCCTGGCTATCATTTTTTCCTGTTTTTTTGGGGGGGGGGCTGAATTCCTTCTTTTTGTCATTTTGGAGGAAGAGAAAGAATTAATAAAATAAAAAATTAAAATTAAAAACTTAAAAATGACACAAAAAATTAAATATAGGAAACTAGATCTGAGGTGTATTTTGGTCTGGTTGTTAGAGAATCTTGATAGAATACAAAAAAAAAAGTAAGAAAAAGTTTAGGTGAAGAACGTGAAATAGAATGAAAAATTTTACAAAAAAATAAATATAGCAGAAAGAAAAAAAAATTTTGTTTTGGGGCGCCTGGGTGGCTTAGTCGGTTAAGAGTCCGACTTTCGCTTAGGTCATGATCTCGCGGTTCATGAGTTCGAGCCCCACGTCGGGCTCTGTGCTGACTGCCAGCTCAGAGCCTGGAGCCTATTTCAGAGTCTGTATCTCCCTCTCTCTCTGACCCTCCCCTGCTCACGCTGTCTCTCTCTCTCTCCTAGAAATAAATAAAAATATTAAAAAATTTTTTTTGTTTTGTTTGTTTATTTTTGAGAGAACGCAAGTGGAGGAGGGGTAGAGAGTGGGAGACAGAGGATCTGAAGTGAGCTTTGTGCTGACCTTCTGACAACAGCAAGCCTAACATAGGGCTCCAACTCACAAACCGCGAGACCATTACTTCAAAGTGGGAAGTTCAACCGACTGAGCCACCCAGTTGACCTGATGCACCTTACTTTCATCTTCTGTGTCTTCAAATGTATTTTTAGCAGCACCTATTTTCCCTTATACTCTTTCCAACTCATTTGTTCTGTGAATGATTTTATATTTTCTCTTCTTTTCTGATTTTACCCAGCTTATATTCTATCATTTTCTATTCCTCACCAAACTTCTCAAACTAAAAGAATTTTTAGTATTACTGCTGTTAGTTTAATAAGTGAGCCTATAGAAGAAATTGTGTTTTAAGTTGTGTATGTATCTGGGTAGTTGGAGTAACATCGAGGTATTCTGGATATTCCGAGGAAATGTTGAGGAAAGAATCTTGTGTTAATGCCTACAAATATAATTGTAAAGTGGATTTTTGCTCAGGTGTTATCAAAGAATGTATCCTGAAAATAGGAGGACTCAATGGACAAACCCTCCTATAATAGCAAATACTGCTCCTATTGATAGTACGTAGGGGAAGTAAGTTACTACATAGTATGTGTCATGAGGAGCAATGTCTTGTGAAGAGGTTGCTAATACAATGTAAGCCTTTTACAGTAAATAGGAAAATAAAGGCTAGGTCTCATAGCATAGTGGGGAGGGGGTCATTTAATGTTGCCTCCATGAAAAGTGGAGAGTCAGCTAAAAACTTTTATTCCTGTGGGGTAAGCAATGATTATGGTAGCTGATGTGAAGTATACTTATGTATCAAAGTCTATTCCCACAGAGAATACGTGGTGAGCGCATACAGTGAAGCCTAGGAAATCAATAGATATTATTGTTCAGTCTACTCCTATCTCTGTTCCATGTTATTGTGTTATAGAGGTAATCACTTACTTAAGATTTGCTCATTTATGTTAAATATCTGGTGGTAATTTTTGTTTGCTCCTTGGCAACATTATTCTAGTGAGTGTTCTTAACTTCTCAGTTGATTTTGCTTTTCCTTTCTTCTGCTTCTTCTCCATCTAGTACTATGTGACTCCTGAACAAATTTCCTTTTAAAATTCATCAGTGGAACAGATCATTTCCCCCAGTTATTTTCAGGAATTTTAGAGAGTGAGAGAGGACCAAGCTTCTGTGGCAGAATAGCTGGATAGGTAACCATAAGTTTTATTTATTTATTTGTTTAATGATGTAAAATCTCTCTTCCACTACTACAGAGAAAGATTGCATCATTAAAAATGGCCCCTTTCTATGATTCTTCATTTGGCTTTGCCTGCACCAATATTTGGAACCAAACTGAATTCCTTCAGTTAATGAATATTCCTTCAAACTACTATTGCAGACCTGGGATATAAATTTTCATACCTTTGGGAGTGCACCTCTGTTTCAGGAAATGTACTTTTATTTTGGATCTTTTGAGCTATCCAATTGCAGCATTCATCCCAACTCCCTTTGTTATTTTTTGTTTGTTTGTTTGTTTGTTTTGTTTTTTAGGGGTTTTTTTTGGTGAGCATTTGCCTGCTTGATCCTCATTGCTTTTGAAAACTCTTTCACCTACTTTATCGTTTGGAGTTTTAACTGTCTTCTAGTTTTGCCAAAAAAAACCCTTTAGTGTTTTTGTTTCTCTTTTTCCTCATTGATTTTGGATGATTTCCAAGAAAGGAAGGCAGAAATGCCAATTTTATGCCACTGTTTTGAAACAAGATATTTCTATCTTAAATTTAGACATTCCTCATCCTTGTACCCCTCCCCCCATTCACATTCTTTTTTGTAGCTTATCTGTGCTCACAGTCTCATATGAATGAATTACTATCAAATTGTCATCTTTATCCCTGGCTTCTCTTTTGATTATTCTCTCTTTTGCCTATTGTCATCTTCACATGGATATTTTTAAGAAATCCCTAATACTACTGTCCTGCTCTATACTTTTATTTTCCTGATCTTAGTCAATGGCATCACAATTCTCTCAGGTCATCTAGCTGAAAATCCTAGAATATTTGTGACTCTTTTTGCCCATTCTATATTCAAAATTTCTTCTACCTCATCCTTTCCTTTTTATTTCCACTGTTATCACCTTAGACTGGACCCCACACTGGGATATTGCAAACTATTATTCTTAGATATCTTATCCAATGACAATTCAACTTACTGTGCCAGAATTAACTTCCTTAAATACATCTCATTGTGTTGTTTCTTTCCTCCAAAACCTCCATGGCTCACCAACACACACGTAAAAGTCTCTTTGACCCTCCATAAATTGACATGTGGACTCTCTACCAACATCAAGTTATTTGTTTCCTAAAAATACTCTTCATTCCTTTATTACATAACTTTATCTTTTGTCCTTTACCTGGGTCTATTTTTTCATTTTCATTTGCTGATATTCAAGGTTCTGCTTAATGAGGACCTTTCAAAATATTCATTTGCAGTTATTCACTCTTTCCTCTACACTCTTAAAATTCTTCTTGGGGTGCCTGAGTGGCTCAGTTGGTTGGGCGTCTGACTTTGGCTCAGGTCATGATCTCGTGGTTTGTGGGTTCGAGCCCCACATTGGGTTCTGTGCTGGCAGCTCAGAGCCTGGAGCCTGTTTCAGATTCTGTGTCTCCCTCTCTCTCTCTCCTTGCCCCTCCCCAGCTCGTGCTCTGTCTCTCTTTCTCTCTCTCTCTCTCAAAACATAAAATAAAACTATTAAAATTTTTTTTTAAATTCTTATTTTTTTAACTTATTTTTTGCACATATTGTTGCATGTTGTGCATCTGTTTGCCTTCACCATTCTTGCCAGTTCCTGAAACACAGGAGCAGTGCCTTTTTCAGCTTATATTATCCATATCACATAATATAGTACTTGCATAATGAATGTCATTTCTTGGTTTTAATTTAAATAAGGTATGCTAACAGATATTTGCAGTATGACCCCGTGAATATACATATATAAACTTATTTTTATATATTATATATAATAATATACTATATAGCAATATACAAATAGTATATTATACATAATAGTATATATGGTATGTATTATATATATATTCTTTTCTTTCTTCTTGGATTCTACTCTATTTGGTAAAACTCAAAAACTAACCAATTCATTTCTCTCTGAGGAAGGCAGTTGACCAGAGACAAAAAGGCTGTTGCTTGGGGATCATCCACCATCTTCAGGTTTTATACTCAGGCAATCCATGGCCTAGTGGTCAGGTCTCCAAACCCAAAGTTCCCAGAGAGAACTCAGGGAGCTCTCATTTTGAGACAATGAAACGCTCTTGCTCCTCTTTTCACCCCACCCACAACTTGCCCATACTCTAGCCTAAACAGATAGCAGAAGACAAAGCATGAATGTGAAAGACAGACAGCCAGACACACACACACACACACACACACACACACACACACAATTTTCTTTCAGCCAAAGAGCTACAAAATCCCTCCCTGGAAGGAAGGAAGGGAGGGAGGAAGGACGGAAGGAAGGAAGACAATTGGCAACACCAATCAAGGCTTGGTGGTCCAAGATGATGGTTGAAATCATGTGGAACTGGTAAGAATTAAGGGGAAAAAACATTTCACTGTCAACTCACTTCAAGGTCTCCAGTGAACTAGTTTTAGTTTTAAGAAATCCTCACTTCCTTTTTTAAAAAATTTTTCTTAATGTTTTATTTTATTTTTGAGACAGAGAGAGACAGAGCATGAGCTGGGGAGGGTCAGAGAGAGAGGGAGACACAGAATCTGAAGCAGGCTCCAGGCTCTGAGCTGTCAGCACAGAGCCTGATGCAGGGCTCAAACCCACGGACCGCGAGACCATGACCTGAGCTGAAGCCAGACGCTTAGCCCACTGAGCAGCCCAGGTGCCCCTAAGAAATCCCCATTTCCAAAAGAAGTGGAATGTGGCCTCTGGGGAAGCTGGTTTAGGGAAAGTTTCCTATGAAAGGGAAGACAATGGTGGGAAATGGAGAATCAGGGGAGGAAGGTAAAGCTTTTGAGGAAAGTCTAGGTAAGGGGAACTTTGCCTTTGGATATTTATAAATGAATAATATATTATGATATATAATATATAATAAATTTATCAATATTATTTATTGTGTTATATAACATGTATTTAAAATTTGTTTGCATTTTAATATACTAATACAATATATTTTAGTAATCCTTTAATCTTCATTTTGCTGTATATTTTTTTAAAAGCTCCTGCATCTATCTTTCCAATGGTTTGAAAAATTTTCATGGTGGTGTATATTTCTTCTGGTGACCAGGTTATCAGGAGATTTAACACTTTTTACCTTATTATGGTGTTTACTGTCCAATATATTACTACTTGTTAGGTATTCTTTCCCTTTATTTCTCAAAACACCAATAGCACAAGGTTGTTGTATATTTTCTGAGTTTTACTGACAATTTGGGGTTGTAGAACATTGTCAGAGTGCTCAGCACACAAAAACTTCCCAGCCACCTCTGCCATATGGAAGTTATCAGTGGACAACCTTCTTAGGATTTTGCTTGCTGATATCCCTCCCAATCCTCAACTGTTTTGCAAGATGCTTCTCCATAATTCCAAAACTCCCAAAGTAGTTATCTATTCTGCCTGCCAGGAAAATATTCAAAATTCTCGTTGCTTTATATATCAGGATGCTTTTGGTAGTACTGAAAACCTTATGCAAAATGATTTAAGTCATTAAAATGTTTATTACCTCATACATGAAGTCCAGAGGTAGGGAGGTTTTAATTGGAGTTAAAGATTCAATGATACCATAAAGTACCCTGGTTCTTTAGAGTTTGGTTTTCTTCTCTACAGTCTTTACTATATTGTCTTCTTTCCCAGGCTACCGCTTACAAAAATATCTGCAGCAGTTCTAAGCATCATAATTAAGCACAATATTAAAAGTACAGAGAGATTGACTCATCCAGTTTCTTATTTTTAAAGGAAGAGAAATCTTTCCCAGAAGCCTCCACTCAGAACTCCTTCACATATCCATAGGCAGCCCCAACCCTCATGCATCACTGACTTAGATAAGCAAGATTTACTCCTGAGTAAGGGATATGTCCACTTTTGCATAGGAATTCAAATTCTCAAGATATTGTAAACATGAAAGAAGTAGGGAATTAATTTTGTATAGGCAACCAATAGTGCTTGCATACTTCATTATGCTTTACAATTTAACACTTTTTATTCTTCTTTAAACTCTTTCTGCCTAAAAAGGTTGGTGGGAGAAGCTCATCTTTATAATCAGACCAATATATATTCTCTAAGGAAAAGTGCAGTTTTTTTTGTTTTCTTATTTTGTTTTGTGAGCAATTCTGCTTTCATGGGCTCATCACCTTGAACTTAAGTAATTAGCTATTACATAACCTATTTTTCCCATCTTATGATTTGGTAATTTTTAATTTCTTTTCAATTTTACAAACTCTTAGTGAGGGCATATCTAGGTCTTAAAAATTACCCTATTTTATCTATCTATCTATCTATCTATCTATCTATCTATCCATTTATAAATGTTTGTATATTTTTGAGAGAGAGAGGGAGTGGGCACACAAGTTCAAGAGAGGCAATGAGAGGGAGATGGAGAATCCAAAGTGTGCTGTTCACTGACAACAGAGAGCCCGATGTGGAGCTTGAACTCATAAACTATGAGATCATGACCTGAGCCTTAACTGGCTGAGGCACTGAGGTGCCCCCCACTTTTTCAAGTTTAGTTATTTATTTTGAGAGAGTGAGAGAGACAGTGAATGAGGGAGGGATAGAGAGAGAGAAGGAGAGAGAGAATCCCAAGTAGGCTCCATGCTGTCAGTACAGTTTGACAAAGGGCTCAATCTCACTATCCTGAGATCAAGACCTGAGCCAAAATCAAAAGTTAGACGCCTAACTGACTAAGCCACCCAGGAACTCCTGAAAATATCTTCCTTTTATCAGGCAAATTTCCTCATTCTTGCTGTAAGAATCAGAAAGAGAACTAGCGTTAATGGAGAATTGGATTTTTGGCTTCATTGCCTTACCATCAATTCAACACTTTGCCTTCGTTCTTAACCTAATAGCCATAACTTGGTCAAGTCTCTTAACGTATTTGAGTGAAATTTTCTTCATGTGTTTGGCTGTGTATAAAATCACTTCTGTTCCAAAGTTTTAAGGCTTACAAAGCTTATGAAGCACAGAAAACCACTGGATTACTTCAGGAAATTTATTCTGCCTGGTTTACATAATCTTGTCTTACTTAAATCCATGATAAAGAAATATCCTCTTTAACTGAATGTAAAAATAATGAATACAGCTAATAACTTTAACATTTCTTACCACTCTACAAAAAGATGAATCAAATGTCTATTTTTCAATGTCAATATATTTTAGTATCACATTAGTGTTTTCAAAAGATATTTTATGTTGTTTTGATAAAATATCTGTCAGGGTAAAGGTCAAAACTCCAAAGATGGATTTAATGACCATGTCTGTATATATTTTTTCTTTTATAATACATAATCTCAAGACCTTGAATATCATAAAATTGTTATGTCATTGGCTATTGCAATTTTATGTGATATAAAATAAAAAGTAAACTGAACAAAATTAGTATTCATGAGATAATATAAATTTGGAGGAATATAAAATGTAATCCCATAGCCAGATTATACTTTTCTCACAAATCCTGCCAAAAATATGTGTGAATTATTTGATTATCATATATAAGAAAAGACAACCAAATTAGGAGTCTTGTTTGCTTAAGGTTTAAGTAGAAATCAATTCAATTCAATGTACACTTCCTGAGAATGTATACAAGATATCTAAGCAATATAAAGATGACAAAGCATTTAGAGTCTAATTAACAAGCTTATACAAAAATCATTTTAATTTGTCACCTAAATCAAATGATAAACTTATTAGTATCACTTATATTTATAAATTATATGTAAATGTTTTTATATAGGGACCTTACATTTCGTTTTTGTCAGATCCTACCACCAACATGATTATCAACTTATTTTGATTTGCTGTTGGAAGACCTGATCAATACAGAAGAAACTCCAATGATACAAAGATAACTAAAGATCCTACATTTAAAAACTGTTCAATAGAGTGCTTTGAATTCTTAAGAGGCAACAATAAACTACATTCTTGAATAAAGAAGTAAGGATTGAGTGAAATGAGAGAGAAAAGCCTATTAGTTTAAAATTCAAAACCTGAATCCAATGTTCAGAAAATATTACAAATGTCATCTCAAATGCTCTTGAACATCTTCATCTTTCCTTCTCCCTGAATGTAATAAATTCCTATTTTGCCTTAATTTATTAACTAAATCCTAAACTACTACTATGGGTTATTTGTATCAATCTTTTAATGAAAATGAAAAATTGTAACCAGAATTGCTGCCACACTAGACGTTTACTCTCTTCAGCTTTTAGAAAGCACTTATTTGGGGGTCATATTTTTACATCGCCATTATCATAGTCCCTGTGATTACAATTCTAAATCCATGTTGAGCCCTTTGGGTTCTAATACTAACCACCTTACGTTTGTTCTAATAGTCTGGACTATTTCCCTCACCCTGTACCTCACAACCTGTCACTTTCTTGGTTTTTATTAACCTCACCTCACAGGCATTGTTTGCAGAAAATACGTGAAGAAGCAGTTCCCAGAGGTGACTACAAAAGGTGATTATTGCATATGTTCAACTTCTAGATGATATGACAGATTTTCTAAAACTAGTTTGCCAAATAAACGAAATTGTGCAAATCTTTTATAATTTTTGTCTGCTTCTGATTCCGTCTTTCAAACACATCACTCTTTTGTATCCCTTACACTCTCTGAGCATACAACCTTCTACTAGGTTTCAGATAACGAATGAATTTTTTATTACAGTTTTAATGTTTCCTCATAAAAGATTATAATCGAAAGATGACAAATTGTCTCAGTAACTTGGAAAATGATTTTATTTCGCTCCAGTGGGATCTATTTGAGGGCACTCAAGAAATGACTTTGTAAATTTAAAGGGATTCATTTATAAACTATGAGTAGTTTATAGACTGAAACATTTCATCAGATGAAATATCTAGTTGTATAAATATAAATGATTATATGAAGTATGAATATGTACAAACACACACTCACGCACGCAAGCACACATGCTTTTGAATTGAGTATATTTTTTTCCCAAGCCTTTAAAAGGCAACAGGTGGTAAACAAGTCACTTGATTTGTGTAACATTTAGTTGTGGGCAGACAAATTTTGACTTCTTAAGGGGCAGTAAGATCAATATTTTTTAAACTCTTATTATGTAGAAGATGCTAGAATGAGTAAGAGACACCTTTTGTCCTCAAGGATTTATTGAAGCATGTTATATGCGTAGACTTAACAGAAAGTGGGTGGAGGAATGTTAAGTATCAAAGGACAAATAATAGACTTTGGGTCTTTTTAAAAATGTTTTATTTCTTTCTGAGAGAAAGAGAAAGAATGAATGGGGGAGTGGTAGGAAGGGGAGACAGAGGGTCCAAAGCGTCCTCCATGCTGACAGCACAGAGCCCGATGTAGGGCTCAGACCCACAAATCCATGAAATCATGACCTGAGCCAAAGTCAGACATTCAACTGACTGAACCACCCTGACATCACTAGAATTTGGGTCTTTAAAGGAAAAACAAATTACTTTCAGTTCAGAGTAGCAGGAAAGATTTCAAGGAGTACATGGCCTTTTGATATAATCCCTACAGAGGGACTGGACCTGACGGGACACTGTCTATCGGACACTACAAATGTTTCCATTTTTTGGTGACCAAATTTAATTTTTAATTTTTTAATGATTTATCTTACCATTTTAGAAATAGCACGTATATGTTACACGTGCACATATTACTATATATTGTAATTCTTAGCACCATCAGCTTCTGTACTTTATCTTGGCTTCCTCTTTGCTATTCTTATTCCTATGGTACACACTTAGCTCCGTGAGGCCAAAGTTTGTTCAGCATTGCACACCCAGAGCTTGCACACAACAGAAATTCAATAAATACTTGAGTGACTGAACAAAGGAAGCATAGGGGAGAGGAAGGAAGGGAGGGAAGACATGAAGGTAATTGCATTTATAATTCCTTCATTTTACTTATTAACCTTATCTTTAAAGTTCACCATTTACCATTCTGTAAATGATTTATAGAATAATTGAAGTGTTGGCAGATGAGATGATCTTTGATTTTGTTACAGATGCTGAGTGCTTAAAGCACAGAGGGAAGAAAATAAAACAGTAAAACAATGACATTCTATTATTATGAAAACACAAAGACCTATATCCTACTGGAGTCTATAAGTTAATCTTATAAAATGAATGTAATATTTTGTATCAATGCCAAAGGAAATAAAAATAAGAAGAGAATAAGGAGAAAATATGTTGAATATAAAATTTTGTTGAGGTCCATGAATATTTGGAATTTAACGATAATATTTGAATTCAGGTCTGGTCATTGTCTATCAAAGATGAAGAGAAGAGTGTGTGTAACACACATTAGTTACAGAATTTGGTCCTAAGTCTCCTCAGTAAATCGAAGTTTACAGGCAGACCCCACAGAACTCTCCCTGTTTAATATTTTCCTATTAAAAATGACTTCTGGGGGCGCCTGGGTGGCTTAGTCGGTTAAGCGTCTGACTTTCGCTTAGGTCATGATCTCACGGTTGGTGGGTTCGTGGGTTCGAGCCCCGCGTCAGGCTCTGTGCTGACTGCCAGCTCAGAACCTGGAGCCTGTTTCAGTCTGTGACTCTCTCTCTGACCCTCCCCTACTCATGCTCTCTCTCTCTCTCTCTCCTAGAAATAAATAAAAAACATTAAAAAAAATTTTTAAAAATGACTTCTGGTTTTTCATACCTTCACTTCATAGAGTATATTTATCTCTCATTACTATGTTTTTCTAAGAATAAACTTTTTATTCATACTACTAAAACTCAATATAACTTTATCCTTTTCATTTTATGTATTAGGATTCATTTTCATACTTAACTGTGGTTTATAATTATGTACTTGAGTCTACTAAGCAAGGTATATATTTAAGGAAGGCTTGCTTTATCTTTGTTTTCTGTGCTCTAATCTCTTCTTTCATCTACAAGGTATTACTTCTTTTTTAATCTTCCCATTAAAAAATTATTACATGATAATACATAATATCCTCTCTCTTTTCCTAGATAAGTGATAAATTATACACAATTTTCTCTACCTCGCTTTTTTCATTTAAAAATATATCCTGTCAAGAAGATGTGGTTTATCTATACGATGGAATACTACATGGCAATGCGAAAGAATGAAATCTGGCCATGTGTAGCAACATGGATGGAACTTGAGGGTGTTATGCTGAGTGAAATAAGTCAGACAGAGAAGGACAAATATCATATGTTTGCACGTATAGGAAGATTAGGAGGAACTTAAAGGAGGACCATGGGGGAGAAGAAGGGGAAAAATAGTTGGGGAGAGGGAGGGAGGCAAACCATGAGAAACTCTTGAATGCCGAGAACAAACTGAGGGCTGATGGGGGTGGAGGGGAGGGGAAGGGGGGTGATGGGCATGGAGGAGGCCACTTGTGGGGATGAGCACTGGATGTTATATGGAAACCAACATGACAATAAACTATTTAATAAAAAAACCCAACTTGACAATAAACTATTTAAAAAAAAACAAAAACAATATATCCCAGCAATAGTTTTATAGGAAATATAGCATGTTAAACAAAATAATTAGGGAAAAGATTTCGTGTTGCATTCCAAATAAAATTGAAATCACTTATAAACTTTTTGAAAAATATATCAGTGGTCAACAAATGTTACTGTATGCAAAACAGTTGTTTGTTCAACAAACATACTGATAATTGTTTGGTAATCAGAAAGCAATGTCTTAAGCTATAGTTTGGTGCATACATATGATATACCCATACATGCATACATATAAATGCTTCAATGAGTTTTGTTACATTTTATAAAATTGACTTTGGGGTTGGTGTGGAGCATGTTAGTTTTAATTTTTCCTTGTTGAAATAATGGGATGTATTCTCCAAGTTAGTGTTATTACACAGAATGCCTGATTTCCAGAAAGAGATTACCGATAAGAAGAAGATATCTGTATTTTCTCTTCCCCAGTTTGCCAGCACATTATGATTTTACTACCGAACAGTAGATGGCACTATAAGTATACACTCATTAGAGGCCAAATTAATTTCTAATAAACTCCAACATATAATTTATATTATTTAATATTTGAAGTTTTTGTGCCTAATGCTGTTCAAAAAGGAATGGACAATTGTCTAGAAATATATTTCTGATATCTTCAGAATTTCTATTCTATTTTATTTGAAATACTATTAGTTGTAATTGCTAAAGGTTTCTATGTTGATAAAAATGATGTTATGATACAAAGTCTACACTTTCACATTTTAATTCAGCAGGCTGAGTAATTTTGATGGGTTAATCATTTTAGTGCTAGAATATCTAAAACACAGACTGTGTATATTCCTTAACTACCAACAAATAGAATGACCATCCCCCATGTTAAAAAGATTTTGACACTTAAAAAAAAATCAAAGAAGTCTCAATGTCAAAATCAGAATTTTGTTGGTCTCCCTTAACTTACGTTATGATTTTTTCTTTCGCTTTGAATTTTTTATGGAGTTTTTGAAAAGTTACCAATGAACTTTATGTTGCTAAGTTCAATATTTATTCTCTGGCCCCATTTTGTTTGACCTGTTAGCAGCTTTTCTCACTGCTGATCACTCTTTGTTTCTGAGAACATCTTTTTTTCTTGGCTTTCAGGTCACCACATTCTCCTGGTTTGTCTTTTACCCCACTGGCTGCCGCTTCTCTGCCTTAGCTTTCTCTTACTTCTCTCTTGTTTTCTAATCTTTTAATGTTGGGAGGCCCCAATATTGGTTTAACTTCCTTTTTTGTCTACATTCACTTCCTTACTGATATCATGTGTGCCTCTTTAAATACAAGTAAAATGTCCTCATTTTAGGTGAAATCCAGAAGATTCAATTGTATAAAAGGAATTGCTGCATTATTTTAAGGTTAGCCTGATGCAGAAGAAGAGTAGTGAATTGAGTTATATGTACATTCTAAACAATCATGGAATGTGTTGTGAGTTTGGTGTGCCATCTGAGTACAGTGATCACCTACTCTCCGAATTCCAGACATAGAGTCAACTGTTTATCTCCCAATTCTATTGATACCTACTAAAAATCTCAAATATACCCAAATTTTCTTCCCATCTCCAAGACTCCTACACCATGATCTTCCTTATCTCAGTTGATGGCAACTCCATATACTTTCAGTTGATGAAGCCAAAAAGTCTCAAAGTTTTCTTGACTCTTCTATTTCCAACCTGTCATGAAGGCCTGTTGGCTCCTCTAACTTCAACCTGTCTCTCACTACTTCCACTGTTAATACACTGGTCCAGTCAGTCATCATGTCTCACAGGAATTATTGCAGTAGACTTCCAACCAGTATCTCAGCCTCCACTCTGACTGCCTTCCATTCTATATCCAGCAGAGCAGCCAGAGTGGTCTTATCAAAATGTAACTCAGTTTATGTGACTCTGCCTCTCAAAACTCAGTGTCTCCACACTTCATTCAGAATAGAATCAAAAGGCTTATAATGAGTGACAAGGTCGGATAAGATCTGGCCCTCAATACATCTTTGAGTTCTTCTTCTACTCCTTTTCTTCTCTGTCAGTCCATTCCAGCCATATTGGCCTTTTCCTTGCTTTTTCTCAAACACAACAGGTGCAATCTTCCTCAGGGATTTTGCACTGATTATTCCCTTTTTCTGAAATTCCTTCCTCCTAGTATTTACATGTTTTGCTTTTTTACCTCCTTGCTTTCTTCACCTCTCACACCAATGAGTACATTGAAGGTCCTGTTTATAATTTCAAACTTTATTCCTGCCCCAGAATCCCATCTCTCTTACCCTATTGGTTTTTTCCATAGTTCCTGTCACTTTTGATAAAATATTTATTGTATTATTTATTTGCTGCGCTGAAATATAAGCTTCATATGAGCAGACGTTGTCTTTTTGAATTGCTTCTCTATCAGTGCCTAGAACAATGCTTGGCATATTGTAGGTAGCCAATAAATATTTGCTAAATAATGAATGAACACATGAATAAGTAGTGAAGAAGGTAGTACACCACAATTTTTTCAGTATTTGGGATCTCTAAATATCGCTTAGTTTTCACATAGTAACTATCACTCATTTTGAAGGATGACACATTGTTAGGATAGGGTTATTTTTTTCTCTTTTAATGCTGATTAACAATAGTGGACCCACTGGAATGAAATTCCAAAATCATTGGCAATGGCCTAGGTAAAAATATAACTCACACAACTTAAGGTATCATGAGTAGGTGCCTGATATTTAAGGGAAGTTTAATATCTAGATTGTTTAGTAAGGAAAGACATGGACATTAATTGGGTCATCCACATACGTATGATGCCATTGGCTTTTCACTTATATATTATCATTTATTTTTTGCATTTCTGTGAGATACATGCTGCCCTAGTTTTGCTGACATGGGGGTTTCTGCTCAGGAAGATAAAATTACTTAAAATTACTTGACCAACAGCACATAGTAGCTAGTAGCACCACTGGGATTCAAACCCAGCTTTGCTCCCTAAGTTCACAGTCTTTTAGGACACTAAAAGACCTTGCCTTCTAGGACACTAACTACCTTGCCTTCTTAACGTGTTTTTTAAAGGGAAATATGTTTAAATATGTATTATACCAAGACCGCGTGTGTGAAAAAAATCACATAGTCCAGTGCTTCTTGAATATTTATAGCCCAGAGGTACCTCAGCTTCTGGACTTACCTCTAGTTCCAGGATGCATTTGATTTTATTTGATTTTAATTCAAAAAATAGATGAAAATGAAACACTGGTGTAAGGTTTATATATATATATATATACCCTAGATCTGGATAAATGGAAGTAGAACATTTCAAGTCATATTACATATTGAACCCTTTAGACCTTTTATAAAGAACAAAGTGATTTAAACTATACAGTAAAATTATTATGAGAAGAATACAATCAGCCAGGTTACACTCTAACTGCCACTATAGATTTTTTTTGACACCCCCCCCAAATTAACCTATTGCCTGACCTAAATTTGGATGGGAAAATAATAAAAGGACAAAATACTTCTCTCTGAAGTACATTCTTCTGGTCCCAACTCTGGCTGACAATGACTCCAAGGGCAAATCACAAGCAAAGTACATGCAAAGATCATATGCTGTTTTGAAGTGAAATGAGGTTGCCTAGCTCACACATCGGCTCTCTACACCCAGACCTCTGGAGACTGCTGCTGATCAGACAGAACCCATGTTTTCTCCACACCCGGTCTGTAGCCACACCATCAGGAAAAGTGTTCTTCTCCTGGCACTTAAACCGTAGCTCAGAGTCACAGAAAGTTCTTTCCTCTCTCATGCCCTGGTGTTAGTAAAGTGACTTTTTAGGCCTGGGGATGTTTCACATCCCTTTTATTTTGGGATTTCATGTCTTGAGACAGCTGGTGAGTGTTAATGACCAGGCCCCAGTGCTCAGGTCTGCACGTCCACTCTCCCCATTTCAGAACAAGGGAAACATCCTGGGCAGTAGTTCTCACAACACAAAGAAGACACTAAAGCCTCGGGATGATCCTCAGTGGGAGAGGAGCTATTTTTCAATTTGGCTTGGGGCCAAGTACTGAAAAATGTGAAACCATTGATTACATATTACTCCCTTTGGCCAAAAAGTCAAAATTATACAAACACACAAGAAAAACCTACTATATTTTTCCCACATTCTTTCTTTTCCCTAGATATATTGTTTAAAATTTGCAAAGTTGTACAAAAGATCCCATGGGAATGCCACTTCCCACATGAACAGCTTCCTTGCTTATAAGAGATTCAATTCAATTTTCTGGCAGCTGAGGGGCCAATTTAAGTCTAAGTAATTTAACCCTAGAAGTCCTCATATGCCATTATGTGGGAGAAGGGAAGGAAAAGAATGATAAACTCAAATCTCTAGAAGTTGAGAAAAGATTGTTCTGTGTGGTATTTGGCTCGGCGTTGTCTTCATGCAGTATTTGCCTGGTGATACAAAAGAAAGGGTAAGGAGATATAATTACATAGATACAGGCATTTGTATAAGATATACTGAATATACTTTGGTGCAGCTAAGGTCAACTGCCACATGTTAAGATCCATATCCTAGGAACTAAGCTAGTTGTGGGAGATTCAAAGGTGAGTTACATTCAGTCCTTGTCATGAGCTTTGCCATCTAAACAGAAAAAAATGGACTAGCATTTAAACATGGTACCTCACAAACCAAAAGAAAGAATACCTACAACAGGTAGATATGATCGATTACCTTATAATCACTTTCAATACCATGATGCTATCCCTGTGGGCCTCTCTCAATCACAGGGATGAAATGAATTAGCAATTTTAGCTAGTGAACTGGTTAGACTAATGAACCATCCAAAGCAAACTGAAATAAAGAAATAGTTTACCTCTATCTAGGACATAATTTATATTGTTATGCAACTGCATTATACTCCTATGAAACTCAAATTATGATGTTTTTGAAACAGAAAAAAATGGAGTATGAGTGAAATTGGAAGGGTTCAGGGAAGCATTCTGTTTCTTTGATAAATATTATTGTTATTTTAATCATTATACCATCAGAGATCCCATAGTGTTCTACAGCCCTCATATCTTAAAGACTGAGGAAGACCTCATTCTTTATATGCTATGGGGATTCACTCTACTTCACATAAAATTCTGATAGCTATCTTATGAACTGCAGTCTTCAATCTACAACAAAGCCTATAGAGAAATGCATTGAATATTACTTTATACCAGGTTCTATATCAAATGTCTGTCCATATATCATTTTATTGACTCTTGTTAACAGCTCTCTAAAGAAGCTGATATTATTCTTGTTATTCAGAGGAAGAAATTATTTGAGATTAACCAACTTGCCCAAGGTTACTCATCAATTAAGTGTTCACACTGGGATTCTGAGCCAAGGTATAAACAGTGACCAAAAATGATAAGATATAATTTGTTAATAACAAGCATTTTTGCTTTATATATAATTGCTAAATGAAAATATCTTTGTATTTGCCAGAGTGGCTTTGAATTTAACAAAGCTTTAATTCCACTTGAAAGAACATCGTTGTATCAATGTACTAATTAAAGTCAAATACTTTTCTCAAACAGAAGAATGATTTGGAAAGACTGGAATGTTAAGAAAAATCTGTGTTGTTTTTTTTTTTAATCCTTCCTGTTCTGGGAAATCAACCAATGCTTTCTTGTTGATATAATTTCTGCCAAGACATTGAAAAGTACAATATATCTAGAATATATATGATCTATAGAATAGCCAGAGGAGAGGGATACATTAGTGGTGGTGTTTGAATGGGAAACAGGAAATCAATCTTCAAAATAATGTTAGATAATGTGATTCAATTAGCCTCAAAGCCTAAACATGCTTTTTTTTTTTTATGCCTTGATATTCTCCTTTATTCTTTTTTCCACGGTATAAATTGCTTTTGCCCTGTAAAGTATTTGTTTAGTAAAAGTGTAAGTAAGAATTAATTTTTAATACAGCAATAAAATCTTACAGAGCATAAATTTTATTTAAAAATACATACACATATTAACAATCCTTAAAAAGACAGAATATCAAAACAAATCAGCTTTCTGCCTGTCCTGAATAGTCACTTTCTTTTTAGTTTAATTTTTAAGTTTATTTGTTTATTGAGAGAAAGAGAGAATCCCAAACCAAGCCCTGCACTGAATGTGGAGCCCCAACAAGGGGCTCTGTCTCACAAATTGTGAGATCATGACCTGAGCCCCAATCCAGAGTGCCCCAACTTAACCTCCTGAGCCACCGAGGTGCCCCTCTTTTCTGTTTTTAATCCCTCCTAATGTTAGGATGAGAATAGTTGGAAATAAGCTTAGTCTCTGAACTCTGGTTCTGGAGATTTATTTGCTCTTCAGTTTGTTCATCATCTCATTTTTTTAAATGTTTTATTTATTTCTGAGAGAGAGAGGGAGAGATGTGAGCAGGGGAGGGTCAGAGAGAGAGGGAGACACAGAATCCGAAACAGGCTCCAGGCTCTGAGCTAGCTGTCAGCACAGAGCCCGACGCGGGGCTGGAAATCACAAACCGTGAGATCATGACCTGAACGGAAGTTGGATGCTTAACCAACTGAGCCACCCAGGCGCCCCTCATCATCTCATTTTATAGCTACTGTGACATTTAGAAGAAATAAAACAATTCCCTTTGAGATTTTAAAGCTATGAACACATATGGAATTCCAAGATATAGAGAAAATGTATTTATTATCATTTTAATGATAATGGTAACGTTAATTCTTTATTTTTTTTAAATGTTTTTTTATTTATTTCTAGGAGAGAGAGAGAGAGACAGCGTGAGCAGGGGAGGGTCAGAGAGAGAGGGAGTCACAGACTGAAACAGGCTCCAGGCACTGAGCTGGCAGTCAGCACAGAGCCCGACGCGGGGCTCGAACCCACGAACCGCGAGATCATGACCTAAGCGAAAGTCAGACGCTTAACCGACTAAGCCACCCAGGCGCCCCACGTTAATTCTTTAATATAATTGGCTACTTTATCTCTAACGATTTACTTGTGATGTTTAAATTAAGAGAGGAAGGTTCTTTGCTTTGGTAGTGAACCCGGGAAGATGTGAAACATGTGGCTGCCAAAGGTCATGACCCAGCCATGTAGAAGGTCCTGGTTTACAATGGGGAAATAAATCCAACACACAGAAAAATGCAAAAATGAGAGAGAGAGAGAAAGAGAGATGGAGATAGAGAGATAGGGAAACAGACAGACACTGAGAGAGAACTGATGGCATTAAATCCCTGATTCTAGACCCTGAGGGTCCTCAAGCTGCTCTGACTTCTGGTTTCCAGAAGCCTGGCTTCCCGTCTTTAATTCTGAAAGCCAACCCAACAGCTTTCCAGTAAGGTCTCCTATATGGCTTTCCAGTTGTTGCTGTTGCTGTTTTGTTGTGATTTTTGCTTAAGCTTGCTCAGATGGAGTTTCTGACTTCTACAACCAAAAGCTCTTATACATATAAGAACATTATCATCCCAAGTGCTGAACTCTAGCAGTTCTGTGACCAAAAGCAAAGGACTACACACAGTGTCGTCCCACCCTATGAAAGTTTTCAGGCACTAAACATCAGAAAGCCTGGAAGACTCCATGGTAACAGTGCTAAATATGAGATAAAACTATATATTCTGTGTTTACCTAAAAAGCCCCAGTTTATGCCCATGGTCATGGTCTCCTGTCTGCTTAGCATTTGTCTCAGCGTTTTTCTTTTCTTTTTTTTTTTTTAATGTTTTATTTATTTTTGAGAGAGAGAGAGAGAGAGACAGTGCACAAGTGGGGGTAGGGGCTGAGAGAGAGAGAGAGAGAGAGAGAGAGAGATTGGGAAACACAGAATCTGAAGCAGGCTCTGGGCTCCAAGCTGTCAGCACAGAGCCCAATGCGGGGCTCAAACCCACAAACTGGGAGATCATGACCTTAGCTGAAGTCAGATGCTTAACTGACTGAGCCACACAGGTTCTCTGAGTTTTTATTTTCTAAATAAGCATTATTATTGATAGTTACATTAAAATAATCCAGCACCAGTTTGTGAGAGTGCTGCTTTTCATTTCCAGCTTCTGCAACAGCCTCATCAAGTAGTATATGACCTGTGTGCACTCAAGATTCTTTTTCATGAAATATATGTAGGCAACTGTATGTGGAAGAGTCCTCACATAAGTCACAGAGTACAATCTGAACACTTTTCTTCCAATGTTTTGTCATTTGTCTTTTGTTGGAAATTTGCTTGTTTATATTTTATTGTTTGATAAGATTTCAGTATTTTGCAATGAAAACTTTAAGAAATTGTGAATTTCAAAAGACAAAAATCCATATTCATTGAAAAATTGATTATCAAATAACTCATGAAAGCTATGTAATTTAGAGAAAATGTTTGTTGGCATTTATCATCACTAACTGTATGAAAACCAAAAGACACAATCTACTGAAGCAGAATCAGCATCTCCTTGAAAACTGAGTTGTTATTTTTAGACAAAGACAAATCATTTTATAAAGTCAGCTGTATTATACACATTTATTATAAATCATTCATTTAGGTCAATAAGTTTTCTTAATTGTTTCATGTTTTCAGTTTCCAAGTTTGGTCATGAATCTTGGAAAAGAGAAAATACATTAGGTCCCCAAAACATATACTTTTTGGTGAATGATTTATTTGTTGAAAAATAAGAATAGAACATTCATAGAGAAATAAATATAGGTATTATTGGGGAGACTAAACCTTAAGTTCCTTCTGTATAAGAGCTGTTTAATAAATCTTGTGGGCCAAATAGGAAAGGATTTCCATGGGTTACTAGATGGATGTTGAATATCTTTCAAGAGCCACTACGCTCTAATTAGCAATTTTAAATGTTGTCAGTGCTTTCATCAACTTGTGCAGGAGCATCTAAAAGTCATTAATACCTGCACATTTAGAGATTTCACTAAGTGGGTCCTCAATATAATTGCAACAGTTCTTTTTGCTGATACAGATTATTTTGTTCCCTGACAACTTTAAAGAATAAAAAACAGCTATTGGCTGAACTCCTGGTTAAATTTAGGAACACTTTTTTTTTTTATGCAGGGCTACCATTTCAGGGGCTGCTTGGATGTCACTTTGCCCATAGTTATGACTGTATTTCTTATTTATTTATTTGTAGTGTTTTTATTTTTATTTTATTTATATTGAGTGGGGGAGGGGCAGAGAGAGAGGGAGAAGGAGAATCCTAAGCAGCTCCATGCTGTCAACACAGAGACTGACACAGGGCTCAAGCTCATGAACCGAATTGTGAGATCATGACCTCAGCCGAAATCAAGAATCAGATGCTTAACTGACTGAGCGAGCCAGGTGCCCCATGACTATATTTCAGTTTACTAGGTTCGCCTATAAGAGTTAGGTAAAAATCAGGGTGCCTGGGTACCTCAGCCGGTTAAGTGTCAGACTTCAGCGTCTGACTTCGGCTCAGGTCATGATCTCATGATTTGTGATTCAAGCCCCACATCAGGCTCTGTGCTGACAGCTGGCTCAGAGCCTGGAGCCTGTTTCAGATTCTGTGTCTCCCTCTTTCTCTTCCCCTCCCCTGCCCTCATTGTCTTTCTCTGTCTCTCAAAGATAAACTTTAAAAAAATTTTTTTAAAAAGAGGTAAAAGTCTTTCTAATAGGTCTTCATAATATAATGGTAATTCTTTGTGTGTTCTTTTGTCAATCCTATCCTATCATTGACCTACAAATAAAAAATTACATGCTGAAAGGATCTTTAGAACTTTATTATGTTAATATTTTTCTAATTTAATAGCTCTATGGATTAAGTTATTTTTATTATATTTTACATGTCATTAAGCAAGGAACTAAGATAAAGTTTATCTTCTAAGGAGGTAAAAGGACTATATATATAGTTTCAGTTTTTTTCTAGTTCCAAAGTCTCTCTTTCTCTCCCTTTTTCCCTCTCTTCCCCATCCTCTCTCTCTCTTTCTCTGTGAATGTGTGTAAAACATCTGACCTTTAAAATCTAAATTAGACTCTAATTATTTGGAAATCCATGGCAAGTTAAATGTAAGGGTGTGTTGGGCAATTTTCCAATGAGTTTAGTCAAAAGATATGGCTAAGGCTGATAATTAGCAGATAGTTTGTTCATTGCCTAAATTCAACTGATAATTGCCCATAACTATTTTTCTTTGTTTACATAACATAAATTTGACCCAACTGTATCAAAATATATTGCTGTCAAAGAGAGTCCAAGACATTCTGACACTCAAATTTGCTCTTACTCTTCCCTTCCATGTAAGAAGACTTAATTAGATAAACACCTCAATTTATCATCTTATTCAAGGGGAACTATGGTCCAGGCAGATTGTCACTGGCTTGAGGTTCTCTCCTCTATCCCCTATTTAAACTCTCTCCCCCAAAGCCAGAATTCTCCATGGAGGTTACCTGCATGTGAAGAGTAAAGCAGAAACACTGGCATGTTAAGAGAGCATAGTGATATAGTGGTCCCGAATCTCACTCCCCTAATACCCAACAATAATAGGCAAAAATGATAATAGCAGGCAAAGCTAAAGATTCACCAAAAAAACCAATCACAGAACAGATTGGGGCATACATTTCAAAATTTCAGAAATTTTACTTGTTGATAATGGAAGCCAAAGAGTGAGGTGGTTGGGCTTGTTCCTCAGCCCAACTTCATCCAAGAAGCAAAGGGGGAACTGATCAGACCCTGAAAAACACCACTTATAACCTTTAGCTTGGTGAGAAGCCAGCTAAGGAAAGAGAAGAAAGTGCGAGGAAAGAATCCATGTATATGTCAAGCAAAACTTCTCTCAAGAGTGGAAATCCCTGCATCCCAACAGAAGACCTCAACAGAGGCTCCATGGCACTGAGTTGAGGTGGAGGAAATGAGTCACAGCCCAAACAGGTCACATCCTGACTAGATATCAGCATCTCTGATGTAGGATAATTAAGGTAATCTTAGAAGATAAAGCAGAATCTAGGTGTTAGCAAATATTTCATTCAGCCCCATATGGGTTTTCCCCTGTCCTTTCTTCACACCCCTGACTATCACCAGTGCACAGACTATCTGGTACTACAAGTGTAGAATATAACGGGGCAGAAGAGAATAGCCCAGGGTAACTGGAGAGAATATTTTTACTAACCCTCCCCAGAAAAATTCCAAAACCAACCATTTAGGAAAATGTCTGTGAGCATAGAAACCTTCTGAATTGCTTCACAAGACGGTTTCACATGGATAAATAACCAAAGGAAGCATTTTGACATTATTCCTCCAAGTGTGTCAATACAACATAGCTATATTTTTCTAACCCCACAGAGAATTAACACTCTTTCCCACAGTCATTTTGACTCTTCTGATGCTCCCTTATAATCAAATTGTCATTAACATCTGTTTTAAGCAACAAGACATTCCCACGGTAGCAAAACTATGATGATTTTTTCATATGGAGAATGTAATGGAAACACATGAATTGAGGAAAACAAATAATAGCTTGTAAAATCTTGGGATTCAAGAAAAAAAATTGATTAATTAGTATAAATCTTATTTTGTGGGGAGAAATGTGAGAAGGATACATTAGTCACAGTAGATTCTTCTTTACTGAAAACCTTTAGAGAACAACGAACCTGTAGCCCCACATTGGTTATTCTGAGATAAGACTCAACTAACTCTTCTCTGTCTTACTGTGCTTTCTGGGGGCTTTCTCAAGATGGAAGGAGCCTTTTAGATTCATTCTTTATTGTCATTAATGGGTCTATATTATCATAGGCAATGTGGCAAGACAAAAAACTTTCCCTTAATAGCTCTAGTACCGGATAAACCTAGGTGTCGAAAGTGGTTGATTGTAAGCAATGAAAGCACTTATCTTCACTATTACAGCCATTCAAGGGCCAAAATTATAGGTATTTCCCATTTCGACTGATATAAATTTTTACTTATTTTCATCACAAAGAGAAGTGTAGAAAGAGGGCAAGTACCACAGACCTAACTTTGTCCATATGGTCTTTTTAGAAAGATTCTTGATTACTTTCAGAGCTCTCCTCAGGCTGATCAACACCACATTGCGATATTGTACCCAAAATAAGTATGGTTCACAAAAGGCAAAGGGAGAGGTGGGCTAGCAAAAGCATTCTATGTAAGTATCCCCAGATGTCGACTTACATTCTAGAAAGATCTTTGTTTAATTAAAAATTTAAAAGATTAGAAAAAAATCTCAAAAATGTCTAGTCTCTCTCTCTCTCCTATTCTTGTTTGATATATAATTCTCCTTAATTACACTCCTTCTTTTATCTGTTTGAGAGGTATTTATTGGGAGCCTATTAATCTCTGCTAGGCATTGGGTATATAGAATGTTGAAGAAAACACGTATTCGTTAACCTCATGGAGTTTTAAATCTACTACAAGAGACAAAACCAAATTTATGCAAATAACTACATAATCCCAATTTACAAGTTTAAATTGCTCCAGTTGCATGGAATCCTGTGTCTCAGGGAAGTGTTCTCAAGAGAATTCAAATTTATGTCCCACTCCTTTTGATTCCCCCTCTGAATTCAGCTCCATGTAGATTCTACAGCTCCTTTGGGGTAGAGTTCCTTTTCTCCTTTATCAGGTCTAATATATTCTGGCTTAGTGACTGCTGTCCTAGAAGCTGGGGGGGGGGGGCGGGGGAGAGTGGGGTAGATCCTGACTGTGGATCATACTATGCTGCAAGAGGACTCCTATATAATCTCCAAAGTTATTCAAGATATATAAGATTATGCCTCCTCTTAGAGGGGAATAGTAAGCTATTTCTGAGGCTCACATAGCAGGGGAATCTGGAGATTCAAGAATTTCAGATGATCCCAACCATGTTCAGGATCTCATTCTTTCCTGTACAAATGATAGAATGACTAACTTTAAAAAGTTCAAGGATTCAACAGTGAAACTGCTACAACAACAACAACAACAGCTAAAGCTCAGTGAGTTCTTCAGTTTTGTTACAAATAAACAGAGTTGGGGCACCAGGGAGGCTCAGTTGGTTAAGCGTCCAAGTTCAGCTCAGGTCATGATCTCGGGGTCCATGAGTTGGAGCTCCAGTCGGTCTCTATGCTGACAGCTCAGAACCTGGAGCTTTTTTCAGATTCTGTGCCTCCCTCTCTCTTTGCCCCTCCTCCACTCACACTCTGTGTCTCAAAAATGAATAAAAACAAATGAACAAAGCCATAATTTCCCAAATTTAAAAATCAGAAGTTATAAAATATAGCTTCAAGATGTTCGATTCATACCTTATGCATTGCATTCTGTTGCTAACAGTAGTTTGTTAAAATGTCTGACTTTTAAATAATAAACTAATTTTCTTATAGAAACATAACAAACTAGGGGCGTCTGGGTGGCTTAGTCGGTTAAGCGACCGACTTTCGCTTAGGTCATGATCTCGCGGTTCGTGGGTTCGAGCCCCGCGTCGGGCTCTGTGCTGACTGCCGGCTCAGAGCCTGGAGCCTGTTTCAGAGTCTGTATCTCCCTCTGTATCTCTCTGACTCTCCCCCTGCTCACGCTGTCTCTCTCTCTCTCCTAGAAATAAATAAAAATAAATTAAAAAAAGAAACATAACAAACTATAAAATAAAACTTTAAAACCTTCCATTTACAATAGTGTATCAATTAGGAGATGCATTTTGCTGCTAGTAACAGACTGAAAATAGAAGCTGAATAAATAAGACAAAAATCTCTTTATCTTTCACTTAAAAGAGGCCTACAGGTAGGCAACCCAGAGTTGCTATGGCTCTATGATTGTTAGGCCTATCTCTTTCTGTCTGTCATTTTTAGAGAGCAGCTTTAAGTACCAAGTTTATTCCATGTTTCAAATAGCTGCTGGGGCTCCAGCCATTACATCCATAGTACCAAAAAGGAGGAAAGTGAAGTTCACGTGGTGCATGCACATTATCTGTATGTCTTCACTTTAATAGAAATTTTCAGGAGTGTCATCTAACAACTTTAATTTTGTCCCACTGACTGGAAAGTAGCCACAGGCCACACCTAGCTACAAGGAAGACAGGGAAATGTAACCTTTTAACTGAGCACTTTGTCACCTTGAATCAAACCAATATTTTGTCATTAAAGAAGAAAAGGACAATGAATATTAGTGTTGGCAAGTAGTAATCACTGCCATAAATAGCATTTAGAACTACATAATATTGAGAACTACGGAGGATTTGTCTTGGACATATAAAATAAGATTTGAACAAATCAAATTTTACTGAAGTTGAAAAATATCTTTGAAGTAATTAGAAGGGCAATGGTGGCTTTGGGTGGAAGAAACCCAAGGACAGAATGGATTGTTGTCAAGATGCTAGCTCTTGTTTTGAGTGGTAGCTTGCAAGTGCTTATTTAATTGTTAAAAATTAATAGCTAACTAAATGCACAGAAGCAGACCATTTATGAACAAATAGTAAGAATGCGTCATGAGCCAAGACTTGTTATTAATCCATTTCAAAACAGAATGTGCAAATTTGAAATCCTACAGTTTTAATTTAAAAATGACTCTAAAATACATATGAAAGTATGAATAAGTGGGAAAGCCAGAAAAAAAAGCAAAGTGGGAGAGGAGGAGAATAAAGAAAAAAATGTGCACTGTCAGATTTCTAAAATTCCTGACACATCATTCTAATTACTCCCTTCGCCTCTGGGAAGGAGGAAACAGATCTTAGTCATTAACCCATGCTGCCTTTGATTCATGGGTACATCCTTCTCGTATTTTATTGGGAGTAACGGAAAGGGAGTCATTGTTCACTCTCCTACACTAAAGAAAGGTGATTATTGCTGTGCTTATACTACTATATTTTCCCGTGACTCATCTACAGATTTCAAGGTGCCTTTTTACATTGTGTCATTAACTACGTTCTGCTGCAGAGACTACTGGTTACCTATTCCAATATCTATTCTCTCTCTTTGTACTTTGATCTTACTCAGAACCATCAATAATGTGAACATGGAAGTGTGTGAATCAGAAAATTTTCTTAAAAGACAGATGGTGTGCACCCTTTGGCCTTTCTGCCATTTCCTTCCTGCTGCCTCTGAGGCAGAGGCAATGCATTTGTGAGCATGATGGATGGGAGAACTCAGTGCTTCTCTGGATTTCCTGTGACTCCATGGAGGCACTGTTTCAGGCCTGGGCTGCACTCTCTGATCTTTATTAAACATAATCGAGCACAAACGCCTGCTTTTTAGCTTCTCTAGAAAGTAGGGTCTCTGTTATATCCACTGACTCCAGTCCTAACTGACACACTTTCCTACTCTTGGTTATATGCCAAACTATTTTAAGAATCAGAAGCCACAGGAAACCGGCAGCAGAGTGCTAGGCAGAACCCACATTCTGAAGTAGGATCTTGAAGCCAATGATGGAAAAGATTCTACTGTGCATTGAAGCAGATTCTCTCATATGTGCATTCACTATATTTTATTGTTATATCTTACTAGTAGGAAAACTACCTCTTCCAAAGCAACTCCTTCATCTCGAAAAAGTGTAAGACCTTCTTACACTAGCACTACATAAAAATATATTTAAAAATATGAAATGAAGCATTAGTGAACCATCAATTATATATTGATTAATATGATAGTTGCAGTGCAGAAAGCATGTTTGCTGAAGTGTAAGGTATCTATATAATATCCAGACACAGAGAAGTATGCCATTCCTAAATGTTTGCACCTCAGTAATATTTTTGAACTGTTGTGTTATTTAACATAAGAAATACCGTTGACCTTTGAATAACATGGGTTTCAACTGTATAGGACCACTTATATGTGTTTTTTTAAAAAAATAAATACATTACGGTACTGCGAATTTCTCTACTGTGTTTTCTCTTACTTATAATTTCCTAGTAACATTATCTTTTCTCTAGCTTACTTTATTGTAAGAATACAGTATGTAATAAACATACAAAATATGTGTCAATCAATTGTATATGCTACCAGTAAGACCTTGGTCAACAGTAGGCTTTTAGGAGTTATGCTTTCGGAGGCCAAAAGTTCTACACTGGTTTTCGTCTGGTGGAGGTCAGCTCTCCTAACCCCTGAGTAGTTCATAGGCCAATTGTATTTCCTTTACCAACACTGTTACTGCTAATGGAAAGTCCCTGCTCCAGTATAAAGTGGCAGTTAAGTGATCCCAGTCCACAATCTGTAAGTCAAAAAGTTTGGTCAGCTGGAGGGTAGAGCAACATAGACTTAGGGGAATTGGGGAGGAAAGGCGATAAGTAAAGACTGGGAGCGAACGGCAGACTGTTGAGAGCGTATAGGAGAATTCTCATTGGGTAAGACTCACTGGGTAAAATAAGTTTTGTGAGAAGCTATCACTAGCTCTAAAGGATCATGGGATTCGTGGCTATTCAGTAGCTCTACCTGTGACATGTGGACGAATTCCCCAAAAATCTACAGACACAATGTGAAACCATCAGAGTCACTTCACTGCTAAATTGGAAATTGCTAAGTTGTTTCTTTGTGAGTGTATTTTAATCATGTACTTCATTTTTTGAAAAATGTGGGGAAAATTTTAATGAATTAATTATTCAATGTTTTCATAGTTAGTAAAATAATGCTGTTGTATGATAAGATGTTTCTAAGAATTTAGGTGCCACTATACAAGACACATTTTAAATTAAAAAATTTAAGGTAGAGACAGTTTTAACTTTTTTCCCATTCTATGTATTCTCTCAGCAGTTTGGTTGGAAGGAAATTTGCTAGGAGTCAATGCTGTTCTCCCTGCTGGAGATGCGGTGATGACAAGGACCCGAGCCCTGACTTGCAGATAAAATACTTTTAGTGTGTAAATGCTAGAATTCTTTCTGTAGTTTGGGGCGCCTGGGTGGCTTAGTTGGTTAAGCGTCTGACTTTCGCTCAGGTCGTGATCTCGCGGTTTGTGGGTTTGAGCCCCGCGTCCTGCTCTGTGCTGACTGTCAGCTCAGAGCCTGGAGCCTGTTTCAGGGTCTGTGACTCCCTCTCTCTCTGACCCTCCCCTGCTCACGCTGTCTCTCTGTCTCTCTCCTAGAAATAAATAAAACATTAAAAATTTTTAAAAGAATTCTTTCTGTAGTTCCCTTTTCTATTAGTTCATTTAGCAAAATGCTTAGGTTGTTTCTCAAATATTCAGTGTCTTGACTCAGCACTAGGGGGAGCAACCCTGCAGAAGAACAACAGAAAATCGGAGTTTCACTATCGTTAGAGAAATATTTAAAAATTTCAGAAGTGAATGGATGAGAATTGGTAAGATGTCGAATCACAGGCGTGTGATGTGAGCAACACCCATAACCAGTCAGCAAAGTACTTTCCAAGTGAGGTTAGATGGTGGAAGTTGAGGATCCTGCTTTGGATTACTGAAATCTTTTTTAGGGAAGTTTTTCCAGGACTGGAACTTTTTGAGTCCATACATTAAACAGTCTCCAGGAAACTAGAACATATCACTTTCAAGAACTGTGCTGCCAAGTGCTGCTAATTAGCAGGGATAAGGCAAGGAGAAGTAGGTAGAACAGCTTCAATTATGACCAGGCCTTAATAAGTAGACCCCTAACACAAAGGACTTCTAGAATGAACGATGATTCTATAATGCAGAGAACATACTATGTTATTTCCTTGTAAGAACAATTTTTTAAAAATTCAAGAAATTTAGAGTCGAAGACAAAGATAGAGAAAAATAGCAAACTTGGTTGAAATGGCTATTCTTATGTTTTATATATGTTGTCATTTGGGTTTCCCTAAGATGGTAATGAGATTGGTTATGCCAACCATGTTTTTCAAATTAGAACACAGGCTCTGTATGAGCCAAGCATTATACTAATACTTAATTATTTATTTCTCTCACTGTAACATATTTACATAACAAACATGATCAGAATCTATACAAAACATGGTTAACTATTTTATTTTATTTTATTTTTTACCTTCACAAATAGCTTTAGAAGATGAAGACTTTATTAAAATACAGTAGAAAGACATGGTTAATTTTATTTTAAAATTGAATGCAAACACTGAAAGTGCATATTATCTGAGAAAAACTTGTAATATTTGGCATTTGATATTTCATACAAAAAAATTCTTCAAAAGTAAACTTTATATTTTATTACCAAAAGAGGAAGCTCAGCCCATAGGATTCTTAACTTTTAAAAGTGGTGGTTTTAATCTTAACTTATTTGAGCTGAGTATATAAAGAGGGTGTGTTTCTTATCAAAAGTCACTCGTGCCCTATGAAGTCTTTCTAATTCCTTTTGCTGATTCAGGTGGTGTTGATGTCACTGTCTTTCAGGGGTTTCATAACATGAATGTGTTGATGTGGACACGAGGATTTGATGTACCAACTCAGATCTCTTCCAGTAATCCCCTGGTGTTAGTGACTGGTGAGTAGGACATGCTAAACTCACAGCTAAGAACAAAAGACACTGAGTTCACCTTTTAAGCATGAAGAATGTCCTCTGTTTCCTACTTCTAAATTATAGGACACCCTAATCTTTGACTTACAAAATGGTGGATTCCCACAGAACCCTGAGGGAAAAAAGAAAAATAGTAACTTTCTTGAGAGTATAGTTACTGAAATATTTAACTAACCCCTAGTCCCCAAATTGGAGGAAACACTAGACTTGCATGTTCCTAAATTTGGTTTCTAAAAACTGAGTAATACCATTGACTTTTCATCTGTAGATTTCTGAAGGCAGAAAGCCCATCTGTGAATGGGTTCACAGAAGCAGGAAGCCAGCAGGGCATGAGAGTATCATAGAGTGCCTATGAAGAGGAGGCATTAAGGGCCACTCTATCCTTATTCCTAGAGGGCATGGAAGCTAGCACTCAAGATTCCACCTGAGAGAGACCAAAGTTGAGCAGAGAGACAGGAGCTCCTTAGGTTATTGTTCAGTAGAATGTATACCCAGAAGGGTATATGTACCACAGATGAGGATTTGGGGGAGATGTGCAGTGGCTAAGAAAACTCCATATGCCATCTAAATGGAGACTCCCAAGTCACTGGAACCTATGAAATCAGACTGAATCTGATGGAGGACAGGGGACCTCCTCTCATCCCTCTGTAAGCACCTGACCGTGACTTTGTTTTTGGCCAATTTCAGTTGTCAGGCCAGAGAGTACCATTGGTGGAAGAAACCTCTGAAGAGAAACAGATAAAAGGTAAGCAGAGAAAATCAGGGAGGTGGAGAAGGATGCCATGAGCAGATGATTTAAAGCTGGACAGTACACATTTTCATGAAAAGATTAAGGGACAAATTTCAGTGGGAGGGATTGACTTCATCAGGAAAGACTGAATGAGCATGAGCAGTGGTTCAGTTTTTAAGCCAAACTACTATGTTGAAATCCTGGCTACTCTGTTCACTAGCAATGTGACCTAAAGCAATTAGTTGTCCCTGCACCACATTTTTTTGAAAAAACTAAATGAATTAGAATAGTATCTTGGACATAAGAAATAATTAATACATGTTAGATATAATAATGATGGTGATGATGACAAAGTCACCATCCAGATACAAGCGGGCTTGTAAATTTGATATCTGTTAGGGAAAAATACATCCTGATTTTGTACATAACTGGGTTCCAATGCTTGATACACCTTTTTCAATGTTATGTTTATATGAAGCACAATAATATATTTAATTAAATTTCCTTATACCAACTATATACCTTATGCAGTTAAAACTGAGTCGTCCATAAAAATAAATAAACAATTATAACCACTAAAGTGGTTAGTTTAGTCAAGCAAAATAAAATCTCAAAACATGGATTTAAAATTACTATCTTTTGTTGAAATAGATGGCCATCTTACACACTGCATTTTTAAAGATTAAATGTTAATTCTTTTGTGCTGCGCACAGACTCTAAATCTATTACCTGTCTACCTATCCAACCTCTTATGCCTCAGTCATGAAATTCATTCTTTGGCTTTACACAGGGTCTTTTTTCTGCTTATAAACACACACACACACACACACACACACACACACACACACACACATCTCTTTGTTGTAGGCAGTTTCTTCTGTTTTCCTCAACTGTATTTATAACACTTTCCTCCTCCAAAATACCTTCTATGAATTCTTTCTTTCAACATTGAATTTCATTAATTTTCAACATTCATTTTAACATTCATTCTTTCAACAAATATTTCCTGAACACATAATTGTTCCAGGCATTATTCCATGCCCTTGGAGTACAGTGATGAGCAAAGTTACACAAGGTCCCTCATCTCAAAGAAGTAGCACACTGCTGGGAAAAGGCAGATAAATAGGAAGACAAAAAAATGAACAGCATTGACATTTAGGTCAGTGATGAGGAAAGACCTTCTGAATGATAAAACTGCCAGGGCATATACTCTATAGTAACAGAAACTTTTGTCTGTTTGTGCTGTATTCCCAGGGCCAAGGACAGTGTCAGGAACATAACTGATCCTCAATAAACATTTTTTTTGATACAACTCTGAATGCAATGGATACTTTTGGAATTCAAAGGCAGTATTCCGGGCAGAGGAAAAAGCAAGTGCAAAGGTCTTATAGGAGGAAGGAGTTTGGCATGTTTGAGGAGCACAAAGTAGGCCAGGGAGCCAGAGGAAAAGCCGTAGGAAGTGTGGTCAGACAGGAAGACAGAACTTTGTAGATTCTGGTCTAGGATACAGTAGGAAGCCATTGAAAACAGGTGGAATCTTTGCCATTGTTTTCTTCTCCTATCTTTATTATTCCTTTTATTCTATTTTATATTCTATATTATTTGGGTTTTTTTTTCACTTCTTGATTTTGACAGTTTACTCATTGTTTTTTGCTAATTTTACTAGTTTTACTAATACATGAATATAACACTATAAAATTTATCTAAGTGCTGCTTTGACTTTATTCCATAAGTTTTGATGAGCAGTATTTTTATGATACATAACTGTTTTATCTCAATGTACATTTCTTCTTTGACAATTTAATTATTAAGAAATGTGTTTTTAAATTCCCAAATATGTGGGCTGTTGGTTATTTTGTTTTTAATTTTGTTATGGTAAGAAAACATGATATGAGTCACATGGTATTTGTTAAGACTTGCTTTGGAGCCTAATACGAGGTTAATGTTTCATGTGTACTTCAAAATACTTTGTTATTATATCATGTATGTTAATTATGCTGTTCAAATCACCTATATTTTTAGTAAACCTTCATCTTTTTATCCTGTCATAATCATAATTCATATACGTTGTTAGGTGTGTGTACAAGTTCAAAAGTGGTATATCTTCCTAACGAACTGCTTCTTTTATACAACCCTTTTAAAATACAACAATGCTTTCCTCCCACCCATAAGTCTCTTTCATCTGGTACCAATATGGTCACCTTTGCTGACACCACCATGTCATTCCCACTTTCTACTTCACATATTTTACTTTGTATTCTTTCTTCTCTTTTCCTATTGGATAAATCGTGGGTTTTTTTTCAAAAATTTCTTTTGTTCTTCTTTTGTTATTGTATGGCAAAAATGTATTCACTCTCTCTCCTTTAAGTGGATACATTCACAGTGTTCATATATGGCGTGGAAAGTGTAAATATGACCAGTATCTTACTCTCCTCTCAGATTACATAAAATTGGTAGAATGCATTAACTCTAATCTCCTCAGTGATCTATGTGTGTTATTGGTTCTGAAATTCATCTTGCTTTTAAGCTCTCCCCTCCCCAAGTGAGCATTTTTTGTTGCGAGGATGGTAGTTTTTAGTGTCTATGCTAATTTAGTTAAGCCATATCTGTTTACCCACTTTCTTTTTCTGTTCTACACTGTTTCTTACATCTCAGACCTTCCTCCTGGGGTCAGTCTCTTTCTTTAGTGAAAATACATTAATTACATTATAAAATCTCACAGTCACGGTCTGAAAATGTTTTTATTTTCTCCTTCTTTACTGATATTTTAGGTTGGTTTCATTTATACTGATGGTCATTTTCCACTCTGAAGACATTATTTTGCAGTCTTCTGGCCTCTGTCGTTGCTGTCCTGGTAGTCTAATTATATATACCCCTGGTAGTCTAATGATTCTTTCTTCATAGCTAATCTGTCTTTCCTATCTGGCTACTTTTAAGATGTTCTCTCTGCTTTTGTGTTTTGCAATGTCTATTGCAGATGCATTTACTTTTTCTTTTTCTTTTTTTTTCTTGGCCTTCTATAGGAATTGCGTTGTTTCCTCTCTCTCATGACTTCTGTGCAATACTGAGATATTATTGTTTCAGATGTTTCTCCTCCCCTGTTCTTTCTATTCTCTTCTTGGGAATTATCATGAGACCTATGTCGAAGCTTCCTGTTTCTCTGATTCTTTTTTTTTTTTTTTTTTTGGTGTAAAAAAGTTTTAATTTTAATAGAATGAAATGTATTGGTCTGGACCTTCATGACTTGTGTTTTTTGTATCTTTTTTTTTTTTTTTACAAATAGTTTACTGTCAAATTAGTTTCCACATAACACCCAGTGCTCATCCCCACAAGTGCCCTCCTCCGTGCCCATCCTCCCCTCCCCCCAACATCCATCAGTCCTCAGTTTTTGTCAGCATTCAAGAGTCTCTCATGGTTTGCCTCTCTGATTCTTTTAAACTCTCTGTCATCCTTTTATTTTTAGTTATCTCCATCTCTATCCTGGATAATTTATATATTCTGTCAAATTGTTTTTCTCTTACATGAAGTCCTTAGTAGCACTAAATACTTCTGTTGTTGTTTCTGCACACTCTGTCTCAGACGGATTTTTTTCCTTTGTATGTTTTGTAATTTTTTTCTAGACAGTTTGTCTTTAGAGGTGCTTGTTTATTTTCCTGAGAGAATCTCGTGGGAGTATGTTGGGTCACGTTCCTTAGAACCAGACACTTGAGACAAGGCTTCAGTGGTAGTGCGTATTAAGGGAGTGTTCCAGGCAAACTGGTGAGGGTGTGGAGGAGAACAGGAGAGAGAAGTGGAGGAATCTGACCAAGGGTATGACCTCAGGCAAAGTCCCATAGAAAATGATCTCAGGCTGATTCTGAAGGTGACTCTGGAGTTACGCCACCAAGTTACGCCACCGAGTTGTTGCAACTGAGGCTGGAGAGCTATGAAAATCGAGTGGGAGAATGTGTCTTGGGTGGCAGTGCTCTGAACAGAGGCCTAGCAGTGCCGGCTGGGAAAGCATACCCACCAGGGAGTCCCTGCCTCAAGAAACAGTAAAGATGGATCCAGGGATCTGGGTGAAGCACAGACACTGACATTATCCACTAAGATGTCTCTGCACAGTGATTCTACATTTGATTTAGCACTTAAGAGTATAACTGGCCGAGGACCAATATTTATATTTGCTTGTCAATTAGAGGATTCTCTGGTACCACACAAGTTTCTATTCTGGAAAGTGCAAGCCAAAGGAACGGGTTTCTCATTTAAGACTTGTTTTCTCCCAAAGTGCAAGCCAAGATGAGCTTGCTTGTCAGCACCCTGGCTGCTGAGCCACTTTTTTCCTCCTTAGCTCTTCTATATTGGGGACAGCTTCTCCAGGAAAGGCCTTTCAGCAAGGCTTCATTCAGTTATACACCTTAATCGTGCTCTATGCAAGGATTAAAATCTGATGCAGGTATTAGCTAGTCTAATGAGCCCTCCACACCCCTCTCTGAGGGCTCATTCTTATCACTTCTGAGGGCTATAAAAATGTTTGCACACCAGCTTGTTAGAGACTTGGGGCTGTGTCTATGAGATGGCTCTTACTATTCTTTTGTTTCTTTGTTTTTTCTTTTTTCTTTTTTTTCTTATTTAATTCTTCAGTGTGTTTCTTCTGTCTCTTTTCTCTTGCAGATGAATTTTATGTGGGAAGAACTTCAAATTCAAACTGTAAGCAAGAGTCATATCCTTCAAGTCTTGGTTTGGACCCCAGTAGTCTTAGCGGGTTCCTAAATTGCCCTTAATTGTTAAGATCAGTGACTGAAAAAATTGGAGAGAGAGTATGGACAGAGCTGTGAGATCAAAGAGTTCCAGAGACAGACGTGTGGAAAACTTGATATCCTCAAGAAGGATAAACAGGAAGAACATGTCACCACTGTAACCAGAAGAGGAGATGAACATAGTTGTGCGTTCTCTGGCCTACAGATGCATTTTATTTCTGTAGTGTGAAAACAATTGGTAGGGAATTCTCTCTTTTATATTCTTTTTCTTAGAAAATAATCGGAGGTTTCTGAGAGACCTGGGGCACAAACTGAACTGCTACTTGCCTCAGTTTCCCTTTTATGCCAAGGAAACTGAAAAACCATCATATGCTGAATGAACGACAAGAAATGAGCTTAAGTCTCGAATGCTGATTGTTTTCTTCAGTACTTTCCTAAAAGTGCTGACACAATATTGCCCCTCCGAACATTGACTTATAAGGTAGCAGCCCAGATAAAGGTGTGCACAAAACATTTAGGCTTCCACTGAGGAACACTTTTAACAAACGATTCACATGTAGATTGTAGGACTGATGCGAACTTCAAGGCTAGTTCCAAAGTATTAAACATTTTTCTTGCTTTCCTCAAATGCAAATAACTGGATTGAAAACATTCTAGGCTGGTATTAGTGTAACACATGGAAAAATCAAATATAAGATTCAAGACTATTTGTGAGGAGTGTTGATTCTGCCCAATTTGGCCAACAGACCTGTAACAATCATGGTCACATGAGGTCTACTCTTCTGTCAGGAAGAGTTCTTTAACTCTTTATAAAGACAGAAAAAGGGTTTTTTGAGAATAACTGGACTTACACTGTAGATGGTAATTGTATTCAGTTTCTTACACAGATCATGCTGTAAAAATTATCAGCTACTCCATTCCTTTCTAATATCAGTTTTCCATTCCCTAGGAACTGGAGAAAACTCTTAAGCAAATATTGCAATTATCTTAGCTTGCATCCTCAGATATAAAAATATCTGCTTAAGTCTGGAAAACCGGGAATGGGAAACATAGCAAGGGTCTGTTTTCCAACCAAGAAAACACTCCCCAGGCAAGAGAAAATAGAAGTACAGAAGTGTGGTCAAGTACAATATATTATTTTTAGAAGGGAGTGTTTTTGCATTCGTCACTTAGATTATCAATTGGCCCCGCCATCCTCAGCCAGACAGCAAGAGAACTACAGAAAGAAAGTAAGCAAAATTTCAAAAAGCTTTTGCTCCGTAACCTCCATGAGACACTGAGTCTTCTGGAAATGGTGGTATGTGTACACATTGACAGAATGTTAGCTGCATTGGTGGTGTAGATAATAAGAAAGAGCTGGATTCAATACCTTCTATTCTTGGGAATAGAAACCCTAACTAGATATCAAGTCTTCGGCTACTTGGCATCATCAGTGGGGCAGCGTCTGGGCAGTGATACTGTCACTGGGTAACAATGGCGTAGATTCTACTCTGAACGTAGGCATGATTAGACACATTATCTCAGTGACCTGCACCAGGATATAAGAAAAATAGTAGGTCTCCCCAAGGTAGTAAACAGAATGTTATTAAAACTCATGTGAGGGGTACCTGGGTGGCTCAGTCAGTTGAGCGTCTGACTTTGGCTTAGGTCATGATCTCACGGTTCGTGGGTTTGAGCCCAGAGTTGGGCTCTGTGCTGACAGCTCAGAACCTGGAGCCTGCTTCAGATTCTGTGTCTCCCTGTCTCTGCCCCTCCCCCACTCATCCTCTGTGTGTGTGTCTCTCTCTCCCCAAAATAAAATAAAACATTTAAAAATTAAAAAAAAAAACAACTCATGTGAGAAACCCATTAGATATTCTTAAATTTATTCGGAAAAGTCTTCTGGATGTTATACTTCTTGAGGAGTAAGTAAGATTATAGATAGCTTTTTCTTAATTATTTCTTACGCAGCTGGTAGAGTTTTTGTCAGGTCTGTGTCATGGTCTGACAGTTCCCTCTGTCCAATCCTACTTCCCCCTCTTTTCTTTTAAGGTGTTATACTTTCCAATCAATAGTTTGCACTCCGGACTCATCTCGGTACCTGTTTTCTAGAGTCCAAAAGGAAAGGTATCCCGCACTGTTCTCATTCCATACAGCTCTGTGTTATGCTATTTTGTGCAACACAGAATCCTTCTCTTCCAAGACCTCCTTCTTAATTATTTCTTACGCAGAGAGTTAATTTGCTACTGTTACAAGAGACCCAATTTTGGATTCGGACTTGGTCTGGGTTTGAATCCCAACTTTGCCTTATGCTTACCAATATGAACTTGACCAAGTGGTAAATTTCTATGAGTCCCTATCTTTACATTCTTCCAATCTGGGACTGAGCTAGAAACAGACCCCTCATTGGATGGAAACATGGGTATATATAACTGGTGTGCAAAACAATTAGACATCTTCCCAACAGTCCCAGAGACAGAGATCACATTTCATGCTTACTGTGGACAGCATGGATTTAGTTACAAGTATGTTTTTATTTTCCTTTATAAGAAGAACTTACCACTAATATGTGTTAAGTGGATGCAACATTATTTTTTCTGCTTCCTATTAAAAAGAAATCCCCTGCACTATAAAATTTGCTTGTATATTTTCCCTTCTCAGAATTTCTAGTTTTAATAATATCTCATCTTCTGCCTCTCTTTGAAGTAAATCTTCTCTTCCTTAAAGTTTGGTATATTTTCCTATCCATTGACTAAGTTTTGTTGTCATTTTCCTATGACAAGTGGAATTAGCTCTTGGTTTTTATAATTACTAGTTCAGCTTTTGGATGAGAATTATGTCCATTGTGTTATTTACTGTGTTTTGAAAGAAAAGTTTCACTCCATTTAACTTCCTCTTTGTCTTTTAAAATAACTACTTGAAATATTTTCCCTAGTGTTTTTCCATAGAAACAAAAAATTGGGAAAAGGACAGAAAGAGAAGGGGAATTATGGAAAATGTTTTAAGTTAGCTTTCTTTTTTTTATTTTTTTCACTTTCCTTGCCAAGTTTAAGCCCATGAAGTCTTGACTAGAAACTAAGTATAGAAAAGCCCCAAACAAACCAAACCTGGTTAAGTATGGTTACATATCCCTATATTATATTTTGATAAGGGATCTTTTTAGTAATAAGCATTATAAAGGAGCACCAAATAATACTAACATCTTACCATTTTATGGTATTTTACAGTTTCACTTTTTCTTCTTTTAATCTTGTATAAATGTACCCCAAAAGTTGAACTGTTCCTTTTGGACCTTTCAGAATCCTGATTATATGGTATTAAGAAGATTGAAATGATGTGTAATAGAATGTGAAATGGAAGCCTTGCTTGAGACCTTAAAACAACAGAGCCCAGAGATTCCAGACATGCACAGAACAGTTCTCCCCCAGAGACTTGAGAGCAGTCACAAATCACAGACCGGCAAGCACAATGATGGCAGTGGAGTCTACTATGTCTCACTTCCATCCAGCCCCTCGCCTTGTAGAATTACCACGGCTGATGTGGTGTCTGTTCACTTTGTCCTTCAAACTGCAAGAGACACACGTGAAGTTCACCAATTGGTTTCCCTGAATCCTCTCTCCCATGATTGAGAGTAGGAGGAAACTCCTCATACTCTTCCTCTTCAGGGGGGCTCTTTTAAAAGACTTTTCTCAAAGACCCCTTCATCAATTCCTTACTACGTGCTAACTCCCAACTCTTATGGTCAAGGAGCCATTAAGAGTTACATGACTGGTTTTGGCTAACTAGTTTTTCCAAGTGCTACAAGGTGTTCTTCCACATTTTGATATCTGAAATCTGTTGGACTTAGCCCACACTTCTATTTTGAAAGCCAACTACAAATAAAATTTTGAAAAACAGAAACACATATGCGCAGCTTGCATAGAGAAATGTATGCCATAAGAGCTGGTTCTCTTTTAAAATCAATGACTCTGACTTCAGAATTCATCCCTGATACTAAATAAATGGGTTCACATGTTATGAGATCATCACTCAAGATTTTGGCCTATCTACTTAAATATCAATGAATACAATAAAATTCAGCAAATATTCACTTCTGGTTTTCTAGATGCCAAACCCAGAAAAAACCAAACAAAGGTATTTGAAATAATTTCAGATATGTAGGGGCAAAAAAAGAAAAAACAAATTCAACAGCAATTTAAAATATGGGACTTAATGCAATAGCAACACATGAATGTGGGGCTCTCCAATCAGATGGGGGGAGCATCAAATGTCGAATGTCCTAATTGGGTGGGGGCTGGTGGCACAGGCAGTGAAAGAATTCATCCAAGGAAGAACAAAAGAATGCAAGTTTGTTGAATACACTGCAAGGGAGAAAGGGGGCAGGACAGCAAAGGAGAGACTGTCTGCGGCTGTGGTGGAGGGCCACGGTTATAAGGTTGTCATTGGTCAGTTAGGGCTTATGACTATTTTGAGGCAGTTTGCATTCAGCTCAGTGGGTGCTGTGGGCTCTTTTGTCTTGTTCAAGTTTCCATTGCTCAAGTTTGTTGCATAAAAGCAGCCTCCACAATGTTGTAGTTTCTATACTTTCTATAACAAAAACTATTGACAGTTCCTTTCTCAGGAACATAGCTAGATTGTTTTCCCCAGCCCTATTTACAGATAATGCATGACTATGTGCCTAGCTTTAACCAGTGGAATATGTGTCACTACTGACATGAGACTTTTAGGAAGCCTGTGTGTCTTTTTCACACTCTCTTTTCCCATCACTAGCTGGGTAGCTTGTTCCCACCTCCAGACATTCTGATTTAATTTATACGGGGTACAACCTTGGCATCAGGATTTTAAAAGCTCTCAGGTGATTCTAATCACCTTCTTCCAGCAAAGCTTGGGAACCTTTATTCCAAGGGAGGGCACGTCACCACATGGAGGAAAACTGTCTGTTCAACAGGAGCATATGCTTTTAACTATAATATAAATAAGGAATAAACTTTTGGGGTCTCTTTGACAGACCAGCTAGCATTACCTTGGTTAGCATACTTAATAAATTAGCAAAATGTACAAAAGAAAAATCATGATGCTAAAGATTGCAGTGATAGTAGTTTGCTCATAGGTATTGCTTTTGCAAAGATATATTATAAGTATATATGATATTAATACATAATATGAGAAATGGAGATATTTCTACCACTTAAGTCATTAAGTTGATTCTTATATATTGAAACTGATACTGACATATTTAAAAATAATTCAACACAAGAAATGTTGTGTATACTCATACAAGAGATTAATATAAAAAAACCTCTACAAAGGTTTAAGTTAAAAACAAATGTTTGCCTGCTCCCTGGTGTTCCATTGATATTAGAATAAAATTTAAGGTCATTATCATGACTTTCCAAAGCCAGGCGCATTTATGTCATCTTACCTTGCTCTTCCTTGCACTTACCATCTTTCAGCCAGCGGTCTTCCATTGGTGCCTCAAAGGCACACAACCCCTACTACTCCAGGACATTTGCACATGCTTTCTTGTCTTAAAACATAATTATCTTCCATGGGTACCTGGGTGGCTCAGTCAGTTGAGCATCTGGACTTCAGCCCAGGTCATGATCTCATGGTTGGTGAGTTCAAGCCCTTCATGTGGTGCACAGCTGTCAGCTCAGAGACCACTTAGGATCCTCTATCCCCCCTTCTGTCTGTCCCTCTCCTGCTCATGCTCTGTCTCTCAAAAATAAAAAAATACAGGGCACTTGGGTGACTCAGACAGTTGAGTGTCCAACTTCGGCACATGTCAAGATCCCATGGTTCATGAGTTCAAGCCCCTCATCAGGCTCTCTAGCCTCAGTGCAGAGCTCACTTCAGATCCTTTGTCTCCCTCTGTCTTTGCCTCCCCCTACTCATGTTTCTTTCCCAAAAATAAATAAACATTTTTAAAAATAATAAAGAAATAAATCTTTAAAAAAACAAAAAAACAATAAAAAACATAATTATTTTCCCTAACATTTCTTACCTTTCACCTGGTTTACTCCTTCTCACCCTCCAAGTTACAGCTTAAATTTAATTTCCATAGGGAAACTTCCTGGTCTAGGTCTGGTCTGGCAATTATACACTGTGTCATATGAGATACATAGTAGACAGTCAATAAATATTTGTTGAAAGGATAAATTAATCCAAGTCTCAATACTTTTCTTTACAAAAAACAAGAACTCAGTGGAGCTGGTGGAAGCAAGAACATCAACCTGTTGGTTTTCAGGACTTCATTTTCACCAAGGACCAATGAATTGTACTTTCTCTGGCTTAAGATGAATATCTTTTTCCCCAATGAATCATTAAGAAAGGAAATGCACTCTTTAAAAGGCTCACATTTGCAGAAGAATTAAAAAAATTGTGATTACGTGACTCAGTCAATGTAATCGTTAGGGCTTATCTAAGTTTATTAAATGCCCTCAGGATCTGTTTCCCAGATTAGCTTCTGTGATCTGCTGCTGTTCCAGGAACAACATCATGTTGTTATTTTTTTTTTAATTTTGACTGTAGCCTCATGTCCTTTTATAGCATTTCCTAAGGAAGTTTGTCTGTATTCACATCCTCAATAAGAATATTGAATATTCAGTATTAAATGCATATGTATAAGTCTGTATTTCCAGATTTATAGGACACATAGTAATGGAGATATAGAACTCACTTATGCGTTTTTTTTGTATAAACATTTGAGTATCCTTCATTCTTACAAACCATCTTTGGAGAAACTGTTCTCTGGTTTCTCTTTGGCTCTACTGCTCAACTCACAGAATGACAGCAGGACTTAGAACAAAGTTCATTGCTTTAAAGGCAATATACTTGACTCAGAATCCTCTTGGGCTCACACTGTCAAGTGTCCTCACTGCTATCTTTCCACGAACACAGCTCATTGCTCTTACCTTCTGCAGTTCTCTCTCTAAGTGAATCTCTGCTCTCATTTTCAAAAGGCTTACAGTAGGAAAATACCCAGGTGTCCATGAAGGTTGCTATGAGCTAGTGAGCAAAGGCATGATTTAAGAGATGATAGAAGACAGTTTGGCTAGAGTCCACCAGCCTTTTCTCATGTGTCTTCTGGGTAATCTATGTTTTGCACTCGAAGGGAGAAGAGAAGGAGTATCAACACTGAGATCTCTGCCTTCTAGGTCACCTTGACGTAGGGAGAGGTGTGCTGGCTGGACCTGGAGTCTGTGTCACATGGGGCAAACCCTGCAAATGCCACCATGGAGGGGGCGCTATCACTGCAATTACTGAAAAAAAAAAAAACTGCTGTTGCAATAGTTTTATATCCTCTATGTGGCAAAGACCGTACTAGATCCACAGTTGGGTGATACAGGCAATGAGCTGTTTGGGGAGAGTATTGAAGCAGAACGGGATTCAGAGAGGGAAAAGCATAAAAGAGATCATTTGGGCGGATTTCTGGGTTGGATGAGCAAAAGCAAAGCTATTGAGGTGGTTAGTACAGGAGGTGTATCAGAGCCGTAAGTAGTAGAGTTTGGTTGGTAGAGAAGGGGTCACTGCGAATGAAACAAAGTTTGGGAGGACCTTACATGACAGAGGAGTCATGAAAGATGTGTGAATGTGACAGAGAAGTGTCTGGAGATGAATTTTAGGAAGATGAATGTAATAAGTATGTATAAAATGGTTTAGGTGGAGAGAGACCAATTAAGAGATTGATACAATAAATAATGAGACTCAAAGAGAGAAGGGAGGCAGAGAGAGAGAAAAGAGATGGATGGAAGTCATTAGTAAGTGTAACATAAATGATTTAATAACTGTGAGGATGGAGGGGGAAGAGTAAAAGAAAGTAGGCAATGAATTCATGATTACTCCAAGGCTTTCTATCTGAGTTACCAGTGCAATTAAATAAAGAATTGGGAAGTGGGGTTAGTTTAGGAGTGGGGAAGGAGACATAAAGAAAGGAGACTATAGGGTTCTAATAATACACACTTTAGTTCAGAAAAGAGAGTTTAGGTTTTACCAAGGTCTTAAAGAGATGGAGAAATTTTTCCTGACCAATACTGGTGTTCTGGGTTTTCTCTACTGACCTCCAAAATTATGTCTGACCCTTACTGCAATTGTAAGGCAAACTTATTTCAATTGCTTGTTTACTTACCTCTTTTCTGCAGTGTTCTCTACACCCTTCAGGGAGGCAGGGAAAAATCCTTATTATATTCCCAGCCAAAGAATCTTTATAATTGTGCTATTTCCCTATACTTTGCTATTACCTAAGTTATGAGAATGGCTGCTTCAGCTGTCTACTTCACAGCTTGAACAAAGAAAGAGCTGACTCGACCTGCAGAAAGAAGAGAAGCTCTAACCGCCAAAGCAACAGAAAGTTTGGGTTTGACTATTTAAATAGTGATTTCATTAGCCCCTGGCTAACTGAATAAGGATATGCAGTTAAATTATAATCACCTTAGACCAAGCGTTATATTTGGCGCCATGACTCAGCATCATTACCTGCACGTAAAAATATTTCTGGAAGTTATCCTGGTAAACAATCAGTTGTGAAGCTACTCTACCACCATGTTTCTCAAACTGGGATATAGGCATTGGACTTTTGACACAACAGACTAATCATGGAGCATATTCCTAGTGTGTTGGCTTTACTTGAAGATTTGGGAAGACATACTTTTTTTCACTGAGGTCAACTTGCATATATTATTTGGCCATTCAATAAATATTTATTGCATTCAGGCAGAATATCAGATTCTGGGAAGTATTGACTTAGAAAATGGATTTGGGGGCACTTAGGTGGCTCAGTCAGTTAAGCGTCTGACTCAGGCTCAGGTCATGATCTCACGGTTTGTGGGTTCGAGCCCCATGTCAGGTTCTGTGATGACAACTTGGAGCCTGGAGCCTGCTTCAGATTCTGTGTCTCCCCCTCTCTCTCTACCCCTCCCCAACTCACTCTTTGTCTCTTTCTTTCTCTCTCTCTAAAACAAAGTAATCATTAAAAATTTTAGAAAATGGATTTGGTAGTGGTATTGGGTCCATCAGTTAAAGTGCAAAATTCGTATGTATTTTTAAGTTGAAGCATAAGACCACAAGAAATTTTGGTCTTGAGGTGGATTCCTTCAGACTGAAGGTGTACATTCATTCTTTCCAAGTGCTCAGAGTGACTCTTGGGAAGAGCCAGGGAGGTATGCATGGAAGGCTGTATAAGTGTGAGAGCCATGTGCCCTGAGGTGCTTCATGGAGCAGGCACAGCAGTCTAACATTCCTGCTCTGCCTGTGAGTGGCCAAACTTGTGAAAGTTCAACAGCCTCTGGGAAGTAGATATTGTCTTCATTTAAGCCAGATTCAGTTTCTGGCACAAAGAAACTGCCTGTGGCCGCTGAACACTGGTGGTGCAAGAATGATTCTTCTCTTTGTTGTGAATTTAAATAGAAAGTTGAAAAGGACTGGAAATACCTTTTATCTTTCTGCAACCTTACCCTGAGTTGAATGCCTTGTGAGATATACAGAAGACTACTAATAGTTTTAAATTGCCCTTTATTTGATTTTGGAAACTGCTTTTAACATAAATGGTATAGGGGCCCCTAGGTGGCTCAGTCGGTTAAGCATCCGGCTTTGGCTCAGGTCATGATCTCACAGTTCGTGGGTTCGAGCCCCACGTCGGGCTCTGTGCTGACAGCTAGCTCAGAGCCTGGAGCCTCTTTCAGATTCTGTGTCTCCCTCTCTCTCTCTGACCCTCCCCTGCTCACTCTTTCTCTCTCTCTCTCTCTCTCTCTCTCAGAAATAAATAAAACATTTTAAAAATTTAGCATAAATGGTATTAGATAGGCACATGCACACAAAATACACATCTGGAGGGGCGCCTGGGTGGCTCAGTCGGTTGAACATCCGACTTTGGCCTAGGTCATGATCTCACTGCCTGGAACCTGTTTCAGATTCTGTGTCTCCCTCTCTCTGCCTCTCCTCCACTCAAGCTCTGTTTCACAAAAATAAATAAACATTAAAAAATTAAAAAGCAAAAAACAAAACCAAAAAAACCCCCAAAGTACACATCTAGAGTTTCATGTATACCTAGGTAAATCCATAAAAATATTAAAATTCGACATATTTAAATATGCTCTGTAAGATTTAGTTAATCAGACATACTATATGACATCAATAAGAAATTACTTCTAGAATTCTGCCTGCTAAATTCTTAAAAAATTTAAACATATTAAAAGAGGTCAGTTAAAGAAAAATAACTAATTACAGAATTCATGAAGGGAAAGCAATTACATGACCTTTAATGTGACTTAATTTAGTATAATATCTCTGGATATCTATTTAAAGGATTATCTAGAAAATACATATAACTAGCATATCATATTAACAGATTTCTTTTAAAATATGTAAATCAATTTACTTTTTTGAGTCATGTAATTATTAGCCTTGAAATGTTTACAATACTAACTTGATGAGCTATTGTCAAAAATACTCCAAATGTAAATAATGTAATCAAAATTGTTATAATATTTGAATTAGCGAGGTCTAAACTTATTTATTTTTATTATATGTTAGAAGCAAAAAGAGTTTTACTATTTTCAGTTTGAATAAATAAAAATATAGAGTTTAAATGAGCGTTTCATTTAACTAATGACAAAAGTATGAATCACTAATTGTGGAGATGATTAGGTTTGCTACCAATCCTGTCTTTACCAAATTTGAACAATGGTGGAGTCAGTCCAGTCTCTTTAACTTGACAAATAAAGGTGAAGTCTCTGTCCCATTTCTGAATCTATATTGTTTTTAATACTTGATATCATTTACATAATTTTTGTTTATTTGTGTCACCAACTCAATGTCGAATTTTGCACCAAGTTATAAACAACATATTTAGATTTTAAATTTAAAAAACCCAAGTCTCATGAAGTTAATATTACTGAGATTTACTACCAAGCCAATGAAAGACAGTGTCATGGATATACTCTAGGTAAGAATTCTGGGGGAAAGTGGATGCTATTGCTTCCTGATGCCTTTCTGTTTATAGACAATCACCTGAACTTTGGTGGTCAATGTGGCCTATCTGAAATGAGGAATTCTCCAGTTTGGAGGAGACTTAGACTTAAGGTTTACATGCTATTAGGCCCAGCAAGGCAGTTCCTTGTTGTCCCTCAGAGACATACTTTTGCATTCATACTTTTGCTTTCTGCGTCACTTGGCTTAAAGTAGCACATAGCAAAATAAAGAGTAAAAAAAATTCACATTTCATTCAACACATATTCATTGATTGTTTGCCAGGTAATGCAGTAGATGTTGAAGCTACAGAGTTGAAGAAGACATGGTCCAAGCTTCCAAAAATTTAAAAATTGTACTGGAAGAGAGACACATAAATAAGTATAATGCAAGTGTAGCTCACTAAAATATATAGACACCAGCAATTATGGACCCTAAAGACTATAATTAACAAGCCATGTACAATAGCTGGATAAAGAAGGGAAGAGCATTTAAGACATGTGGTGCAAAAGGATGGACTGTGAGTAACTTGTTCTGTGAGTATTCTGCAAGAACAGCTAACATTTCTAATCAATTTTAATTTAATAAACGAGTGATAGCTTGCTGTAGGGGTAGTATGTGACACTGAATGTTACATGCTCACAACTAAACCAATGGTTCTTGTTTTTCTCTCTTTCTCTCTTTCTCTCTCTCTTTCTTTCTCTCTCTCTCTGGTTGCACGATTGTGGGTGATAATCTCCCATGCTTGGTTACTTGGTATCAGGTCATGGTGTTTGGCACAAATCAGTCATTTTTCAGAATGCTGGAAGGTGCCCACAATTGGTACTAGTGTATTTTTTGTCACTTCAAAGCACCTGTGGACAGTCCTCTGCTTTTTCATGCAAGAGTAAGCTTAAGAATACTTTGCTTCATTTTAGGTCAGGTTGCCTGCAGATACTGAAACTTTCCTCTGCTGTCTTATTGCCAGTTACATGAAATACAGTATATGACAAGAGTTTATTAACACTATATGTAATCAACATCCGTGTGAGCATATACAAAGGCTTTCTTGCAGAAAAAGATTCTATTGAGCCAATAGATAGCAGTTTTTCCACTAGTGATAGTGAAAGTCATCCTACACAAAGCCCTCCTTTCTCTGATCTCCCTCACACCAGCCATGAAGGTTTTCAAAGATAAGTGCGGGTTAATTTCTTTATTTTTCTTTATATTTTATACTTTCTTTATTATTTGGTATTATGTTACAGTACTGTAATCATCTTTATATGAATATTTTTGGGTTGTGGATTGAATCATCTGACTTTTCATCATTTCTTATGAGGAAATTCACTTTGATATACAAGTGCTTTGGATTATGAGCATGTTTCCAGAACAAATTATGCTTGCAAACAGTTTTACTGTAATTTGAAGCTAGTAATATATAAAAAGGAGATGATAACATAACCAGGAGGAATTTATCACCAGAATGCAAGGTGGGTTTAATACTAAAAACTTGAACAATTCATTTTGGCATATGAACAGAATAAAAGGGAAAAAGCATATGATCAGCATAATAGATGCATAAAAAACGCTAGACAAATTTTAACATCTATTTATGATAAATTCTTTCAACAAACTGAATAGCAGGAAATGTCCCTGGTCTGATAAAAAGGATATATAGAAAACCTGCAGATAATACAGTTAATAGTGAAGTATTGAATCTTTTTTCAGATTAAGAACAAGCCAATTATACTCATTCTCTTTATTTCTATTCAACATACTAGTTAGTGCAATAAGGTAAGAAAAAAGAAACCGGAGACTGACAGCAAAAATATAAAACTTTTTTGGTAGATGACATGATCATGAATGTAGAAAGTTTTTAAGGAATCTGCAAAAACACTAGAACTCATAGGAGAATTTAGCAATATTTCAGAATACAAAGTCTCTTCTATAATCTAGCAGTGAACAATTAAAAAATGATATTCAAAGAATGCCATTTATAGTAGCATTAAAATGATAAAATATTTGGGGTAGATTCAATGAGCTATGGGTAAGACATATACACTGAAAAGCTGAAAATACATCTAATAGATAAAAGAAGACCTAGATAGAGAGATGTATTGTGTTCATGAATTGGACGACTCAATATTGTTAAGATGCAAATTCTCCCCAAACTTGTTTATAGACTCAACACAATTAAAATCAATCTCAAGCTAACTTTAACATTTATATAGAAATGAAAATTGCATTGAAAAGCCCAAATAATCTTGAAAATGAAGGACAAATTTAAAGAACTAATCATACCTGATTTCAAGATGTACTATAAGGCTATAGTACAAAATCAGAGTGGTAAAGGTAAAAGGTTACACATATGAGTCAATGGAACAGAACAGAAAGTCTAAGAAGAAATGTACATTTATTCAAGGGATTTTTGACAAAGGTAACAACGTAATTCAGTGGGAGAACAGAAGTATTTTTTTAACAACTTAATTCATACCTGAAAAAAAGGAACTTGAACTTCTCTCTCATACCACACACAAAAATAAACCCCAGATAGACCATATACCCAACATAAAATCTATGAATATATTTCTAGAAGAAGATGTAGGAGAAAATATTTATAACTTTAAAGCACACAAAGATTTCTTAAAGAAGAAAGTCAAAGCATTAGCAAACAAACAAAAAGCAGTAATTGGACTTGATCAAAATTAAAACATTTTAAAAATACCATTAAGAAAGTGAAAAAGCAAGCCAAAAAATATTGACACATATAGGTGACAAATGGCATACCCGGAATATACAGATAGTCCCTGACTTACAGTGGTTCAACTTGTGATTTTTTAACCTTATGATGATGCAAAAGGGATATGAATTCATTAGAAGCTTAACTTTGAAGTTTAAATTTTGATCTGGGCTAGCAATATGCTGTATGGTGCTTGGATGTAATGCTGGGCAGCGGGAGCAAACCACACACCATGAGCAGAAACAGCCAATACAGCTACAACCATTCTGTACCCATTCAACCATTCTGTTTTTCACTTTCAGTACAATATTCAATAAATTACATGAGATATTCAACACTTCTTTATAAAATAGATTTTGTGTTACATGATTTTGCCCATGTGTAGGCTAAGGTTCTGATCATGTTTAAGGTAGGCCAGGCTAAGCTATGATGTTTGGTAGGTTGTGTTTAATAAATACATTTTTTATTTATGATATTTTCAGTTTACAATGGGTTTATCAGGCCATAACCCCATTGTAAGCTAAGGTAGGTCTGTAGATGAAAAGTTACAATTCAATAAGAAAATCAACAGCCAAATTAAAAGTTTGAATAGACACTTTACAGAAGAGTATCAGTTTTCTATTGTGGGATAACATATTGCCATGAACCTAAGTGGCTTAAAACAACACCCATTTATTGTCTTATATTTCTATAGGGCATAAGTCCAGGTGAGCTGAACTGGGAGCTTTGCTTAGGTTCTCTCAAATACAAAGGTGTTGGCCTGACTGGGCTCTATTTGGAGACTCTGAGGAAGAATCCACTTCTGAGCTCATTCAGGCTGTTGGTAGAATTTAGCTCTTCGTGGTTGCAGAAATGAAATCCCATTTTCCTGCTGGTTATTGGCTTGGGGACTGTGATCCTTTTTTAGAGGTCACACTCGGGTTCTTGCCTCATGGCTTCTTCACCTAAGCAAGGAGAACCTCTCTTGAATCAAATCCTTCTGATTCTTCGGATCTACTTGACTGTCTCTTCTGCCACTAGGCTCAGAAAACTCTCTGTTTTTAAAGGGATCATGTGATTAAATTAGGCTCATCTGGATTACCTGCCTACTTTAATCTAATTTTTAACCAATTGTTACCCTAACTGCATCTGCAAAATCCCTTTACCAGGTGACATAACAGAATGACGGGAGTGACACTAGGTGCAAAGTTCATGACAGCTATCTTAGAATAGTGTCTACAGCCTGGAGATGTATGAATTGTGTCTAGATGTCACACATCTACCGCCTGGAGATGTGTGAACCAACAGGCTCATGAAAATATACTCCCAAAACCATTAGTCACAAGGGAGAGACAAACTGAAACCCCAATCAGGAAATTATGCACATCAAATGAGGAAACTAATGAAATTAAATATTGGCAAGACTGTGAAAGAACTGGAGCTCTCATACTTTTCTGAAAGGAATGAAGGAAGGTTTCAATTTCTTCAGAGAATATTTTGACAATTTTTGTAAAGCTATAGATGGAATTACTATATGACCCAGCAAGTCCACTGTTTGACATTTGCCCAAGAGAAATGAAAACTATATTTACAAAACTTTCATTGAAGCTTTATCCATCATTATCAAAAACTGGAAATAACCCACATCTAATATACAGGTGAATTGATAAAGCTTCATGCGATGGAGCTGTGGTGTGTTTGTACAATGGAGTTCTCAGCAATAAGGAGTAAACTCCTAATATGTGCAACAACATGGGTGAATCTCAAAAAAATATTATACTTAACCAAGAAAGCAGGACACATTTGAAAGCCAACAGTATGACTACATTTACAAGACATTTTTGAATAGGCAAAACTAATCTCTAATGATAGTCTCAGATCAGTGGTTACTATAAGTGGGTGACGGTGAGATTGTCATCAGAAGTAGAAGAGAAACACCCTAGGGAGGTAACAATATTCTGTTTCTTTTATGGTCACTTTTATACCCAAAACATTTCAGATTTTACATATACAGTGGATTGTTTTTATTTTACAAAAATTATACTTAAAGTTGATTTTAAAATATAACGTATGTATTTCCAATGATAACTAACATATTTGTCTTCTAATGAAAACAAACATATTCATCTTATTATTTAACACCATTCTGGAATGTGGAGTTGATTAAAATTAGAGATAGAATATAAATAAGCTACAGTATTTGAAAGTGGAAGTAAGTTGTCTTAGTCAGTTTGCATTGCTGTAACACATTTCCAGGGTAATAATTTGTTGGCTGGGTGGTTTAAACACCAAACATTTATCTGTCACAGTTCTGGAGGCTGGGAAGTCTAATATTAAAGTACCAACAAATTTGTTTCTTAGACGGTCTTCATCCTGGTTTGCAGCTTTCTATCCTCTCACGCTGTCCTCACATAGTAGAGAGCAGAGAGAGGAAATGTTAGTCTCTTTCTCTTATAAGGACACTCACTAATCCCATCATGGGGCTCATGACCTCATCTAAATATAATTATCTTCCAAAGGACCCACTTCCTAATACCATCCCACTGGGGGTTATTTTAACATGTGAATATAAACATGTACTCCATAATACAAGTGTAACATTATTTGCAGATAAAATATTTTCTGCAAAGTCAAGGTAACATGGTAAAATAATATCAAGATTATTGAGAAAGCTTAGCAAAATGGTTAAATATATAATCAGAAAATATAAACAAATAGTACATTCTTAATAGGAGTACAATAACTGAAATAAAAATATAAAATTTGTATGATCGGTCATTACAAGAAATGTACAGATCTATATAAATTTGATAGTAAGATAAAAAGAAGCCTTAAGTAAATGGGAAACCATGTTTTCAGATAGAACACTAAAAATATGATTTTTTTGTGAATTATTTCCTAAATCTAATAAAATTCCAATAAAATGCCCAACAGAGAATAAATTAGCTCAGATAATTTTGAAAAGAGTAAAAAGCAGACTGGCACTACCAGAGTTAAAATATACCTTAAAACTATAATAATCAAATTCATCTGATCATCATAATATAGTTTTTAAAAATGTGAAAAAAATGATCTATTAAACAGAATAGGCAGCCCAGAAACAGATTTTATTATAAAATAATGATAAGTAAATGATAAGGATCAAAGATGATATTACATATTGGGGCAGAGGATAAAGATTAAATGGTGATGATGTAACAAGTAAAATATTAACTTAAGTTCTCATCCCATAGTATATGCCAAAATAAATTCTAGAAAAGAATTAAAAAAAAAAAAACAACCCTTCAAGGGTGCTTGGCTGGCTCAGTCCGTTAAGAGTCCAGCTTCAGCCCAGGTCATGATCTTGTGGTCCATGAGTTCAAGACCCACATCAGGCTCTCTGCTGACAGCTCCTGCTTTGGATTCTGTGTCTCCCTCTCTATCTGCCCCTCACACACACACACACACACACACACACACGGTCTCTCTCTTCAAAAATAAACATTAAAAAAATTTTTTTTTTCTGTTTATATTGTCCCTTTATTAACATTTTGCTTTACCCTGGTACATCAACTTGTGAGTACAGATATGGTCCCTGACTTACCATGTGACTTATGATTTTCTTTTTACTTTATTTATTTATTTTTTTTTACAGTTTATTGTCAAGTTGGTTTCCCATTAAAAAAAATTTAAGTCCTTTAAACAAGTATGAATAAAAGTTAGTATTTATTAACTAAAACACTGGAATACAATGCAATAGTAAAAGCACCAAATTTGCTTAAGTAAACCTTCCCTTAGAAGAAAGCATCACGAATGCAGAGATCCTGGAGGTGTGACTCAGCACTAACCTCGGGGATCTCCAGGAGATCTAGCCAGTGTGTGTGCTCTAATAAATCTTAATAAAGTGTATGAAAACAGCTGTTTTTATTTTTGTAAAGGCAGCACCACGATCGTTTTCTTAAACAACCAATTGAGAAACATACTTGTCATGTATATGTTAAGATCAATATACTCTTATTAAAACCATGAAAATAATAAAAAAACTTCATGAAGACTATAGATGGACAAGTATATGAACAAGCTCTTCAACAACATAAGGAAGACAAAGATTAATGAACATTTGGGAAAAAAAGTTAATATCAATAGTAAAGAACTGCATTATCTGTCAAATTACATGATTTTTCAAAAGTTTATTTATTTTGTGAGAAAGAGAGAAAGCATAAGCAAGAGGCAGAAAGAGAGGGAGAGACAGAATCCCAAGCAGGCTTTGTGCTGTCGGTGCAGAGCCTGGTAGGGGGCTCAATCCCACCAACCCTGAGATCATGGCCTGAGCAGAGATCAAGAGTTGGACGCTCAATTGACTGAGCCAACCAGGTGCCTCAAATTACAGGGTTTTAGAAAATAAATATGAATATTCAGTGTTGATTTGAGTGTGAGTGTAATAGGTCATTTCATACAGTTTGGGGGTAGTTAACACAAACTTTTTAGAAAAGTAATTTTGCATTCTATACCCATGGCCCTAAAAAATACTACTTTCGACCCTGTACTTGCTTTTCCAAAAATGTATAAAGAAATTATCTCCTGCAAAGAAAGAAGAAACTTTAATTTAAAAGCTAATCATAAGAATGGGGCACCTGGGTAGCTCAGTCAGTTACCGTAGGACTTTGGCTCAGGTCATGATCTCACAGTTCTTGAGTTTGAGCCCTACATCAGGTTCTGTGCTGACAGCTCAGAGGCTGAAGCCTGCTCATATTCTGTGTCTCCCTCTCTTTCTCTCTCTGTCCCGTCTCTCTCAAAAGTAAACAAATAAACATCTAAGAATAAAAGCTCATCATAAGATTAAATATGGTAGTAAAAATCGGCGACTATATGTCCAATAACAGGAAAATGGATTGTAAATTATGGTATAGCCAGACAATGCATTATGCAGCCATTTAAATGATTTCTGTAAAGATTTTAAATTCCATCAGAAAATAATTGTTTTTAAAGCTACCGTGAGGAGACAAATTATTTTGTGATTGCCAACAATATAAAATATGCATAGGAAAACAAATAACGATGGCATACATATTAGCTTTTACTGAAAGGACAGCCATGCTCCCAGTACTCACATCAAGACTATGAAGCCATATATATTTTTCAGTTTTCCCCCATTGAACTGGCGAGGAAAGTGATACACAGAAAGATTAATAATTTGCCCAAAATGTTTGAGCTGAATGAGGTAGCAGGGTTTGTTAGCAGCTGCGCCCTCAGGTCCACGCTTTTACTCAGTGTTAAAATTTAACAAAATGTTTTCAGTTTTATAGGTTTGGGGGCTCCTTGGTCTCCCTTATACTTTTCTGTAATCCAAACTTTCTGCAGTAACATGATTTTAAATCATTATAAATCACCTTAATAATATTAATATATTTTTAAAATCTTGGGACGCCTGGGTGGCTCAGTCGGTTAAGCGTCCGACTTCGGCTCAGGTCATGATCTCACAGTTCGTGGGTTCGAGCCCCGCGTCGGGCTCTGTGCTGACAGCTCAGAGCCTGGAGCCTGTTTCAGATTCTGTGTCTCCCTCTCTGACCCCCCCCCCCCCGTTCATGCTGTCTTTCTCTCACTCTCTCTCTCAGAAATAAATAAAAAACATTAAAATATATATATTTTTTTAAATCTCAAAGTCAACCTGATTTTCTGTAATGACACTCAGAGTCTATATCTGGGGATTATTTGCACCCCCTATTTACAGGTGCCTCTCCCCAGCAGCCTTGGGGAGCCCGGGGCCCCCCTTCTGGCTTGTTCACCGGGTCGCCCCGGGATCCACCCACAGTACCCGGGTCCCCATGCTGGAAGCACGCTTTCTCTGTGCGCCTGCGCCGTGGCAGACAGCTCCAGGGTACAGTTGGCAAACCTTCAAGGGCCGTAGGACCACAGGCTTCGGGACCCTCCCAGATGTCGCCCCGCGAGGCCCCGCAGACGTCTAGCGGCTCCAAGTTCAAGCTTCAGTCGCTGGCGGAGGCCCGGCTCTCACGCGGGAACGCAGCGACCTTCCCGAGAGTGAGGCGCCCGCGGGAAATCCCCGGGGCTCGCAGGGCGGGGGTCGGCCTCGGTCCGCAAAGCGCCGAGGTGGGGGGGCCGCCCGGGCTCAGGGCGCAGTTCCGGGGACCCGCTCCGGGGTCCCGCGCTCCCGGAGGGGCCCCCCGTGGCGGTCGCGCGCGGAGCCTGGGATGCCTACCATCCTGTGTGGTATTAGGACAATGGTTGAGAACAAAGATTACTTCAAGCTGATTGAGTACTGGCCCCCGAGAAAATCGAGTGCTCCTGAAAGAGGGTTGCCCGAGGACAAAGTTTACGGCTTGCGCCCTGGGGGCAGTTATTGTGGGGTGAGTGTATTCTAAACACACTACTTCCTTGAGAAGTAACGATCTCTCTCGTCGGGAGCAAGAGTGGGGGACCTCTGCAGATGCGGGAGCAGAAGTCGCGGTCCCACTTTCGGGGAGCTAGAGTAAGGGTCACCCTTTGGAAGAGCGCGCCTCCAGGTCTGGGGAAGTAACCAAGTTTTCTCGGTCACTGGGGCGAATACTCGGTTTGAGCCCGCCTTGCTTCCGTGAGATCTTCGCACGCGTCCACGCAGCCTGACAGCGGGGTCTTTGGCCTGGAATGAGCCCTTCGTTTCCCAGGTCCGCTCCTGCGGAAAACAGCGAAGTTTCCAGATCCTCTTCCTTTTGTGGTTATTAAAAGGCATATAGAACCGGGGCAGGGGGCGGCGGGGGGTGGGGTGGGGTGGGATACACGTGCAAGTGTGTGTACCTTGCATGTTTTGACGTCTGAAAACCTGACTCCGGAGAATCCCTGGCTCACACGTTGCAAGTTTCCGTGCTTAACTGAAGTTCGGCACGCGTATTCCTGTGTTTGCACGATCTCGGCTCCGCGCGCGCCCCGAGTTGGTCGCTCCAGTACGGAAAGCAGGGCCGAGCGGGGGTGGGGAGGGTCTCCAGTCCCAGGCGCTGCTGCACTGGGGCTTCTGCCCAGTTTCCTGCCTCGGAGTTGTCGCGTCCGCCCCAGCTCAGAGCAGTTTGTGCAATTTAGAAACCCGATAGGAGGCAGCAGCTGATCTCCCACCACCCTAAAAATAATCCGCTCCGGCGCCCTGCGTGCTTCGGCTAGGGGACGAAACCTGCCTTCCGAGTAAGTGACTCCGTATTTTTTACATAAACATGATTGTAAAAGTTTAAGAGTAACTAAACTGTCGATTTTGGCACTCAAAAGGCGCCCGCGCGCTCACGTAGCGCTCTGACTTCAGGGTCGCTATTTCTAGGATTCAGGCGCCCGGCCCCAGCCGGAGAAGAGAGGGCGTGGGGATCAGGTTTCCAGCTTTACTTACAAAACTCTGCCGGCTCCTACTTAAAACCAGCCAGGAATAGTGCAGAGAGTTATTACCTTTTTTTTTTTTTTTTTTTTTCTGAGACCTCTCCTGTATTGTTCATGAAGTTGCTTTCTATCTGCTTAATTTTTGTTACTCTTTACTTTTTAGGAGTTCTGCGTCTGGGTTTGAAATTTACACTTAAAAACAGTGTAGAAAGCCGGTGTTTTGAAGGTAGTGCAAGTGCACGAGTAGGGGTTTGAAGCAGCATCAAGCGACCACCCAAGGTATTTATTTTGTGCTTGTTTGTTCAGTTTGGAATTAAAAAAAAATCCCATTGGCATGTATGAATCTTATCTGCTGAGTACCTTTTCCTTTAGTGTGCGATAGAAGTTGAACGGGTGCATTGAGATCAGGCACTAAATCAGGAATCAGTGGTCATTTTTGCTAGAGATTTTCCTACTTGGATCTGTCATGCATAGATAGATAGATAAATATCTTTTATTCCTATTTTGTGAACCACTTAATGAAAAATTTCAAAGAAGTTATTAGATTACATGCCCTACATTCTTTACGATGTTATCTCTCTCTCTCATAACATATAGTTATTCTCCAAATAAGTAAAGAAGGAGTTATTTTGTATATAAAAATGTAAGTTTTCATATCGCTTTTAGCATGTTTTCTTCAAGGGTTTCCAGCATGTTTAAGTTCTCTGAGGCTGCTGCTGTTAGAGCTGACATTTTCTTCGGGATGAACAGGAAGGAGGGCTGATTTTTACTTTATAGTCATCAACTAAATGCCAGTTTTATAACTCCTGAGGGTGTGGAACTTCCTATAATGCATTGCAAAGAATAAGAATACTGAGGGTAGGATTCTTGCCATGACATCGTAAGTTTGGTCATCAAGGAGTATTTTCTTTCTATGTTTTCTGTTGTAAGGACCATCCCTATAATCAGAGTTTCACTTTTGACATTTGTCTTTAAGGTTCTTCAGTCAAGTTCTTCAACCGTGTCTGCTGTCATAAACACTTGAGCATCTTTCAGTAAATGTATGCTCGTAGGGAGAAAAGTGTCATGTCTTCCCATCTGGCCTCTTTTTCCCCCTCCCTCCTCCTGGATGCTTGGGCCTCTGTCAGTTCTTAGTGGAAGTAGAAGGGGCAGGACTCGGGGGTCACGTGACAGAGTTTAGCCGGCAAGAGCAGCATTTTACACTGTTCCCAAACCGTCCCTGACTTAATCAGGGTTCTGGGAGGGAAACGCTGAATGACAATCAGAGATTTAAAAAATAATCAAAAGTCCTGATTGAATAAAATGCCTTTGGTAAACACAGTAATTTTCAACATGTCTACAAGTTTACTCCTTTCCTCTTTTTGCCCATGTTGAGTTGTAATAATACGGGCTGACTCTTAGAATGTGCCACATGTGCATTGTATGTTTGGAGAAAGAAGCTGAGGGTCAAAGAGAAACGGATGGAGGAGGAAGAGACAGAAACAAAAACAAAGGGAGAGATCTAGTGAGAGGTAGTAAACAGGTTGAGAGCCCCAGGGGATGTGAGTGTAGAGATTATGGCAGAAGGAAGAAGTCTTTCTAAAACTTTCACTTTGTTAATCTGAAGTATGTGCTTTAGTGTGACTATATCGTTGCTCCCTGTCTGGTACATCATAACCTTTAAATTATACCAAGAACTGTTGGGATCAGTGTAGCCTGATTTATACAGCCTCAGACCACAGATACTGTTTCTGTCATGTGTGCTATTGGATTCCCAGTGCCTAGCACACACTTAGCATCAGTGAGTATTTTTACAGTTCATGAATGGCCTAGGATCCCAGACATCAAGTACATGACTGGAAACGTTCTTTGACTTTTTCAGCTTGCAGTAGTGCTCTGATATTTTCTTTCCACCATTACACACATTTGACCAGAGGTTACTTGATTGGTAGGTTTGGGGATTGATTAAATATAGCAGGCCGACTTACTATAGCCAGTGAAGTATATGTTTTGCAAATTCAAATTATACTTTAGTGTCTGGTGCAATAATGGTTAAATGTCCAGATTTATAAATGTGGCCAATCAGTACAGTGTAATTTTTATTAAAATTATAAAATTAGCAAAGGTAAAAATTATTTTCTGGTTCATTCTAGGAAACAGTTTATACATGTCTTTCAATAATAGTGGGGTCAATTTCTTTTTATTTTTTCTACTTAATAAAAGAAATAGTCTTAGAAATTCCGTTAGTAACTATTGTTTTTTAGGTTTTTTTCTACTTTTTTCTAGTTTTATTGACATGTATCACTGTATACGTGTAAGGTATACAGCATGGATTTAATTCAGATGTATTGAGAAATGATTATCACAGTAGGTTTAGTTAAAATCCATCACCTCATATAGCTACAGGGTATAATAAAAGTTCCATTTTACTGTTATTTAAAAACCCTCAAGCCATTTTTAATTATTCGATGAGGCTTAGAGCCTTAATAGTTGCTAAGAATTTGCCAAGTATATACTTGAGTTTTTTAAATATAATTTTTTCAATGAAAAAAGGTCTCAACTAGAGATCATATTAATGATATTCAATGAAGGGGCTTACCAGAGACAACATGTGAAAGGAATTCCATATAAGTATTTACCGACTGTAAACACAGGCTTTTTAATCAATTCTATTAACATAATGCTTTCTAAAACTTGTGCTTGAAATTTGGTTTCTCCAATAGTTTACCTACTGTTGGCAATAATTTCTGTGTAACACTCTTTGGTTTTTTTCCTAGGAAAAAATATTGTTTGTGACCATTGCTAAATCATTTCTCAATGAATGGGAAGAGAGAAAAGGTACTTCTTTACTTATGTAAACTTTCACCAACCTTTAATCAACTAACTCAGAATCCAGTGTGACATATATGTGGAAATTCTTTCTAAAGTCCAGTGAGGTTAAAATCTTAAACGGCTACTTTTTTAACAACAGTAGTTAAGGTGTTTTAAAAAATAAGTTGGAGGCTGCATGAGGCAGTGGGAGAAAAATAGTTTAAGGCAGACACATGGTTGTGGATCACTGCTTCTCTGCTGGTTGGCAAGTTACTGAACCTCACGATGCCCTTCTGTAAAATACAAATAATTAACATCGCATGGTTGTGCTAAAGACTTAAGATAGTGTATGCAAAGTGCCCAGAATTTGGCAGGTGTTAAGTAAATAGGAGGCATTATAAAAGATTTTTTCAGAAGGGTAAAACTCTTCAGAATTTCAGAGTAGTATTTTGATGAGCAAACCCTTGCTCCTATACCATCTGTTTCAGCACAGCAATGACAGTAATTCATTTAAAATTTGAGTGAGAGGGTCCCTGGGTGGCTCAGTCAGTTAAGGGTACAACTTCGGAACAGGGCATGATCTTGTGGTTTCTGAGTTCAAGCCCCATGTTGAGCTCTGCACTGCTTGGGATTCTCTGTCTCTCCCTCTTGCTCTGTCCCTCCCGCCCTTGCTTACATGTGTGCCCTCTCTCTCTCACAAAATAAATAAACTTAGAAAAAAATTTTTTTAAATGTGAGTCAGAGTATGTCAGTCTTCGGATCAAAACTCCCAGTGGCTCCATTTCACTGACTACAAGGCAAAGTCTCAACAATGGCTTGCAAAACCCCTGGTTTATCTTGTTTCCTCTCTAAATCTGTCTACTTCTATAATGTAATATTAATTTCCAATTAAAAGACATGGTTTTTTGTTTCAAAACTTGATTAGGGTACGTTTTTTGTAAAAATATTCTCTGACTGTGGACCTGAGTAATTTCATTAAATTGTCACTTGAGTTCTATTTAATTTGTCTAAAGCACTTGGTTTTAATATTCTTCAGAGAAAGGCTGATTGCTGTTTGCAGCCACATTGGTCTCTGTGTATTAGTATTTCCTGCAATGAAAAGTGACAGTAAATTTTACCAAGCTTAAGTTGTCTGCATTGCATTTTCAATGAGAGAAGATGAAAAAGGATTTGATATTACACTGTTTTGTAATATCAGTGAGTAGTTTCATTTTTTTCTTGATATATCACTATTTTTGTCCTTTCAAATCATTTTAATCAAACACACACTTCTTTAAGTTACTCTCATTGGTAGATACTAATAATTATATATTTTCCAAGTTAAAATAAAATATCTTTCTCTGGAAAAAAAAAGATTGAATGAGAATGATCTATAGAATGCACAAGGTCTTTATAAGAAACTCTCAAATGACTTTGGCATAGTTTTCTATTTCCTCAACTGCAAAAATAAAGGGGGCTAATTTTATAATAAAACCTCTTCCTTAGGGCTATGATTTTATAAAAGGGAATTTAATAATAAGAGGCTTTTTCTCTTTTCCTTTTAGAGTAAACCGTATAAGAAGAAATGAGCCTTTCATTCTGTGGTAACAACATTTCTTCATATAATATCTGTGATGGTGTATTACAAAATCCCTGCTTTGTGGATGCCCTCAACCTGGTCCCTCATGTATTCCTGTTGTTTATCACCTTTCCAATATTGTTTATTGGTAAGTAATCTACTATCCTATATTTTATCACCTAATATTTATTTTGAAAGGCTTTTTAGGGGCTGAGATTTGGTATAATGTTTATTTAATTTTTCCAACATGAAAACTGGTATGTAAATCTGTGAGAAAAAGACAAGCAAGTATTTTGTGCTTCCCAATTATTTATGTTCTTGGCATAGGATATTCTGTAGATAAAACAGAAGTCAGATGCCTTCTTAGAAATGGACTTCAAGGGGTGCCTGGGTGGCTCAGTCGGTTGGGCGTCCAACTTTGGCTCAGGTCATGATCTCATGGTTCATGGGTTCGGGCCCCGCGATGGGCTCTGTGCTGACAGCTGGCTCAGAGCCTGAAGCCTGCTTCGGGTTCTGTGTCTCCCTCTCTCTCTGACCCTCCCTTGCTCAGACTGTGTCTATCTCTCTCTCAAAAATAAATAAAACATTAAAAAAAAAGGAAATCGATTTCAAGTAGTAGCAGCAGTTTTTTTAAAAGGGGGAAAGAGAACTGTATGAGATATATTGTTGAGCACTTGCTTTGTGCTGGTTGAAGAGAATGGAAAATGGGTAAAACGCAGTACTTGGCCTGGAATATTCACTAGAATTGTCCAGTGAAACAGATGTATCAAAGTCAAGAGAAAAATGACCATCCCACATTGTAAGCTCATGTGCAGATATAGGAGCACATTGCCCTGGGCATTAATTTGCTAGAACTAATTCTTGGGGCTAATAGGGAAGATTGCATGGAAAGTGGCCTGTTTGGGGACCTGAGGATGCAGAACTTGCAAGTTCAAGTAGGAGTGATAAGGGTGCATTTCAGGTAGAAAGAGTACGTATGGGAACTATTTGGAAAGGAGTTAAAATACAGTTTTCCCTATTATTTTTCAGTTTACAAATAATAAAATCCAGCTCTTTAGAGCAATTGATATAATTTGTGTAACTTCCCCCAAACAAGCAAAATAGACCTTTAACTTAAAAAATTTTAAATACATTTCACGTACAAAAATGACAAAGACCAATATAATAAACATCTATGGAGCCTATCACCACTCATATTAAGGAATCTAATGGTAAGATTACAAGTGAATCCCTCTGTGTAATATTCCCTGAGCCTGTTACTCTTCCTACATCCTATGTTCCTATCCCTTCAAGAGGTAACCACTATCTGATTTTAGTGTTTGATACTTCCACGCACAATGTTGCTTATAAAAATAAATGAAAAAGCTACCAGTCTGATTTTCTTAAAAAATTAGCATATTTTAAGAATCTGCTTTAAAAGGAGGTTTAAAAATAATTTTATGATTTTATCTCTTCATATAACAAATATTCATTGAGAGACTACTGTGTACCTGGCATTGTCACAGTGATCAAAGAATTTCTGTTATATATCTTTTTTTTTTAAATGTTTTTTTTATTTATTTCTAGGAGAGAGAGAGAGAGACAGCGTGAGCAGGGGAGGGTCAGAGAGAGAGGGAGTCACAGACTAGAACAGGTTCCAGGCTCTGAGCCGGCAGTCAGCACAGAGCCCAACGCGGGGCTCGAACCCACAAACCGCGAGATCATGACCTAAGCGAAAGTCGGACGCTTAACCGACTAAGCCACCCAGGCGCCCCTCTGTTATATATCTTATCATGCAGAGGCCAATGTAACTCTTGGTAGATACTTATATATGTTAAACAAATATATAGACGCTAAATATTTGGGCTAGAATGGCCATTATAGAAACACGAGTTGTTGTTTACATGATATTGTTTGTAAGACATTAACAATGCCTTTGGCCAAAAGTAGAATGTATTTTCTTTTATTGCAATTCAACAGTTAATTGTTCATTTTTGACATTCAGTCAGCTTCTTCGGGACAGTTACTGTGACATTCTTGCCTGTTTGCATCTCGAGCCTCAAACACAGGCTGGCGAAAGAGTATTTGAATCAAGTAGAATCAGAGTGAACGTTGTCAAAGGGGTGGGGAAAAAATGCAGACTGTTCATCTATAACATTGGCTCTTTGAGTTAGTGTGAGATCATAAATAAATCCTAAAGAACTATTAGGTATAAGGAAAGCTAGCCTGCAAGAGTTTATAGCATAAATTCTAGTTAGATATTTTAAGTGTAACTAATCTTTCAATGATGAAATTCATTTGGGAACAAGGTTAAGACATGAATCAATTTTCTTTACAAAGAATGCTTCAGGGGTCCCATTTGTTTTTGCAGGAATTCCTTCCTGCAATATTTTGAGCACAAATCCCGATTCATTCTTGAAGTATGTGAGGCTTCTCCACAAGCAAAAAACTTCTTTGAGAAAAATTACTATCACTGTTGAATAGTTCTGGCCCACTCATAGGTTATAATTTTTCTCACATGATATGCATATGATTGAGTTGACTCAACTAATGAGCTCTACATTTCATTACCAAATATGGCTTTTTTTGTCAGTTCCCCAACAAATCCCATGTTTTGAAAGAGTTTAGACACCAAATTGCTTTTATTAACATCATCATTAATTTGGTTTCCTTTTGAATGAATCAGGGACCTGTCAGAGCTCTGATTAGCATGAGTTAACCATGTTATCACCCAGAGAAGGTGTTATTCTTGAGCAGTGCAACAAATGTCAGTGTGTTAACCGAGGCAGTCTCATAAAAATTTAAATTGTTAGTTTTTTAACATAATGAAAATAGACCAGGATTTTCATTGTTGCCCCAGAAAGCACATCTCATTGCTGTTTTAGAAACCACCCATCCCCCAAATGATATCACAATGTGAATTATTTCCATGATTATAATTAATACTTTCATGTTCCTATTCCTTCTCTCTTTTTCCAGGATGGGGAAGTCAAAGTTCAAAAGTACAAATTCATCACAACACATGGCTCCATTTTCCTGGACATAACCTGAGATGGATTCTTACATTTGCTCTTCTTTTTGTGCATGTTTGTGAAATAGCAGAAGGCATTGTTTCTGATTCGTAAGTGATTCAACATAGTTACTGTCATTACACTATACTAGTGAGTATGTTGATATGGATGGGAGTTAAGAGCATACCAGGTCAGGCTTAACTTTTTTAGTTATGACTTATTAGGAATAGCTGCTGTCACTCATTTCACAGCAGTCCTGCTTATCTATGATTTCATTTACCCATGATCAACCAAAGTCTGGAAGTAGATGTACGATCTGATGTACGATCACAAGGTCAGTAAAGTCAGTAGTAGTCTAATGTCATCTCACTTCTATCTCATCATGTAGGCATTTTATCATCTCACATCATCGCAATAAGGTGAATAGAGTACAGTAAATTATTTAGACAGAAGGAAAACCACATTCACGTAACTTTTATTACGTATATTGTTATAATTATTCTATGTTATCATTATCAGCTGTTAATCTCTTATTGTGCCTAATCGATGTATTAAACTTTATCATAGGTATGTATGTATAAGAAAAAAAATATAGTATATATAGGATTCAGCACTATTTGTGAATTAGGCATCCACTGAGATCTTGGAACATATTCCCCACTGCATTTGATAATCGTGTTTTGTCCATATTTTTGTGTTTCTACATAATTTCTCTGATAACAAAAATTCAGATCTCTGTGGCTTGCACTTATTCATGTGCTTTCTGTTTCTTTGTTCCTTCACTTATGTAGCCCTTGCAGAAAGTTCTCTCCTTTTAAACAGTTTGATGTTTACCTTATTTATCGACATAGGTATACATAGAAAGATTATCTATATTGACATATAGCTCTAAGAGCTATATATTTACATGTAAATATATAACCAGTTCTCAAGTGTTTCCATTTATTTTATAAAGAAGCAAAGATAGAGGAGGCAGGCATTAAAGATGTCTGAGAACCAGTGAGGATATATCCACAAATTGAGGCAAAACACAAAACTGTTCTGAAATCAGGATTTATCATGAAGCCCATATTATTTAAGGAACTTTGCCATTTATTTTTAAAAAATGTTTATTTACTTTTGAGAGAGAGAGAGAGACAGAGCATGGGCAGGGAAGAGGCAGAGAGAGAGAGAGGGAGACACAGAATCAGAAGCAGGTTCCAGGCTCTGAGCTGTTAGCACAGAGCCTGACGATGGGCTCGAACCCACGAACCACAAGATCATGCTTTGAGCCAAAGTCTGCCGCTTAACCAACTGAGCCACCCAGGCGCCCCAGAATTTTGCTATTTATAAGATTGAAAAAAAAGTTTGCATTTGGTCGTTAGAATAGATTGAATTCTACTTATAAACTTGAACATAATGTGAGGAAACTATTTTTATCACATACTAACAAAAAATAGGAAATAATTTTGATAGGCAGTATCAAATAGGAGAATTTTAAAATTATGCTAAATGGTACACCTTCATTTTAGAGAATCTTAAGCAGGCTCCACACCCAGCACAGAGCCTGAGGCTGGGCTTCGGGCTCTTATTCCTGACAGTGAGATCATGACCAGAGCAGAAATCAGCAGTCTGTGCTTAACTGACTGAGCCATCCAGGTGCCCCTACATGGTATACCTTTAATTAGAGAATTGATATGAAAGTTTTGAAAAGTTTTTTTTTTAAAGAAAGCCCCCAAATCATTTCCTTTTTATAAGGACCTCCCCTGACATCTGTTTATGTTTTCCTGTTGCAGTTAATGAGGAATGGAACTTCTAAACTTTTGTCATAGAGCCAACTATTTTGTAATGTTTTGTGACAGTTCTTTTCATAGATATGCACATCTTAGTATCCAATTAAAAGAAAAATCAGGAACTCTGAAGATACTGCATGCCTCCAAGTATTTAGACGCTTAATTGGCAGGGTGCCTGGGTTGCTCAGTCGGCTAATCGTCTCTTGATTTGGGCTCAGGTCCTGATCTCATGGTTTGTGGGATCAAGCCCCGCATTAGATTCTCTCTCTCTTTCCCCCTCTCTTTCTGGTACCCCATGAAAAAACAAACAAATAAATAAATATTTTTAAAAAAGAAGCTTAATTGACTATTATCTTATTGATTATTGTTTAAAACCCTTCAGTGTATTTGTATTATATTGCATTAACATAGTCCAATCTACTCTTCGTTTTTTATTCCCTTAACATACTCTATGTGTTTTCTATATGTATGTATAAAATGAAAGATAGATTAGTCCACTATTTCCTAAAATCTTGACACCATGTAGGCAAGGATGTCTCCTTCTGTCCAGCGTCATGATTGATGGATGGATAGATTCAGTTAGAGACTTAGAACAGAGGCTGAGCTAACAGGGATGAAGATGTATGCTAATGGTAGAAGCTTGTTTGATAGTAGTGGTGATATAAGAGGCCCATCCTGAAATCAAGCAGAAATGCACTCTTGATTTTGTGTTACCCCCTCCCATTCTTTAGCTGCAGACTGATTTGCCTTATGTTTTTACATCCAAGCTTCTCAAAAAGTCATTTTCCAATGATTCCTGACCTCCAAAATTTAGCGTCCTTTCTCCTTTGCCTTGTTGTCTTCTGGAAACTGCTTCTACAAGAATCCTAGTGAATGTTAATGACACCTTGATGTATACCTATTCTTCCTAATCACACTTACTGCATTTGGCACTGCTGCTCCTTCCTTCCTTCTTATTCTTTAACAAAATATTTGTGAACTATTCTTTTCTTAAAATATAACAAGTGCTTATTATAATTAGTGAAACAATGCAAAGACTCTTCTAAATGAATATTTGATTTTCTTTTTCAGTAATACAAATATTAAAGCTGTTCATTTTTTCTTTTGAAGCAAACATCCTTATCCGTTTTGCACAGATTTTTTATAAGAAAGGTCCTTTTATATATTTCTATGTAAATAGCTTGTGGTTCTGGTTTAGATACTCTCCTAGGACTAGGAATCATTTTTGCCTTGCTTTTTAGTCTGATATGATTGATTTATTATTAGAGCATGTCATCTGTTAAATATTTTTTGGTACTTAATAACATTTTCATTATAGTTAAATATTTTATTATTTTATATGTTTTTAATGAGAATTAGAAAATAATACATTTTCTTTGTTGGAGACAAAACTTTATTAGAGTTTACTGATTAGATTATTCAAGTCCTGTGTGATGATTATTTTTATATTACTTAATTCATCAAATTCTAAAAGTGTGTATTAAAATCTTCACTATTACTGTGTTTTCATTTAAACTTTTATTTTTATCATTTTTTCTCTTTTGAAATTATCTTTTCTCCTTCATGATCAGGACAAAATCAATGCTTTTTGATTCTCTTGCTTACCTTCTGAGTAATGATTTTCTGCTATAATGGGATATATGTGTGTCTACCAGAACCTTGAAGTATGTGAGTCATACTCTAAAAATAACAGAGCTTAAGGGAAAGAATAGGTTTGGGTCACCACTCAAAACTTGTACAACTTTGTAAGTAAACAATTAACGATATAATAGCAATCCTAATACAAATACTAGCATGCTTAAAAGACACATCAAATCCCAAATAAAGAAATGCCACAATAAATATAAAACCTTACTGTAGTTGTTGCTGTCTTTATTCTTTATTCATCCTTTACTATTGCCTTTCTTAATGATGCTTTGTCACTCTTTTTCTTCTTGAATCGACTACATAATTTATTTATTACGATGTTTTCCTTTTGAATATGTTTAAGGTTGTAAACTTTCTTCTGAGTGTGGTTTTGACAAAATTCTTTACAGGTCTTGATAGGTAGTATGGTCAGTTTTAAATTTCCCAAATATTATGTAAGTGATTTTTAATTCTTTCTTTTACTCAGTAGTAAAAGAATGCTGGAAGCATTTCTTAATTTCTGTAGTGACAAAATATTTATTTCCTACTTTTTGACCCTTTTAAAGTATTTGGGATGAGGGATGGTGGGTGGTTTAAAACCACCTTTTACACTATCAAGGTACTTTTAAAATTTTCATTACTATGTCTATGTTAATGATTCCAGAAATATCATTGGTCATGTTCCAGATCTCTGCATACACTTGGCTTATTAGGCAACTCCCCTTTGCATGTTTATTAAACACCTTCACATGCCTCATGGCCTTGCTGGAACTTACTGGCTTCCTTTCTCCAATCTCCTCATTCTCTTGATGTCTTATTTGGTTACCCACCATCCATCCAGGCACCTTGGTAATTATTCTCTATGTCTCCATCACCATCACCCTCACATCCTAACACTATTAAAGTCCTGTCCGTTTTAACAATGAATATTTTCCAGATGTTGCCTTTCTTTCATGTTTTTGCTGCCGAAACTTAATTGAGGCTTCCATCATCTCTTGCCTAGCCTTATATCCATAGTTAGCTAACTGCTTTTCTTCCTAATGTGTCTCTTTCCTCTCCTCAGATGCACACACCTATCAACTGCATCATCCATGTTCTTACAAGATTGATTGGTGTAAAACCCCTTAAAACCTGGCCATGCCATTTATCTGTTAAATTATTTAGATTTCTGAAAGATTATATTCCAGTTTCTTACCAATGTATACAGAGCCTTTCACTGTATATCCTGTCTCAAACTCTGTTTGAGAATATTAAACTACTTGGAATTTTGAACATGTTACACAGTTTCCTGCTTCTACGTATTTACACATTCTGTTCTCTCTTTTTAAAATGCTCTTCTGGGGGCGCCTGGGTGGCTCAGTCAGTTAGGCGTCCAACTTCGGCTCAGGTCATGATCTCACGGTTGGTGGGTTCGAGCCTCGCATCGGGCTCTGTGCTGACAGCTAACTCAGAGCCTGGAGCCTGATTCAGATTCTGTATCTCCCTTTCTCTCTGACCCTCCCCTGCTCACACTGTCTCTCTCTCTCTCTCTCTCAGAAATAAATTAAAAAAAAAAACAACACAAGAAAATGCTCTTATTCCATGTTGCTGACTACTGGATTTCTTTTCGTATTTCCATTTCCAATGTCAACCATACCTCTTCTGAAAGTGACTTTCCCAAGTGCTCCTATTTCCCCTACTCTCAAACTAATCACTCTCTAGACTGTTTATGTATGAATGTATTTAAATAACTTGAGAACAGTTAAATGTTTTACCAGGTGGCATTATTCATGCAAATGGTGATGAGGGCTGTCCACCATGCAAATCTGGTTCTGTCATATTTCCAATCCACATGAAGCTCTCTTCTACTCTCAGAATGAAATCTGGTCTCTTTTCAATCATATTGAGTTGCCTGTGATATCCTTAGATACGTCTGGATCCTCTGCCTGGAACAGCCTTCCTTTCTTTCTTCTCTGAACAGCAGTTCCTCATTCTTAGGGCCTCAATTTTTTTTTTTAATTTTTTTTTAATGTTTTATTTATTTCTAGGAGAGAGAGAGAGACAGCGTGAGCGGGGGAGGGTCAGAGAGAGAGGGAGACACAGACTGAAACAGGCTCCAGGCTCCGAGCTGGCAGTCAGCACAGGGCCCGACGCGGGGCTCGAACCCACGAACCGCGAGATCATGACCTAAGCGAAAGTCGGACGCTTAACCAACTAAGCCACCCAGGCGCCCCTTTAGGGCCTCAATTTAGAAGTCGGTTCCTTCACACAGCTTCCTCTTCCTTAGCCACTAATTCTGCATGCCCTTACAGTCCTTTCATCTGGGCGATAATTTCCTCCTTACTCTTACTCCCATCAGACTCTGGGCTTTATGACCATGGACACTATATCTTGCCACATTCACTATTGCATCTCATCAGCTAATGGTGCCTGGACACAGCAAACACACTTGTGTTGAACAAATTTATAGAAATGGAGAAATCACTAAGGGCCATAAAGTTTAGGAAAGAATAAATGCACTTCTCACATACATTAGAGTTCATATTCATTTGGGTTGATTTAACTTGCTTTGGGTATTAATTATTTCACCAGTTCTTCCCTTCAGAATAGGAGTAGTTACATGTTTACATTTGTTGTGAGTATTTAAGGTCTTGTGAGCTATGGTACCTGTTGCTCTGTGTTGAGCAGAATTATGTCTCCCAACTTAATCTACCTTTGCATGTTCTCTTAGCAACTACTACTGCATTCTATATACTAAATGTCTTGTTATTAAGAGAAAGTTTTAATGAACAAATGGAAACAAAATAAGAACCTGGAACCATCAGCTCTAGACACTGATCTGTACTGCTCTCTGTAGACGGCGGGAATCACGGCATCTCCACCTCTTCATGCCAGCTGTGATGGGATTTGTCGCCACTACAACATCAATAGTATATTATCATAATATTGAAACATCAAATTTTCCTAAATTGCTTTTAGGTAAGTATGATTAAGTGGCCCCCTCAACCTCAGAGGTATTTTTTTCCTCCTAGTATACTCTGTCCATGGGGGGTTGGGACTGGGAAGCATGGGAAAATCACAATAGTTCATTCTTCTCTAGTCTCCTGGTGAATGGAGACATGAAGATACACTGAGTGCTTTAGGCTGTGAAAACTCTCTACCCCCAGGACGTTCGTTCTCCACTAGATGCCTCTGGTGATGTGTTGATATGAGGCAGGAGCAAAGTGGACGGGTGTGCTAGCCTTCTGATTTGTAGAGGCTGTACTCTAAGAATCTGAACCTTCCCATCGTCCTGCCCCAGCAGCAAGTCAGTGCATCTAGTTGTGCATTTCTGCCCCTGGTTTGGAGTCCTGAGGCTTTTTCTGAAGGTCTCAGCCTTCCATTGACTCAGGGCAATGTCACACTTTTCAAAGCATTGCTGCTGAGGTATCAGGGGACTCTGTGCAGCAGAGTATGCTTCACAGCATGCTGAAAACTGTACTGTCCCCAAAGCACAGCCCCTCACATCTGCTCATGCCTAGTCTTTTCTTTTTTAGCCTCTCTTCCTTCCTTGTACTATGGAAATAAGAGGCTATCTAAAGTGTTCTAATTTTATTTTTGCCTCAGTTGAAATAGTATAACTTATCCAGTTAGTTTTATTTGATAGTCTAACCAATCCGTACATTCCTTGGTGTACATTTTCTTTTTTTAAAATATTTTATTTCTTATATTTGAGAGAGACACAGACAGCGAGCTGGGGAAGGGCAGAGAGATGGAGACAGAACCTGAAGCAGGTTCTAGGCTCAGAGCTGTCAGCACAGAGCCCGAAATGGGGCTCAAACTCAAGAGCAGTGACATCATGATCTGAGTCAAAGTCAGACGCTTACCCAGCTGAGCCGCCCAGGCACCCTGGTGTACATTCTCATAAAGAGAGCTAAGATGAAGGCATAGAACATGGATCATGGCTGGGCTTCAAGGACCTGTGAATATCCTAAAATAGCCGTCAGAGCTGGGTGTGTTTGTGTGAATGAATGCTTACAATTATATAAGGTTCAGAGAGTTCACTTCATCAATGATGAATGTGACGTGGATTATTGATATAGAAATTTGGGAGTGTAATAATTAAACTGTGCAAACATTTTATTTGCTTGTCCAGAGGACATTAAAATTTTAAATGTATTAGTGGAAAATACCGATTATTTAATTCTGTGTTGCACCACACCAGGTATTTGGACAAAGGCAATCTAACACAAATAAGTAGACTGGGTTAAATATTAATTTAAAAGTCTTGTCAAAGTCTGAATTATCTCAGTAGAAAGCTGTTTAGCACAACATGATAGGCATATGTTATCACAGAAATCTTTTTATGAGAATGCCAAGAAAAAGTGAAATTTTTAAGTCAAGAGCAATATACATATATATATATATATAAGATATCCAATATGCTAGACATTTAAGTTTATGAAAAACTGATAATGAATAAGATATAAGAGTTATAAGATATAATTAGAAGGGAAATGTGCATCTTATTAATATTTTTTTTCCTAAATGTTTTATTTATTTCTAGGAGAGAGAGAGAGACAGCGTGAGCAGGGGAGGGTCAGAGAGAGAGGGAGTCACAGACTGAAACAGGCTCCAGGCTCTGAGCTGGCAGTCAGCACAGAGCCCGACGCGGGGCTCGAACCCAAGAACCGCAAGATCATGACCTAAGCGAAAGTCGGACGCTTAACCGACTAAGCCACGCAGGCACCCCGCATCTTATTAATATTTTGAAGGAGATGTGATCAGAATCTGCTTGGAGATCAGGGTAGACACAAGCAGAGGGCACAATTTGATCATATTATTGGAAGGACTTAACAGAGATAAAAAATAGTGTAACTTTATCATTATTTTAAGAGAGAAATATGTGGGCCTAGAAAAATTACACTTATTTTCAGATCATAAAAGCACTGATTTTGCCCCAACATATTATGAACATCACCAAATATATGGAAAGTTAAGAAGAACTAAGAGAATACTCATGTACTTAGATTCTTAAATTTACAATTTATTTTGTTTGTTTTATCACATATCTGTATCTTTCCATCCCTATATCCAGCCATCTTGTTTTTTGATACATTTTAAAGTAAGTTACAGACATTAATGCACTTCACCTCCTAATTATTTCAGCATGCATATCATTAACTAGAGTTAAAATTTTTCTACAGTTCTTTTTGGGAGATAAAATTTACATACTGAAGTATAGAAATTTAAATTTGCTAAATGCATATACCTGTATAACTATATCATGATATTGAACAGTGCTATCATCCATGAAAGTTTTCCTGTGTCCCCATACCAGTCAGTTCTCATTTTCATCTCCACAGAGGCAAAATCTAATCTGATTTTGTCCCAACATAGATTAGATTTGCCTCTTCTAGAACTTCGCATAAATTGAATCATACAGTATAAATTATTTTTGTAACCACTTTTTTCTCTCAGCATGAATTTTTTCCTTTTTAAAAAAATGTTTATTTTTGAGAGAGAGAGAGAGGGAGAGAGTCAGAGACAGAGCGCAAATGGGGGAGGGGCAGAGAGAGGGAGACACAGAATCCAGAGCAGGCTCCAGGTTCCAAGCTGCCAGCACAGAGTTCAGTGTAGGGCTCAGATGCATGAATTACAAGACCATGACCTGAGCCAAAGTCAGACACTTAACCAACTGAGCCACCTAGGCGCCCATCAGCATGATTTTTTTATGGCTCATCCATAACATAGTATAGATCAGTATTTTTTTCTTCTAATTGTTGGGTATTATTCCATTGTATAAATATACCATAATTTTCCATTCTCTTGACAATAGGTACCTAGACTGTTTCCAGGTTTTGGCTTTCGTGGAAGAAAAGCTGGTATAAACATTCATGTGCAGTGTGGATGGATTTTTTTTTTTTTTAAGTTTATTTATTTTGAGGGGGGGAGGGGAGAAGTAGAGAGAAAGAATCCCAAGCAGGCTCTGTGCTGTCAGCACAGAGTACAATGTTGGGCTCCATCCCACGAACCATGAGATCATGACCTGAGCTGAAATAAAGAGTCAGAAGTTAACCAACTGAACCACCCAGGCACCTCTGGATATATGTTTTTATTTCTCTCGAGTAAATACCTAAGAGTGGAATTGCTGGGCCATAGGGTGTGTAAGTAAATATTTATGTTTTATTGAGAACCCACAAGTTCTTTCCCCAAAGTGGTTTAATTTATATACTCACTAATAATGTTTAGGAGTTCCAGTTTTTCCACATGCTCACCAACATTTAATGATTTAATCTTTCTACTTTAGTCATGCTGGTGGGTATGTACCGATAATTCATTGTGATTTTAGTTTACATTTCCCTGATGGCTAAGATTTTGAGAACTTTTTGATAAGTTTATTAGTCATTTGTAATCTTTGTAAAGTGTCTATATCATATATTTTGCCCATTTTTATTGGGTTGCATTTTTTTACTGAGTTGCATACACTAGATACTAGTATGTCGTTGGATATATGTTTTGAAAATATTTTGTTCCCAGTCTGTGGCATGCGCATTCATTTACTTAACAGGGTCTTTTGGTGAGCCGAAAATTTTAATTTTGATGTAGCAAAGTTTATCATTTTTTCGTGTATAATTATTGCTTTCTGAGTCCTAAGAAATTTTTGTCTCCACTCAAAATATGTTTCCCTCATTGTCCTGTTTTTTTTTTTTTTTAAGAAGCTTTATAGTTTTAGTTTTTATTTTTAGGACTGTGATCCATTTAAAATTAATTGTATATATGGTGTAAGGTTGGTGCCAAGGCTCTTCTTTTCCCCAAATGGATATCCACCTATTTCAGCATAATTCGTGAGATAGCCTTTCCGTTTCTCATTAGATTGCTTTGGGACCTTTGTAAAATATTTGAATCAAGTTACTATTTAAGTATGATTTGTTTCTTGGCTCTGTAGTTTCTGTTCCTTTAATCTCTTTGTGAGTTTTATAAGATTACTATTCTGTCTAGATTACTATTGCTTTGGAGGTCTTGAAATCATATAGTATACCATACAAGTTGTTTTTTTTGCTTTTCTCCCAACATTGCCTTGGAAATTCTAGTTCTATTGTATTGTCATATATGGTAGAATCAGGTTGTCAATTTCTACTCTCCTCCCAAAAGTCTCAGTAGGATTATGATAGGGATTGTACTGCATGCTTAGAATAATTTGAAAGAGAATTGATATTTTAACAATATTGAATATCAGAACCCATTCTTCATTTATTTACGTCTTTTTTTTCCCCCTTAGCAATGTTTTATATTTTTCAGGGTAGAGGTCTTCCATATCTTATTAAATTTATTACTAGCTTTTTTGGTTCTCCCACTGCTATTATAAATAGACTTGTATTTTAAATTTCATTTTCCAGTTTTTTGTCATGTGTATAAACACAGTTGATTTTGTATATTGACCTTATATTTTGAAACTTTGGAAAATCCCTTATTACTTCTAATTATTGCTGTATAGGTTTCTCGGGATTTTCTATATATACAAACATATCATCTGATAATACAGACGGTTTTATTTATTTCTTTTTAAACTTCATGCATTTTTCATCATATTGCACTAGCTAAGACCTCCAGTAATATGCAGAATAGACATGGGAAGAGTGAAATCTTTGTCTAGTGTCCAATTTTAGGGGAAACAGCATCAACTTTTCAACTTAATTATAAAGCTATTATTCATAGGCTTTTCATAGATGACCGTTATCAGGTGAGTAAGTTTTCTTCTATTCAAAGCTTTCTCAGGCTTGTTTTTTGTTTAAATCATGAATAGATGTTAAATTCTATTAACATTAAATCTATGTTAATCTATTAAAGATTTTTTTCTGCAACCGTTGGGACAATTATATTTCTATTAATGTGCTAAATTAATTGGTTGGTTGAATTTTTAAATGATAAAATAACCATGAATTCCTGTGATATGTTACATATGATCATGATATTATCCATGCTATATAGGTTTTGTTTGCTAAGTTTTCAGATCTATGTTGCAAAGCATATTAGTCTGTTATTTTCTTGTAATGTCTGTCAGACATATGCTGGCTTCTTAAAATGAATTGGAAAGTTTTTTCTATTTCTCTATTTTCTGAAAGACATTGTGTGTGATTAATTTCTTGCTTAAATGTTGAAAATAATTCATCAGTGAACTCATCTGGGCCTGGAGTTTTGTGGGTTTTTTTAATGTTTATTTAATTTTGAGACAGCATAAGCGGGGCAGGGGTAGAGAGAAAGGGACAGAGGATCTGAAGCCGTCTCCACACTGACAGGCTAACAGCGACGAGCCTGATTCGGGGCTCTAACTCACAAACCACGAGGTCATGAGGTCATGACCAGAGCCAAAGTCCGTCACTCAAACGAACTGAACCACCCAAGTGCCCCTGGGCCTGGAGTTTGAGCTAAGTGAAGATTTTATTTATTTATTTATTTTTATTTATTTATTTACACATATACAATATTTAATTTCAACACTTCAATTTTAAAATTTCAATTTTACATTTATGCACAATAAATTTCATTCTGCTAGATTCAGTCTTTCAGGGGTTTAGAAATCTTTTTTGATCTTTTTTCTTTTCAATCTTGATTCTTTTATTCAGAGTACATACTCTGTATCATGGGCATATGCCCTTCTTGCCCACCTAGTCATCTGAATGAAGACTTTAAATTATAAACTTACTGCTCTGTTAGACATAGACTTTTCAGAGTATTTCTTATGTCAGTTTCGGTAACTTATTGGTTTCAAGAAATTTTCCCTTTCATCAAAGTTTTTTTATTTGTCATTAAGCTGTTCAAAATATGTCCTGATTATCTTTTTTAAGTGTATAGGATATGTAGGGATAATTCTGCTTTCATTCCTAATACTGGCAACTTACGATTTCCTTCTTAATCAGTCTAGCTGGGAAAGTAGTGGAATTAGAAATTTTCTTGATCTTTTAAAAAAATCAACCTTGTTGGCTTTGTTGGGTTTGTTCATTTTCTCAATTTTTTTCTATTGCTTTCTGCTTTTATCTCTATCGTTTTCATGCTTTTATTAATTTTGTTCATTGTTCTTCTTCCCCTAGAAGTTTTTAAGATGGAAACTTAGATCATTGATTTTAGATCCGTCATTTTTCCCAAATTAAATATTTAAAGCCCATAAATTTTCTTTTAAGTATTGTTTTAGCTGTGATCCTTAAATTTTTAATATGTAGTGTTTTTATTATAATTTAGCTATAATACTTTCTAATTTCCCTAGTGATTACTTCTTTAACATGTGATTAATTACAACTACGTTGTTTAACTTCCAAATATTTGGAGACTTCTAGATATTTTATTGTATAGAAAGACTTGAAGTTTACCTTCATAATCTCTGTCTTTGGTGCTCACACCCTGTATAATCCTCTACCTTTGATTGTGAATGGGACCTGTGACCTGCTTCTAGCCAGTAGAGTATGGCAAAGATGAAGACACTGAGTAAGTTAAGCTTCTGTTGAGACTGCAGCCCTAGTCAAGTCTTGGATTGCAGTCTGGTGAGACTCTGAAACAGAGAACCCAGTTAGCCCATGCCCAGGCTCTTGACCCATGGAAACTGTGAGATAATGAATGTGTGTTGGTGTAAGCTGCTAACCCTGTCACAATTTGTTTAGCAGCAATAGAAAAATCAATATACTTATTGTTCTTGATTTTTAATTTATTTTCATTGTGACCAGAGAATATATGTTATATGAATTCTGTCCTTTTAAGTTTATTTTTTCTTGTTTTCTAAGTATGTAGCCTATGCCAGGACTATGTGCACTTAACAAAAATGTATATTCTGCAGGTGTTTGGATGTATTTTTATAAGACTAAGTATTATATAGCTTTATAAATATCAAACATTTCAAAGTAGTTGATAATACAGTTCAGGTCTTCTAAATCTTTATTAGGCATATGTGTATTTTTTTATTGTTGTGTCTTTCTGAAAAATCGATGGACCCTTTGTCATTATTAAAAGTTTTCAAAATTTCTGATAATACTCTTTGTCTTTTTTTTTCAAGTGTTTATTTGAATTCCAGTTAGTTAACATACAGTGTGATATTAATTTCAGGTGTACAATTTAGTAAGCTAAGAACACCCAGTGCTCATCACAAGGGGACTACTTAATCCCCCATCACCTGTTTAACCCATTCCCCCTGCCCAATTCTCCCTCTGGTAACCATTAGTTTGTTCTCTGTAGTTAAGGGTCTTGTTTTGCCTCTCTCTTTTTTTCCCCTTTGCTTGTTTGTTTCTTAAATTCTACATATAAGTGAAATCATATGGTATTTTTCTTTCTCTGACTGACCTATATCACATAGCATAATACTCTCTAGCTCCATCTATGTTGTTACAAATGGCAAGATTTCGTTCTTTTTTGTGGCTCATAGCATTCCATTTTATATATATATACACCACAAGTGTCAGTAGACATTTAGGCTGTTTCCATAATTTGGCTATTGTAGATACTGCTGCTCTAAACATTGGGGTGCACATATCCCTTTGGATTAGTACTTTTTATGATAATACTCTTTGTCTTTAAGTCTACTTCATTGGATATTAATATAGCCACTCCAGATTTCTTATGTTTACTGTTTCTATTGTACATCTTTTTCCAGCTACTTACTTTCTATCTGTTTCTTTGTATTTAAGATGAATCTCTTCAGGTAGTATGTAGGTTTGTTTGTTTTTTTCTAAATCTATTCTGACACTTTGTATTTTATGCTAAAACAAGATAGGTAATGAGCTTATTTGCCAGTGTTAAATTTTTTCACTAAGGAAGTTGTGACCACCTTTAAACTTTAGTAACTCTGGTAAGTGTTGTACAACAGTGGAGTGTCTCGTGTGTTTTTGATTTTTTCTTTTTCATCCCATATTTATTTGTACTGACCTTTATTTAAACTGTGAAATGTCCTGAGTCTTTGATTTCTAGGAGAGTCTCTGTGCCCATCTCATATTTGCTATAAAAGGCTGGCTGTGGGTATAAGATGATATAGATCCATACATTTCACATCCCACTACTTAAAGTCTGGGTTTGCTCTGTAGGATAATTGTTCTTCTTTTCTCTTTGTGGAGACATATGGTATTTTAAGCCACTTGGGTGAGAAGAGTTACTACTTGAATGCTGTCTGGAAAGCAGAAACCCCATTATATAGCTATATGCATTCCATAATGACTCCAGGCTAATACCATTAAACTACCCTTGGAAACTGCAACACACTTACCTATTGGATAGGTTACACAGATAACAACTTGTGAATTTTTCAGATAATATAATTGGTGCTTCAGGAAGGAAGGAAGGAAGGAAGGAAGGAAGGAAGGAAGGAAAGAAGGAAAGAAGGAAGGAAGGAAAAGAAAAACAAGACCAGGACAGGGTGCCCGGGTGGCTCAGTTGGTTAAGCGTCCGACTTAGGCTCAGGTCATGATCTCACTGCTTGCAGGTTCGAGCCCTGCATTGGTCTTTGTGCCGTCAGCACAGACCCCAAAACCTGCTTCGCATTCTGTCTCTCCCCCTCTCTCTGCTCCTCCCCCACTCACACTCTATCTCTCTCTTAAAAATAAGTAAATGTTAAAAAATTAAAAAAAAAACAAGACCAAGAGATTGAGGCAATTTGAAAGTCTACAGAATTACACGTAAGTTCTGTAGTGTAGGTTATTCCTATTTACATGTTGCTTTCCATCTGTCCATCTATGACATATAATCAGAGTGGAAGCACTAGCATTTTTTAAAAAGTTGTATTTATTTGTTTTGAGAGAGAGAGTTACAGTGAGAGAGAGAGACAGAGAGAGCACGAGTGAGCAGGGGAGGGGGAGAGAGAGAGGAAAACAGAATCCCAAGCAGGCCCCATGCCATCAGCACAGAGCCTGATGTGGGATTCAGACTCACAAACTGTGAGATCATGACTTGAGCTGAAGTCGGACTGACTGAGCCACCCAGGCATCTTGAAGCACTAGCATTTTAAAGTCATCACCATACCTTTAGTCCAAAACTTCAAAAATGCAGTAGGGCATATATGTTGTTTTCTTAAAAAATAAAATTATGTGGAAATAGAATATTTAAAATTATATATGTTCTTAAAGAGCACTATATTTACATTGGAATTTCACTGAAGTTTTTTTAAAAACTCAGGGAAAAATTGCATCTTTTACCTTTTCCTTTTTTACTTTTCCAGCCCTATTTCTGTATTGGGTAATGGCCTTTATTACAAAAACCATAAAATTGGTCAAGTACTGGCAGTTTGGTTGGGGAGTATCAGACTTGCGTTTCTGCATCACTGGCATGATGGTCATCTTGAATGGACTCCTGATGGCTGTGGAGATCAATGTAATTCGGGTCAGAGTAAGTATCTAATCATTTTTGTTTAATTACTAGAATTCAAGACCTCAATATTAGAGATTACAGCCAACCAGAAATCATTTGTATTTAAGAGGATAAACAAGTGTATATCAACTATGTGTATAAAAGTTTAACGAATCACTAATTTCCACCATTGGTATTCCAGAACCCTAGCATCTATTTATTCATTTGTAAATATTGCTTGAATAATTGTTATGTGTCAGACGTTAATCTCAGTTCATATTATAGATGAAATTGCATCAGAAAATTACATCATCCATGATGTGTCCCCAGCACACCTATATTAAGCAAACCATTGTATTCCTAGAAATTTCAAAATGAAAAGAAGATAAGTTTGCTCATTCCATTGATGAAGAAACTTCTAAAGAGATAACTCTAGCTATATCCAAAGTCACATAGCCTGGTCTGTGATTACAAACCTGTTGTACTTTGCATCACATAATGCTGTTATGTTGTGTGACATACTTGTGAATGATATTTTAATGTTCGTTTTCTACTGGAGCACTTTGAGTTTGCTATGAATGGCAAGATACAAACTGCAAGGAATAGTGGAGAATAGTTAGGGAACATCAGCCAAACCACAAATTATCAGATAGTGACTCAATAATGGTGTCAACACATTTAAAAAATTTAAATAATGTAAAATTCTTTATTTAGTTGACCCTATCACAGCATATCATGAAAGACTGATTCTTAGCAATAACTATCTTTTAAAGGGATAATCTATTTTTTAGAATTGTCTCTAAGTGGAATTAAGTGTGAAATTCTGGTATTTAATTAATCTAATTACAACAAAAGGAAACTCTTTCAAAGAATATTTCCAAAGGAATGAAAGAGGTGGTAAAATATACATTTTTGCCTCTGGAAATGAAAATGTAAGAAAGGTTAAAATTTTATTTGAATATGTGGGGAAAGAATTGGGCTAATTATTATCCTGTGGAATTTTTCTTGCCACAGAGATATGTATTCTTCATGAATCCTCAGAAAGTAAAGCCTCCTGAAGACCTCCAGGATCTGGGTGTGAGATTTCTTCAACCATTTGTGAATTTATTGTCAAAAGCAACATACTGGTGGATGAACACACTTATCATATCTGCTCATAAAAAGCCTATTGATCTGAAAGCAATTGGAAAATTGCCAATAGCAATGAGAGCAGTAACAAATTATGTTTGCCTGAAAGATGCGTATGAAGAACAAAAGGTAATTTAGTATCTGTTTTTCACGTCCATAATTGTAGAAAATAGGTCTATTAAGTAGAAAGGTATTGAGCTTAAATATCTATGGTTAACGAAGAGCAGATTTTCTTCATCTCTTTCCCAATAGTTTTGAGTCATGTGAATTGGGCCAATAAGAATATACCAGAAGAGGGGTGCCTGGGTGGCTGAGTCGGTTGAGCATCTGACTTTGGTTCAGATCATGATCTCACCATCCATGAGTTTGAGCCCTGTGTCGGGCTCTGGGCCGACAGCTCAGAGCCTGGAAACTGCTTTGGATTCTGTGTCTCCCTCTCTGCCTCTACCCTGCTCACGCTGTCTCTCTCTCTCTCTCTCTCTCAAAAATAAAATAAAATAAAATAAAATAAAATAAAATAAAATAAAATAAAAAGAATAAAGTAAAATAATAAAATAAAATAATAAAAAAAAAAACAAAAAAAAGTCTACCAGAGGAACCAATGAAATAAAGTTATATTGTGTTAGTTGCCCAGTTCATACATGAAGAGGGATAGAGGGAACGCTGTCATTTTTTCTGGAACCATCTGGAAAGTTAGAATTAAGCTTAAAGATCATGTATATCTGATCCTTATTACCATATAACATTAATAACTCATGAAATTGTTGTTATGAAGCTTTTTCAAGTATGTTGTCAATAATTTTGTTATATAACAGTAAAACAGATCATATCATTAATAACCACATTTTAGAAACCTAAATCCTCAAATTAATTATTGACTAAAATTTGGAGTCTGTATTCCAAACTTGGGAAACTGAATCAAATAAAGTTATATACTATTCCTATATGCCTGTCAAAATTGGTTTCTTCTGGTACTTTCTTTGGGCATTTATAATTACTTTAAAAACCTTAAATATGAGAGTTTTTTGAGATTTTCAATTTGTCTTGTTATCATCCTGTATAGTCATGTCTACCATACATGGTGGTAGATGTATTTTATATTGTAATCATCAATAAATATTATTGTAATTGAAATCATTGGTATTCACAGTAACATTGGAAAGGAGTAGGGTCTGGTGAATCAGTGAGAGTTTGGTCTGTTCTAAATCAAGAAAACAAAGCATTTATGGTAAATGATGAAAATGACCTCTGTTTTGTGTCAAAAATGTGTGTTATGAAATTAATATTGCAGGAAATGGTTACTACCAATGAGCCTGAGTCATCTCTTTGGTTTCACCTCTGGGAACAGTATTGCATAATATTTTTTAAACTTCTCTGCTAAAGTAAAGATTAAGAGTATAGCCTAAACATAGTTTAAGTGTTCCAAGTACTCTTTATTACACAGATTAGCTTGAACTTGGTGTGTTAATGGCTTGTGTTGATAAACTTTTAAAAATAATTGAATTATTCATCTAACAGAGAATTGAATATGAGATGCAATTGAATGATCTTCCATTGACTTGGTTTCTTTGCCATAATGAAAAATCTTTATCTACCTCCTCTCTAAGACTTAATTATGACTATTCAGGTCATAAAATCCTTTCAACAAACAACATACTTGTGAAGCCATGAGTTGGCTTAAGCATATATGCCACTCTTTAATTTTGCATTTCTTTGTTGAATAACTAGGAAACACAAATCTAACACAACTCTAAAAATTACTGACTACTATTCATGGAAATAGGAAATACCTGGAAGAGAAATAATTTGAAGTTGGGATGATCTGCTTTGTTTATCTTGTAGTAAAATATCTTTAGCTTGTAGTAAATCTCTTGTGATCTAGTAACTCCAGAAATCTTGACTAATCTCTCAATAATCTAGATCTTAGTACTTTACTATCTTCTTTTCCATACAAAGGTATCTGGTAATAGTCATGACAGAAATACATTTTCCAAACCAAAGAGAATTAACATTAATTTGGCCTTAAGGATTTTGGGTTATCCTTGACAACTAAAAATAATGCAAAGTCTTTGAAAATCTGGCCTTTTTACTCTTCATTGTATTTCATTGAAAGGCACTCAGTCGCTACTGTTTGCATAGAGTGCAAAGATATGGATTATGCATACTATACTAAAGGGACTCCTTAACATTTACTTATAAACTTAACATATCATCAGAAATATCAGAAGGAATTGCCTGCAATTAAATTTAATTTAATTTAATAAGATTAAATGCTGTTCCAGTCATTTTATTTTGGTTCATCTGTTTTTTTCTTTCAGAAAAAAGTAGCAGATCATCCAAACAGGACTCCATCTATATGGCTAGCAATGTACAGAGCTTTTGGGAGACCAATTCTGCTTAGTAGCACATTCCGTTATCTTGCAGATTTACTAGGTTTCGCTGGACCTCTCTGTATTTCTGGAATAGTTCAGCGTGTGAATGAAACGCAGAATGGGACAAATAATACAACAGGAGTAAGTCTGTGGTGCTTTTGAAAGGGAACATATTATTGGCACATTTTATTGTAATTGTTACTTTTTATGAAAGCAGTTCTATGAACAGTTCGTACAGGCTTATTTACAGAGAATTGAGTGTATTTAAAGCAAAGAAAACAATTATTTTCCTTGTAGAGGAAATCATGTGTTTATTAATTGAATGCATCTGTTCAACAAAATTATTTCTCAGATTCAGAGCCTACAGACATTTGATAAGTATCTACTGTGTGCCAGAAGCCATGCTTAGAAGTTTCACATTGATTATTTTCTTTGCTCTTTTTAGCAACTCTTCGAAGAATTTTCATGCATGAGTACATGAAGAGTGGCCAAGTCAATTTTTAGAGGCCTATGACCAATCATGTTAGCAATGTGATTTGTACTACATATATTTTTCTTTTCTTATATGATAAAGACCCCTGATTCATAGTGATCAGGGCAAGTCACATTGTGGTATTTTTATTAAATATTATTCTACTATTTGGGGGGCTATATGGTATAAGATACTATATATTTGCTGTTGTAAATATAGAGCTTTTTCTGTTCTTAAGAAAGTCGCATTATGAACTTCCTCGTTTCTTTCTAAGATAAGAATTGATTTTTCTAGTTTCACAGATAGAAAAATTTAGTCTAGATGAATCAGTTTTTCTTTTCTATTCTTTCAGTCAGATTTCCTGTCCTTTTTTCTTCACCTATTAAAATTTCATGCATTTTTCAAAGCCTGCATTAAATGCTATCTCTTCAGTGAAGCTTTTCTGATTGTTCTGGTTAGAATTTGACTCTCCTTCATACCCTCCAACACATTGTTGATTTCACCTTGGCACTTGCTGTGAATGCTATTTATAAGGAAGCATGTTATTTATGGATATGCTTATCTTTCTAGGTGGTAAGCTCTTTAAACAGAATGACTGTGAACTGTACATATCTGTGCTCACAATGTGCAGCCCATTTCCTTGCTTACATTAGTGTTCAGTTATTATTGAAGTGAACCAGATATTTTCACCATTGAATACACTTTTGTGATGTTTTGTCTCTACTAGCCTCATTATGTTCCATAAATTACACATAAAATTTTTCTATCATCCTTCTCCCTTACACATATTAATCACACATTTTTCTGAGAAGGAACAGAACTTACACATTTTGTATATATCCCCATGAAAGAAAAGAAAGGGTCCAGAAGTAGAACTTAATGGATCTAACCTACAAAAAGAGTATTGCCCAAACTGACATGATGTACTTATTTGAGTGTTACCTTTCTCTCACTTCTAACCAAGTTACCACATACTGTTGTTCAATACAAAAGGCAATCAGTTTTGTATATCCTTATTATGACTTCAGCCATATTCCTACTGACACAATTTTATAAGCTATGTTTTGTCATTGTGAGTGTCAACATGGGTGAAATCAATAGCCAAATTACATACTTCATAATTTATCACTTATTTTGTTAATATAAATTAAGATATATGAATATTAGGCTAAGTCAACTGTAGAATTAGTTTAAATTAGTAAAGCTATAAAAATTGTATTTTTTCTTGCTGACCAACTATCACTTTTGTGGTTTCTACTTCAGTAGAAATTACAGTCTAAATTAACTTTGATCTTCAGTTACTACTCCTCAAGATGGAATATACCTTTCCCAAAAATGTACTTACATTTTTTTAAATTAAAATTTACCTTTTTTTCTACAATTAGGCATTTCCGGCAATCTTAATGATCAATTTGGGATTTTATGCATTGAACTTGTTTAAATTTATATCTGCAGACATGGTGAAGAAAAGCCAAAACTACCTGGCTATGGCTCATTCCACTGCTGCATGATAAAGACATTCAGTTTTTATATTTAAAAATTATGCATCATTTGATAAGTGTGAGCTGTATATCTGGTATATGAAAAGGCCAGTTCTAATTTATGTCTTTTTCTTTTGGGACAAGATTTCAGAAACTCTTTCATCAAAGGAATTTCTTGAAAATGCTTATGTACTAGCAGTTCTTCTTTTCTTGGCCCTTATTCTGCAAAGGACATTTTTGCAGGCTTCCTACTACGTAACCATAGAGACTGGCATTAACCTCCGTGGAGCTCTGCTGGTATGTGCAGCTTTGAATGATCCTTGTTTATCGAAAATGCCATATGCCATTCAATGATAGGAAGGGCAGTGGTGTCAGCTTTGTTTTTCTTTCTGTTTTGACTTTGATTCTACAACTTCAACACTTCTAGGAGCTACTCGATAAAAGAAACAGAATTAGCAGACCCACTGAATTTAAAAAAAAAAAAAACTTTTGTAGTAATATATTAAGAAAGCTTTTGAGATCTTTCATTTAATTACCTCTGTTTCAAGTTGTTCTAGAGCTTATGTTTAAAGCTAAATATATGTTTTGATTATATAGCCAGAAAGTTATGTTTGTGTTTAGTTGAAGACTGAAAGTAACTATGCTAAAATGAAAATAGTAGTCGGCTGAAGGTGTCATAACAGGGATTTTTTTCCAAAAATATTTTTTAAATGTCATATTTTCAATGGAAGTAAGGAAACATAGTGTTGATTAAGTTTAAAGTTTCAAATACATTTTTTTTTTTTGCAGGCGATGATATACAATAAAATTCTTAGGCTCTCTACATCTAATTTATCCATGGGCGAGATGACCCTGGGACAGATCAATAACTTGGTTGCCATTGAAACCAATCAACTCATGTGGTTCTTGTTCCTGTGTCCCAATCTATGGGCAATGCCTGTTCAGGTAATTCAATATAAGTAATATTCTCATTTGCAGAGGAAGCAAAACAAAAGGAGTATGAAATATTTCGCTCAGTAAAGAGTAAATGTTTTGAACATGCTGTTATTATACTTTTTTTTTTTTTTCAAAGAGAGGGGAGAAGAAGAGAGAATCTTAAGCAGGTTTCACACCCACACAGAGCCCAAGATGGGGCCTTTTCTCATGACTGTGAGATCATGACCTGAGTTGAAATCAAGAGTCAGATGCTTAACTGACTGAGCCCATCAGGTGCCCCATATACCCTTTTTATAGAAAAGAAAGCTGAGACTCAGAAATCCTCTGACAGGTTAAGAAAGTGGGGTTTGAAATTCTCCTGCTTAAGTTCAAATATCTGCTCTACCCTGTTTGCACAAGTGTATAAATACTCAAAATATTAATTTTTTTAACTTTAAAATTGGGATGATAATTGTATCTGCCTTGTAGAATTGTTTCATCATCAAGACTAAATACATTAATAAGTGTAGCACATTTAGCTTAGTGCTTAGCACTTCATGGGCTTTCAGTAATTGTTAGTTATTATTGACCGAATTCACGCAAGTCATGTAGCCAAGGCTTGATCCCTTTCATTTTGACAGAAGCTTTTATAGCATTTCTAAAGTAAAGTGTTGCTGTAATCCATCCCAAAGTTTCAATAGCTGATGTATTATAAAATGTCAAACTTTATAAGGTGGTAGGAACACTAACAAGCTGGAGGGCTATTTAGCTATTTTTTATGGAAAATAGCATTTTAGAAAAGATGATTTTTACCCCTAATTGGGTAAAAATAGCAAAAGAAATGTTTTCAGCTCTTTCCTCTATGTGATGCTGAGTATGTTTAATCATCTCAAGTTTTGCGTGCTGTGGATGGAGCTTAAACTGTAGATCCTGTATTTTTTTAAGTTTATTTATTTATTTTGAGAGAGAGAGAGAGTAGAGGAGGGGCAGAGAGAGAGGGAAAGAGAGAGAATCCTAAGCAGGCTCAGTGTTATCAGTGCCGAATCCAATGTAGGACTCAACTTACAAACCGTGAGATCATGACCTGTGCCGAAATCAAGAATCAGATGCTTCACCAATTGAGCCACCCAGGCACCCAAGTATAGATCTTGTTTGATCCAGTCTGTCCATGTTTATTAAAATGCATGCAATAATAAAGAAGATATGGCAGTTTTTACACTTATTGTTTGCCTTGTTAGTTTTATCTTTTTAAAAATTTTTTAACATTTATATATTTGTGAGAGAGAGAACAAGCACAAGCAATGGGCAGAGAGGAGACAGAGGATCCAAAGCAGACTCTGCACCGTGAGCACAGAGTACCATGCGGGGCTCAAACCCACAAACCCTGAGATCATGACCTGAGTTGAAATCAAGAGTCAGTCGCTAAACAGACTGAGCCACCCAAGCACCTCACCTTTTTAGTTTTAAATGGAAACCCAAGTGAAACAAAAGTGTGTATCATGTGCAGTGCTTGACACAAAGTAAGATAAAATATGCTCGGTCTCATTTCATCAAAATGTATTTATTATACAGTAGCTGCCTAGGTGGTATAATTTAAAGTGCACCAAAAATCCCAGGCTACCTCTGAATGATTGCATCATGAGTGACATTAAGGAAACTTTCATTTTGATTGGAATTCTTAAAAAGCATAATTGGTTAGACAGTAAATATGTGCACTTGCCTCCAAAAGGCCACTATTAAGCTGTTGCCATTGGCATACACTCAAGAGTTAAATGCTTTAACTGCATGGATATAGTTCATTAGTTGACATTTTTAGCCATGGTAATCTGAGCTATTGTGGGGGAATAGCAGGGAGAGATTGCAGGGTCAAATCCAAAATTTTAAAGGAAGAAGAAGAAAGCGACAAGCCAGAGAGGGTTGGCTTACGTGGGTCAGCCTTGGCTCTTCAGAAATTATTTTTTGTTAAAAATGTATTTTTTAATTTTGAGAGAGACAGAGGCAGCGTGTGCAGGGGAGGGGCAGAGAGAGAGGGAGAGAATCCCCACCAGGTTCTGCACTGACAATGCAGAGCCTGATGTAGGGCTCGAACCCACAAAACTCTGAGACCAAGAGTCTGTCGCTTACCCGACTGAGCCACCCAGGCACCAGTGGGAAATAAATTTTAAAAGGGAAGTGAGATATGATGGGGTACTACCTTTAACTTCTCTGAAGTTTTAGATAAGCCTACACTTCGTGTAATCAAGTGACTTCTGGGGTCATTGAGGATGTGAGGAGTCCAGATTATTCCTTTAGTCTGCAAACAACCATCCAGTACTCACTTACATTATGATGTTGTCTCCTCCTTTCCATCCTTTCCACCTGGAAATGTTTATACAATTCAATAAAAATATGGAATATCAAAGTTATGATGAGTGGTAACATTTTCAAGAAACATTTCATGTCTTTTTAAAAATGTGAAGACTGCCTTCGAAGGTCAGAAGCATCACAGGACCAGTCTGTAACTTCATGCAGCAAACTGGTTTGACACTGATTGCGCAGATCATCATCCTAACAATAAATTCTGACTCTGTAGCTTTCCCCAAATAACTCGTAGTAAAACCCAACTGCTCATAGTTAAGTTGACCTCCAAGTAAATGTGTTAGTCAATTAATTAAGAATTAAGAAATCCTACGTTTTCACCAAAATATATTTCCTTTCATGCAGCAGTGGCCACGTCCCTTTTCATTTTCCCGTTTCCATATGTTTTCTTTTCTAGATCATCATGGGGGTGATTCTGCTCTATAATTTACTTGGATCAAGCGCATTGGTTGGGGCAGCTGTCATTGTACTCCTGGCACCCATTCAGTACTTCATCGCGACAAAATTGGCAGAGGCTCAGAAGAGCACTCTTGTAAGTTAACATCTTTTGGAAACTTTACTAGGAAAATGTAGTAAGCTGTTTCATTTTCAAAATAATAAGAAATTAATACATGCCACTCAGAATAATTTGGAAACTATTATGTTTCATTTCAATTCTTAGATGGCAAATGTGTACCTTCTGTGTTGCAAAAACACTTTTCTTTTAAATATTTACATTTATTTGAGAGACAGAGAGAGAGAGAGAACGAGTGGGGGAGGGACAGATAGAGAGAGGGAGACAGAATCTGAAGCAGGCTCTGTGCTGGCAATGTAAATTTGGAGGCAGGGCTCAAACCCACAGAACCATGAGATCATGAACTGAGCCAAAGTCAGATGCTTAACCAGCTAAGCCACCCAGGTGACTTGGAAAAGCACTTTTTAAAAGTGGATTTGAAATGTATCACTTGATCTTAAACTCAAAATGCCAGAATCACAATTCATGATGGTTTTAAATGCCATGAGGTGATGAGGCTTTGACTCTTCTAGATCATTGATCTAGAGTATGTACCTAAGTCTATTTTTGAGCCCACTGGATATTAATTATTGATATGGGAGAATTGGATCAAAGAACAAATAAAGCATCAAGTTTATTGTTTCTGAAGTGAAATACCCCTAGAGTTGAATCAAACCACGTGATGTTCTATGAAGTTACCCTGAAATATTTCAGTGGCAGCTGCTCTGGCCAAATATGTTCATGGTCAGCTTGGCAAGCAAGAAAAAGCCCAATTATTGACCCCTTCTGGCTTCAGTTTGCCATGAAATCATTTTATTTGAGCAAGAATTGGCTTCTTTTAAATAAATGTTTGCAAATAATAAAATTGTTGACAGCATGTTCAGAAATAAAGTTTGATTAAATATGAGCAAAGCTGTCTGTAAATCAGGCATAAAATGTAGGGATGCTGCCACTGATGGAATTGTTTTCCAAGTTGGTTTCTACTGTGACAAGCAAATTGCATGTCATGCAGGTGGTTGTTATCACTTGTTTTTCTGTTGCTTCTGGTGAGGTTACTCATTATTTCTGTCTGAACCATCTACCTGTCTTTACTATAGGACATGAATACAGAGAGGTGAGTAAGAGGAACACAAAGTGGAGACAGGACTATCCTCAAACATCTGTCTTTCATTTAGCTAGTCATACTGTACTCATTTACTCATGTACCAATCATTTGATAGGCATCTAAGACTAGGTAGAGACCAGAAGGTGAACAAAAATCAAGCCATTTGCTAATTTTACTTCCTCCTATCTGCCTTTTGGCCATTTGTGCTGCTCCTTTTGATAGTTCATAGGTCATAATGTACCTTACTGGAAATTCTAATATTTGACGGTGGTAGAAATTGCAATGGCTGAGTAAATTGTGGCTCTTGTAAGTGCTAAAAATCTCTTTACACTTAACCCAAATTGTTAGTAATCATTAAATCTAATTTAAGCCTTAAACAAGAGCTTATGAAGAAGTATGCAGAAATCTCTTGAAGTTAAAAGGAATAGCCTTAGTTTTATGAAGTGTATTATGAAGATACAGTATTCACACACAGTGCGAACATATACAACCCTGACATTCCCAAATAAGTAGCAAACTAACTTTTCTTACATTCATTGTTTTCTTTTCTTCTAAGTATGAGTGCTAGTGCTGAAGAGAGAATAAAATGAGTTCAGTGTTAGAAGGAACCATTGAAAGTCTCTGTATCATTTTCCTAAATGTTTATAATTACTATCTGTAGACATTATTCAAGGAAACCATGTGAGACTTAAAGAAACTGCTTTTATTTAACTCAAAGTAGCAGAAGCGTGAGAGGTTTTAGGTGGAAGAAATTGGAAGCCATTTCATTCAACTCTTCATTTTACAATTGGAGGTGGAAGCACAGAGGATTGGACACTTTATTCCGGGGATCTCAAAGCCACAAGCGGCAGCATAGCCAGGCAGAAATCAAGATCTCATTCATCCCTGTTTGTTATATATGTGGTTTGATTCACTTGGATACAGCATGCATTGTTCTCTATTTCTTTGTTTTATAGGATTATTCTACTGAGAGACTGAAGAAAACAAATGAAATATTGAAAGGCATCAAACTTCTAAAGTTGTATGCCTGGGAGCACATCTTTTGTAAAAGTGTAGAAGAAACAAGAATGAAAGAACTATCCAGTCTCAAAACCTTTGCACTCTATACATCACTCTCCAGTAAGTTGCTATGGTGATAAAAACCACCAAAAAATATGTGGTCTATTCAGCTTTGGTGGTGATCACTGAGACCTTCTACTCATCAGAGGAAGCCCATTTATTTTCCACACGGGTGCTGTTCATTAGCCACTGGCCACATGAACCTATTTAAATTTAAATTAAAGAGCAGGATTAGCATAGGCTTAGAGTAGACCTAAATTTGATTCGTTATAAGATGTGTGCTTTTGTCATGTTACTTTACATCCGAAATCCTTGTGTTTGTTTGTTCATTTGTTTGTTTGTTTTTGTATCTGTAAAATGGGATGGGATGAGCATAGTACCTGTAATTGAAATCACCATCAGTTACAGTTGGGATGAATACTAGGTTTTCAGTAAAAATTTAGGTAAGTTTATTAACTTTAACTGTATTATTATTGACCTTCTTATCCCCAAAGATCCTCAAGAATTATCTGCAGTTGTCTTACCTATCTCTCTGGGAGCTTATGATATTATATTTTTTTGAAAATTATACTTAGCATTCTGTTTTTGAAAATCCAGGAGAAAAAAAATGTCAGTGCTTCCAAAATTACATTCACATAAAACCCTCTTTTTCAATACATTTTCAAGAACTTTTACACATGAAGCATTTTTAAAAATTTCAACTCTAATTTTTATAAAGCAATCATTTAAGAAATTGTCTTTTTTCCTCAGAGTGACACTGAGTACTCTCAAGAATAATTATGTTTATGTTAGTACATTCCTTACAAACTTAGCTGAACTACTCCCACCAACATTTGATTTGGTTTATGTGTCAGTTTTGCTTATCTCTATTGTTCCCAAGACCTTGAACAAATTAAAGTTTTGTAGAATTATACATTGATTCCTCTTGAATTCTAAACTAACTTAGTTCCTAGAGATTACGAATACTTCTTTTGTGAAATAAATTTAGAGAAAATAGTTGGTTTATATAGCTCATTTATTCTAGCCCTAAAGCCTGATGCATTAGAAATGAAATGGAAAGGAGATTCATCTTCCAGCTCTGCACCACTTCTAATGTGGTGTCAAAATGCTAGAAGATGAAATGATTGATAGCCACTTACTTATAAAATAGGATTCTAAGGTGGTGATCCTGAGAATACATTCCTTTTAGCAGCAGACTGAAATACTTATGAGAATGATGGATGCAGCCGGAAATAATGACAAAATAAAAATACATTGAGATAATCAGCCAATTACTGCCATTAGTGGCTCCACACGTATCATCCCATTTAATGCTCCCAACTTTCTAATTATTTAGATTCTACTATTAACTCTGTTTTAGATATTAGAAGAGTGAGGTAGAGAGAGCTTAAACTTCCCTTAAATCAGGTACCTACTAAATGGCAGAGTTGGGTTGTTAATCCAGCTTGTCTGTCTCCAGACATGAGATTTGGATTGTTTTCTGAATGTCCTATGCAAAAGGAGAGGAAGGAAGAGGCCATAATAGGGGAGAAAAACAACAGATCATGAAGGTAAAAATGCAGAAGCATGTATATATGATAGGCAGCAGAAAATTCTTTTTTTTCTTTTTAATATACTTTCTTTTTTTTTAACAAATAGTTTATTGTCAAATTAGTTTCCACATAACACCCAGTGCTCATCCCCACAAGTGTCCTCCTCCATGCCCATCCCCCCTCCCCCCCACATCCATCAGTCCTCAGTTTTTGTCAGCATTCAAGAGTCTCTCATGGTTTGCCTCTCTCCCTTTCCCCCACCATTTCCCCCCTTCTTCTCCCCCTTGTTCCTCCGTCAAGTTCCTCCTAATCCTCCTATACATGCAAACATATGATATTTGTCCTTCTCTGCCTGACTTATTTTGCTCAGCATAACACCCTCAAGGTCCATCCATGTTGCTACACATGGCTGGATTTCATTGTTTCTCATTGCCATGTAGTATTCCATGGTATAGATAAACCACATCTTCTTGATCCATTCATCTGTTGATGGACACTTAGGCTCTTTCCATGTTTTAGCTATTGTTGAGAGTGCTAGGCAGCAGAAAATCTTGAGTCAGTGATGTAAAATTCCAGTTGGACCATGTTTACGTTTTTTAAGTTTATTTTGATAGAGACAGAGAGAGCACAAGTGGGAGGAGGCAGATTGAGAGAGAGAGAGAATATTCCAAGCAGGCTCCATGCTGTTAACCAGAGCCTGACATGGGGCTCAAACTCACGAACTGTGAGCTCATGACTTGAACTGAAACCAAGAGTCGGGAACTTAACTGACTGAACCACCCAGGTGCCCATAAGTTTAAATACAGTATTCTTGGTGATTAGGAGCTTGAACTATGATTGATGCATAGAACTGGCTATAAATCCCACCTCTGCTGCTTCAGCAATATGACCTTGACCAAGTTACTTATGTCTTCCAAGCCTCAATTTTTTCATCTGCAATGTGAGATGATAATAATATTTATCATGTAGGACTGTAGTAAAGATTAAAATAATGAATGCTATACATGTTGATTGGGTTATTGATTCTATTTGAGGCACGATGTCAAGTGCTTCATACTCATTACCTCATACCAAGCACCTGGCAAATAGCCTAGTGCTCACCAACCTCCATCCCTCAGTTTCCTCATCTAAAAATTGGTGTAGGGGTGCCTGGGTGGCTCAGTTGGTTAAGTGTCCAACTTCAACTCAGGTTATGATCTCATGGTTCATGGGTTTAAGCCCTACCTCAGGCTCTGTACTGACAGCTCAGAGCCTGGAGCCTGCTTCAGATTCTCTGTCTCCATCTCTCTCTGCCCCTCCCACTAACACTCTGTCTCTCTCTCTCAAAAATAAATAAACATTAAAAATTTTTAAAAATTGGTGTAATAATAAAATCATTATCACAGGTATATTGTGAGAATCAAATGAGGCAGTGAATGTGACACTGTTCATTAACTGTTAAAAACATTTTATAAATAGTATTTGTAGAGCATCATAAGAAGACAAAAATAATGAAAGAAAAAAGTCAACTGTCTAACAAAGTGGTTACTGTTGGGTCTTACAGGACAAACTGACCCAAAATGAAAGCCTGTCTCAGCAACTTGGCAGCTCTATAGCCTTGGTCAGTCTTCAGTAAAGTCTCAGTTTTCTCATCAGGAAGCTGGGAAGTATTAAGAGGATCTTGGGGAATTAAATAAGATAATATGGATAAAGTGTTTAGAATAGTACCTGAAACATTCAGGTGCTCAATCAGTGGTATCTGAAAATATTGAAAAGCAAATTAAACAGCACACTTACTAATAGAAGAGAAAATCCAGCTTTTGTGAATCAGTGTTCTTGCCAGTTGAAATAATATCTGGGGAGAAGGGAAATTCTATTAATTTCCTAGTCTCCATTGCCAAATGGTCGTGTGCTATTTATGGATTTCATCCATTGGTAAAAGGCAAAAAGACAGTATTATATTTTTTCCTCTTCAGTTTGCTAGATCTGCATTTAAATCCAAGCTGTATCACCTCCCAGTTTGGAATCTTGCATGAGACTCACTCTCCTAAGCTGCTTCCTTAATTATTGTGTATGGTAGATGTAATCATTAAATGAGAATGTGTGTAAAGCACTCTTATCATACCTCAATGATGGTGACTTCTTAGTAGCCGAGGAACGTGGTAGCAAGCAGTCTGAGAGTCCAGACTTCATTGGTTTGAATCCCAGCTGTGTGACCTGAAGCTTCTCATTTTCATCTTTGTAATGCAATAGGAAGGGTACCTGCTACATGTACTTGGTGCAGATTGCTGTATAAATGTTTTTTTTCAATCAAATAGCAGTTCTTGCTCTTCCTCATCAAAGGGAGATTACTTATTCAAGATGTGGACTATAAAAGGAATTATAAACAATGATGAGAGGTAAAGAAAGAAATACACTTAGAAAACAGGGTGACAATAGCCAGAGAAAGAAGATGGAGGCAGAAACATGGCTCCTCCTCTGTGCTGTTATAAAACTCAGAGCAGTGTTTGAATTCGCAGTATTATACAAGAATTTGAATTTGATAACCACACCACATCTGGACCTGCAAAAGCACAATCTAATTCTGTGTTCAGGGTTCAGGATAGTTCATGAGAGTAGATCATGAGGACTGATGATGATTTATTTGTGGGTAGATTCTCTTCTGCATGTCAAGAAAACTAGGTTCTAGCTCTCACTCTGTTAGTAATTCACTTAATCTTTTAGCCCCCAATCCCTAGAATTCTATGTTTATAAAAATATAACTACAAATTATCAATTTGGCTTTGTGATTTTACTGTGACCTCCAAATACTAGTAATTGAGCCTAAATTTAATGTTTTTGTTTCGGTTATGCATATCATGTGTATTCAGTATTAGTGCAATATGTTTCTGGAGAGACATTTAAACTAGCAGAGGGTTCAGGATATGGAGTTATTTTGTTAAGCAAAATGTCTATACATGAAAATAAATATCACTTTTGGAAGGAGAATTTGAAGTGATGTCAAATTCTTGGTTTTATCCATATAATAGCTTAATTTTCATACATTTAAGTTAGTTTAGGGACCACGTGAAATATAATGGTGAATACTCCAAGAATGCACATTTATTAAAGTCTAGTGATTTGCACCACTAAAGGAGCATTTTATATGAATTTTGCGGCTTGTAACATTTTATAGAAAACAGCTTTTCAGTAAGAGAAGATGTTTTCTGATTAAGACTCATGTGGGAGGAACTCATACGCCTGAGAACAAGGAAATACCAACTGGGAAACATTTGTGGGCTCTAGACAAAAGGCACTTGGTCCTCTCTGTCTTCAAGGGAAGTTAAAGTAATAATAGATGGGGCGCCTGGGTGGCTTAGTCGGTTAAGCGTCCGACTTTCGCTTAGGTCATGATCTCGCAGTTCGTGGGTTCGAGCCCCGCATCGGGCTCTGTGCTGACTGCCGGCTCAGAGCCTGGAGCCTGTTTCAATCTGTGACTCCCTCTCTCTCTGACCCTCCCCTGCTCACACTGTCTCTCTCTCTCTTAGAAATAAAACATTAAAAAAAAAATTTTAAAGTAATAATAGATGATGACTTAAAGTTACTGAGAATGTTTCACAGTTGAACGAACCTGATGTATTCGATTTCTTTCCACAGTCTTCATGAATGCGGCAATCCCCATCGCAGCTGTTCTTGCTGTAAGAAACTTTCTCTTGCTTTTAAACATGGAACTGAGTCAGTGTTTAGAAATGATTCTTGAGCAGAAATGTGTAGGTGGTAATATATGTTCTTCATCTCTGCCAGTTTTCTCTTTGCAGTCCCCATGATAATAGTTCTAATCCAGGGTTTCTCACCTGTGACACTATGAACTTTTTGACCCAGATAATTATTTGTTGTTAGGGCATTTCCTCTGCCTGAGGATGCATAGCAGCATCCATGGCCTCTACCACTTAAAGGCCATTAACACTCCCTAGACACTGTCAAATTGCTCCGTAGAGCAAAATTAACAGTAGTTGAGAACTAACTGTTCTAATCTCCATGACCTGGTTCCCAGACATTCTTACATCAGAATTGTGCTAGATCAACAACCTGAAGATTACATTCTATTTCAGACTAAAAAGACAAACCTGGGAACTCATATTTTATTTAGAAATGTAAATATGTCTGCATCAAGCATAATGTTGGCAATTTTAGTAAAGATACACAATAGGGACCCTAAAGCAATGGAACTTCTTCTTTTTCTCTTTGAAAATTTAGTGTTCATTGGAAAGAACGTGACTGGTTGTTAAGAACTCTAGGTTCACTTCACAGTTACTCCCTCTACTCAGTAATTTGACAGAAGTCAGTTTCCTAATCTGTAAATAGAATCTGTTCTGCCCTTCTCACAAGTTTCTTGCTAAGATGACATATAAACCATTAAGTATTCTACCAATAACAAGTATTATTTTTCCTAGGGAGTAATTTGGATAAAGCAATTGTTTTCATATTTGCAGTGGACATATTGGGGGTAGCAGAATATGTTATTTTCTAAAATTGAATGTAAGCGTTAGTGAAACTTTCTCTAGCTTTCTCTAAAGAACTTCTTTCTTTGCACAGACGTTTGTGACGCACGCGTATGCGAGTGGGAACAATCTAAAACCTGCAGAAGCCTTTGCTTCATTGTCTCTTTTTCATATCCTGGTCACCCCACTGTTCCTGCTCTCTACAGTGGTCAGATTTGCAGTCAAAGCCATCATAAGGTATGCACTGGAATGTCTGGAGTTCTTTGCCTCATTATGGAAATAATATATCTTGAAAAAGTATAAAAAACAACATTCAAATCGCTGCCCGTTGTTAAAAATTTTAATACGCTACTTTTCTGTCTTTTACAATTATTTTTCGATGAAAATAACTATGATTTTAAAGTAAAAGTTTTGAATTTATGTAGCTTTTGACTCCTTATTTCACTTACTGTTTTTATTTTTCCCTTCATTAAGATCATGATGTTTTTTTAGCTATGCAATAGTCTATTGTATTGAAATACTGTACTCTAATTTATTTAATAATTACCTCCTTATTGGGCATTTGGAATGTTTCTACTTTCTACCTAGCATAAATAATATAACTAACATTGTGATAAACATCTGTTTTTATCTTTAAAGTTTTCTTTGATTATTTTCTTAAGACAGATTTCTAGAAGTGGGGGCACTAGTTTAAACAGTATGTATATAGGGGCCCATGTACCCCAATGTTCATAGCAGCACTCTCAACAATAGCCAAATTATGGAAAGAACCTAAATGTCCATCAATTGATGAATGGATCAAGAAGATGTGATTCATCTATACAATGGAATACTACATGGCAATGAGAAAGAATGAAATCTGGCCATTTGTAGCAACATGGATAGAACTCGAGGGTGTTATGCTTAGCGAAATAAGTCAGGCAGAGAAGGACAGATACCATATGTTTGCACTTATAAGTGGATCAGGAGGAACTTAACAGAGGACCATGGGGGAGGAGAAGGGGAAAAATAGTTGAGGAGAGGGAGGGAGGCAAACCATGAGAGACTCTTGAATACTGAGAACAAACTGAGGTCTGATGGAGGTGGGGGAGAAGGAAAGGGGGGTGATGGGCATGGAGGAGGGCACTTGTTGGGATGAGCACTGGGTGATATATGGAAACCAACTTGACAATAAACTATGAAAGAAAAAAGTAAATAAAAATAAACAGTATGCATATTTTTAAAATTTTTGTTAAGGCTCTTATTTTAATTCCAGTATAAATGTAAAGTGTTATATTAATTTCAAGTATAATTATAGTGATTCAGTAATTCCATACATTACTCAGTGCTCATCAAGATAAGTGTACTCTTAACTCCCTTCAACTGTTTTACCCCTCCCCTCACCCACCATCACTTTGTTCTGTATAAAGAATCTGTTTCTTAGTTTGTCTCTCTTTGTTCATTTATTTCGTTTCTTAAATTCCACATATGGGTAAAGTCATATGGTATTTGTCTTTCTCTGACTAACTTATTTTGCTTAGCATAATACATTCTAGCTTCATCTACATTGTTGCAAATGACAAGATTTCATTCTTTCCTATGGTTGAGTAATATTCCATTGTGTGTGTGTGTGTGTGTATGTATATATCTCTTTATATATATCTATATATAGATATCTCTTCTTTACCCATTCATCTATTGATGGATACTTGGGCTGTTTCCATCATTTGGCTACTGTAAATAGTGCTTCAATAAACATAGGTGGGCATAGCTCCTTTTGAATTAATGTTTTGTATTCTTTAGGTAAATACCCAGTAGTGGGATCAGTGAATTGAAGGGTAGTTCTATATTTAATTTTTTGAGGAACCTCCGTACTGTCTTCCACAGTGGCTGTACCAGTTTGCATTCGCACCAGTAGTTCAGAGGATTCCTTTTTCTCTACATCCTCACCAATACTTGTTGTTTATTGTATTTTTTATTTCAGGCATTCTGACACTGTGAGGTGATAATTTTACTGTGGTTTTTATTTGCATTTCCCTGATGATGAATGATGTTGAGCATCTTTTCATGTATCTGTTGGCCATCTATATGTCTTTGATGAAATGTCTACTTATGTCTTCTGCCCATTTTTTTCATTAGATTATTTTTTGGTGTTCAGTTATATAAACAATAAGTATATTTTTAAGATCCTTAATGAATATTGTTATGTTGCTTTACATTTAGAGAGTGATAGGTCAAAATATATATACATTTTTAAGATTTTTTTAAAATGAAAATGGCCATATTATTTCCAGTGAAGCTGTGTCAGTTTATATTTGCACTAACAGTGATGGACAGTGTTCCCATCAGCACATAGATACTGTTTTAATTTTAATTTAATCTAGAAAAATGTTTAAGTAAGGCTCATGACTTCTGCAAATGGAAAGACTGCAAACCCACTCCACATTTTGCTCATTTTAAATGTGCTCTCTAGTGTTTTTAACCAGATAGTTTGTCTCAGACTCACAGTTTCCCACAATGCACAACAATAAATGTGATATGATAATGACCATTTTCCCATTTTTCTTGTATTGTATAAATAAGTATGCTACCGAACTATATCATATAGCTGTTTGTGCCACAATCTACTGCATCACAAAAAAAAGTCTTAAAGTATTTTGCTTATTGTATAAGATCTTATAAACTTTATAAAACCTCAGCGTGTTTCATAAACAGTTATATCACGTCTGGCTTTTGAAAGAAATGTCAAGTTGTTGCAATACTGAGAAAAATTGGAAAATGGAGGCCTTAAATATATGAAGACTGGAGTTGTCATTGATAGCAATGTTGAACATTTCTTGTAAGGTCTTTCAAATGAGATAATTTTCCCAATGGCTATGTAATACTAAGAAAACTAGTATTTGGTATTTAAATATCACAATCTTCAGTTTTAGGCAATAGTTTATATTGGTTTAACAATGGCTTACTACCAAATAACATTCAGATGCATATACATTATCTTATTATAAATAGGTTCTGATTGGTTACAGTAGTATCTCAAAATGATTTCAATCCTCTTCTCTAAGCTGTGTTACTAGTAAACAGTTCTAGAACTGTGAGAATTTAAAGATCAGGCCCTCTGGCTTCATCTGCCTCATTTTCTTTTCTTACTGTTCTGCTTCTGAAACAGTTGTGCGGAACACTGATTTTTGTAGCACCACTTCCAAATTAGGCGGTGCTCTGGAAGGGAAGCTACTTCAAACAATAAAATTGATAAATGGCCAAAGTCTGCTATTTTGGTCCTTATTTTCATTTTCTCCATTTAGTAGCTGTCCTTCTCATGGTTTCATTTTTAATTGGAATTTGACTCTGTACCACAAGTGGGGATATAAAAGTTAGTTGATAACTTATAACAGATAACTTCTCTAAAGTCAGGAGGTTACCAAGCATCAAGAGGACTTTAAGAGTGTATTTGGGAAAAAAAAATAATAACAGAAAAAAAAAACCATCAGAAAACCTAAGAGTTTCTTCCCACTTCATAGTATATAATCCTACTGTAGTAAATCCCAGTAAAGTTGAGAGTGGATAATATTCGTTGTATATTTCTGCATAGCACTCTTTCTTCATTATATCTTGGGGAAAGGCATTTGCCGGTTTGATAAAGACCAGTCTGTTTTCAGGGCTCAGCTCCAGATTTCCCAAGCCATAGGCTGAGTAGAATCAGCATATAAACACTCACTTCTCTAAAATGAGTCTCAGTGGTTGATTTGTGGGTCCTACAGAGATGAACGACCAACAGGGGAGGCCAGGGCTTTTTCCCCTCTGTGTGCTGGTTCTGGGAACCCAAATGAGCTTTTTCCCAATTTTGACTGGGCTTGGCATTTCCTGCTGTGCCTGGGAGCCCGTGACCAGTCTTTGATGCCAGTTGGCCCACAGTGAGCTGAGCAGCCTGTTTATAATCGGAGACTTTGGTGAGCTGATTTTGAAACCTCCTGTTCAGGACCGCGGAAGTCATAAGTTCTCCATTGCACTCCTAAATGCATTCTGAAATTCAGTAGGTTAGAATGGAGTGTAGCATACTCCCAAAGTCATGTTATACATGCCTGTAAGAGACTTATAAACTTCTCTATTGTAGGAAAATTCCATGCCATGTAAAATTCTTTCCTACACGAAAATTCTCCACTTCCTTTTAAAAAGTTTAGTTTGGGGGGTGCCTGGGTGGATCAGTCGGTTAAGCATTGGGCTTCAGCACAGGTTGAGATCTTGAGGTTCATGAGTTTGAGCCCCAACAGGAGCTCTCTGCTATCAGCCTAAAACCCATTTCAAATCTTCTGTTCCCTCCTCACCCCTCCCCTGGTCATGCTTGCTCACTCTCTGTCTCTCTTTCTCTGAAAAATAGATAAACATTAAAAAATAAAAATGAGGGGCGCCTGGGTGGCTTAGTCGGTTAAACGTCCGACTTTCGCTTGGGTCATGATCTCGCGGTTCGTGGGTTCGAGCCCCGCGTCGGGCTCTGTGCTGACTGCCAGCTCAGAGCCTGGAGCCTGTTTCAGTCTGTGACTCCCTCTGTCTCTGATCCTCCCCTGCTCACGCTGTCTCTCTCTCTCCTAGAAATAAATAAAACATTTAAAAAAAAATAAAAAAAATAAAAAATAAAAATGAAACTGTTTAGTTTGGGGTGTCTGGGTGGCTCAGACATTTAAAATGCATCTGACTTCAGCTCAGGTCATGATCTCACTGTTCGTGAGTTCGAGCACCTCATTAAGCTCTCTGTTCTCAGTGCAGAGCCTGCTTCAGATCCTTTGTCTCCCTCTTTCTTTCTTTATCAAAAATAAATATTTAAATAATAATAAAATAAAATATTAAAACACTTGGGTAAGAGTGATTTTCCAGGATGCTTGCTTCACTTTTCCACTTTGCTTTATTTGTAAGAAAATGATTTATGTGTTTTTTGCTTTGCTGGAAGAGAATGTAATTTGATATGTTGTTTCCTTTATACATAATTTCAGTTTAGGTTTCTGGTATTTGATGGATCATGCAATATCTATGGTCCAGACATATTATTCGCTAAGAGAAAAATGTATAAAACCAATCCCTTACTGTGTTGAAAAATAACTGTATCCTTTTTCTCATGTACCTCAGAAAGGAATGTAAGCTTGGCTAGTCCACTACAGTTACATTTGATCAAATAAATTATTACTGATATTGATCATAGAGCATGCATACCTGGTCCCTGTTTACAAAATTTTCATAGTTCCTACAGGAAAAGTACACAATTGCCAGTACAAAATCATTTATTCCTAATGAACATAATAGCACCTGTCCAAGGTACTCAAACTTTATCTATACACCCAAAGTGAAACTTTGAAAGTGAAAAATGACATGTGTAACTAATACTTTAAATACGCATATGAAGTATCCAAACACATGTAAAATTAGTAAAACACTGAACTGTAAAAATGGTGGAGGCAGGCTAGGAAATTGGTTGGTATCAAATACACCTGCTGTCAAATCCTAGTACCACAGAATACACATTGTTCAACTTCAAGTGCATTATTTAGTGTCGTTATAGCTCAACTTCCTCACTTATCAAATGAGCACAATAATAGCTCATGCTTATGGCAATGGAGACAATTAAATGAGATAGTCTATAAACAGTGCCCAGCACATTACCTAAATATTTTATGGAGTCTACCAATTTGTATTTTACTAATTTACCCCCATTTTATTAATCCTCACTTTGTGCTTCAGAGAGATATCTTCTGTAGGTCTACATGCATTTGTTAATACTTCCAATACATTGCTAGGTATTAGGAATTGCAAAGATGAAAGATAGAGTGAAATCTGCAGGGAGCCCACAGTCTAGCTGGAGAGACCAGGAAGGGAAACTCAGCACAATATGGTATGTTATGCTATTACAGAAATGTACACAGAATGCCATGGGCCCATATGTAAAGCTCACTAAAGCTCATTGAGAGAGAAGGCAGACAATCTGGTCAGTGAAGATTTAAAACCGTCGTTCTTCTGTAAGACCTTAAAGAATAAGTAGGACTTGATCAGTTGAAGAAAAAGGGAAAACATGTTCAATCTGAGAGAGCAACATATTCACAGTGAAGGAGTGAGTAAGTAGGTGAGAGATCTTGGTACATTCAGAGGACTAAATGTAGCTGAGTGTAATTAGTGGAAGTTTCTGATGTGCAAAGTAGCAGGGGATGAAGCTGAACAGTGAGATCCTGATCAGCCTGTAAATGATCTAAGGACACTGAAGGCAAAGGGGTGCCATTTGTCATTTTAAGGAGAGGAGTGGATTTTTAATATATAATCCCAGCAGCACGGTGGCAGTTACTTCACCCCTGGTCAGGATTCCTGCATTTTCCATAATTGCTTTGCCCTAGTGATCTCTGAAAGGACCTCATATGAATAAGAAATGATTTTGTATTACTCATTTTTTCATTCACCAGACATTTCTTGAGAAATTACTATGTTGTATTTTTCGCCTGGGGCTAGATTCTGAAGATGAAAATCTTTGCTCTTAAGGAGTTCACAGTGTAATGGGAGAGATAGACGATAATAAAAAATTACACAACAGTGTTGCCAGAGACCCTCAGCCTAGAATGATGGGGCAGGGGCGTGGAAAGGAAAGAGAGGTTCAGAGAAGTGTTCATCTTGGGATCCTCTGATATTCACTATAATTGGAGTTCTAAAGTGGGGTGTTATGGAGAGGAAAGAAAGTTCTCTCCATGCCCCACTTAACACTCAGAGACCACTACTTCCTGATGTTTAGCAAGAATAGTGCTCATTAATTCTATAAAAGCTTCAGTAAGATTTCATAAAAGCTTCAGTGTGTACTAGAAAAGTGAAATGGAGAGTTGAATCAACTGACTTTACTTAAATGTGTGAATCATTGGTTTATCCCTTCTTTGATTTATTGAGCATTCATTGAGTAATATATACTAGGAACAGCTAGACATAGAGTTACAAAGGCAAATGAGCCTGGCCTCTGGACTTCCTTAGTGTGCAAAGACGTAGTGTCTGATTGTTTAAAAAGTATTCTTTTTTAATAAAAAGTTCATTCATTTATTTATTTACTTATTTATGTTGAGAGAGAGCACAGGCACATGCGTGCATACGTGCATGTGTGCGTGCGTGCATGAGTGTGTGTGTGTGTGTGTGTGTGCGTGTGTGTGTGTGTGAAGAAGAAGCAGAGAGACAGAGGGAAAGAGAGAATCCCAAGCGGCCTTCATGCTGTCAGCTCAGAGCTCGATGCAGGGTTGGATCTCACAAACCTGTGAGATCATGAGCCCAAACCAAGAGTCAGATGCTTAACCCACTGAGCCATCCAGGTGCCCCTAAAAGGTATTTTTTGAATGGCAAAGCTGTGCTTCCTAAAATCCACTCTTCAAAATAAAAGGGCAGAATGACAACTAAATATTAAGGTGAAGAAGATCTTTTACTACTACTTCTGAGGTAGATCTTAGAAGTTCTTATCACAAGAAAAAAATTGTAACTATGTACGGTGATGATGTTAACTAGACATTGTGATGATCACATGGCTATATATACAAGTATTGAATCATTATGTTGTACACCTGAAACTAACATAAATGTTATATGTCAATGATCCCTCAATTTAAAAATACAGAAGAAATAGCTGCCATTTAAGATTTATAAACTACCATTTCATAAGGCATTTCTAAGGTATCTTTCTATAAGTTCTGTAAGGTCAGTATTTGCTGACAAAGACTCAAAGAAAGTACACAAACTAAAGGTCTTCTTTTCTCATTCTTCCTTTTTTCCTTTTTTTGAGGGGTCTAAAATTCTTTTTTTAATAGCAGTAAAATATACATAACATAAAATTTGCCACTTAAGCCATTTTATGTGTATAGTTCAGTCGCATTAAGTATGTTTACATTGGTGTGCATTGATCACCACAGTCCATTCCAGAACTTCTTCAGCTCCTCACATTTGAATCTATACTCACCAAACAATAACTCCCTGTTTGCCTCTCCCCCAAGCCCCTGGAAACCACCACTGAGTTTCAGTCTCTATGAATTTGACTATTCTAGGTCCCAAATAGAGTGGAATCATACAATATTTATGAGGCATTTTTGTGCCTGGTTTATTTTACTTACCATAATGTCTTCAAGGTTCATCCTTGTTATCATAACTCTGATACATTGAGTCATGAATTCCAGAACCCTGGTGCAGGTGCTGTTGGAAACAGTATGATGGTTCCTCAAAAAATTAAGCATAGAATCACCATACAATGCAGCAATTCCACCTTTGGCTATATACCCCCAAAATTCAAGGCAGCAGGAACTTGAATAGATATTTGCACACCCATGTTCACAGCAGCATTATTCACAGTAGCCAAAAAGTGGAAACAACCCAACGTCCATCAATGGATGAATACATAAATAAAATGTGGCATATACAGACAATGGAGTATTATTCAGTCAGAATTCTTCAACAGTTATCCTTCTTATTTCTCTGTAAATGCATTTTGGAAGCTAATAATTAGACTGCCACAATGGAATTTATTTACCTTTATGTTTCCAGTGAAAAGAAGCAGTTTTTATGGCATGCAATGCCACTGGGCTTAAAGATGATGGGCGGGCAACAGACTGAGTTAAATGTACTTTTTTTCATTTTATTAGTCTATCACACACACACACACACACACACACACACACACACACACCACAAGCTTTGCAGACCTATTTGGAGGCACTTGACTACAAGCTCAAATGAAAAAATATATATACATTTTTTGTTTAAAATCTTTTTTCTTAGTTTCCTAACAAAGGCAGTATTTCCCCTGTGGTTGATGCTGCATGCTGCAAGCCAGTGATTCTACTTTCAGCATCCTAGCATGCTAAAAGAAGCATTTCTTTTCCTCTTCAGTTTCATAGAATTTTCTTTAGCATATTATTTTATTTATAGGCAGATGCTTTCAAATCATGCTATTGCTTTCTTTGGTTCTTTATTTTTGTTCCTAATTGTATAACACTGGTTTGAAAAAATTAGAATGGGAAGGGTAGGCGGGCCAAGGAGCCTCATGCCCTACCCAAGAAGACCATCAAAAAGAATGTTTGCAAACCACTCTCCTAGAGTGGTAACATGCTTATGAAGCACTTCAGAGTCTTGTGAAAATGAGTATTTTGATACAGTAGGTTTTGGGTGGGGCCAGAGAGTCTCTGGTGACCTCTAGTTGATGCTGATGCCTCTGGTCCTTTGCCAACACAGAGCAGTAACTCTCTAGAGGCCCATCTTATTGCCAGGTTCCGAAAATATGTGTAGTGAATAAAGCTTAAGGAAGATGGAGGAATGGTCATGGACCCCAGATCTGTATGTTATATGCTAAATGCTTTTAGGCAGGCTACTCAGTTTCTCTATAACCTATTTCCCCTCATTTATAAAATTAGAATAATGGGTACTTACCTCATTGGCATTTTTAACCTCTCTGTTTCAAGTTCCTCCTCAACTCTACTGGTTTTGACAAGAAACATAGTTACCAAAAAAATTAGTGCAAAAAATTTTGACTGAATTCAAGGCAGTGACAAATTATTTCTAGTTTTTCTGATCCTTTTCTAGTTATCGTACTGAAAGTCCCAGGTCCTGGGAGCCCATCATTCTTGGGCACTTTAGTTAGGATGCTTGTTCCTCTGAGCTGAATTCCCAGGTGGCTTTGGGAAATGACTCTCACAAGGGGCTTGCTCAACATGATAGATAATTGGTGAAGGAAATGCTTGTTTATTTTGGTAGATCTTCATCATTGGCACTTTTATTTTTAACCTGCTTTTTTTTGTTTTTTTATTTTTGCAGTGTTCAGAAGCTGAATGAGTTTCTCCTGAGTGATGAGATTGGTGAGGATAGCTGGCGACCTGGTGAAGGTTCTCTTCCTTTCGAGTCCTGTAAGAAACACACAGCAGTGGTAGGTGCTTTTTCTTGTTATTGAAACTGTGAATCTGTAACAGTCCCAAGACTGGATGATTTTCAATGAGTGCAATTAAAAGAAATTGTAAGCTTTGGGTGCCTGGGTGGCTTAGTCGGTTAAGCGTCCGACTTTCGCTTAGGTCATGATCTCGCGGTTCGTGGGTTCGAGCCCCACGTCGGGCTCTGTGCTGACTGCCAGCTCAGAGCCTGGAGCCTGTTTCAGAGTCTGTGTCTCCCTCTCTCTCTGACCCTCCCCTGTTCACGCTGTCTATATCTCTCTCTTCTAGAAATAAATAAAACATTAAAAAAAAAAAAGAAATTGTAAGCTTTGCTTTTAACCTATATGAAGAAAAATTGCCACCTGCTTCTACAACATACTTCAAAAGTCTAAAAATTATAAACATATCTAAAAGGCTTGACATTAGAAGTCTTCAAAGAATTATCCCAAGAGGGACATCACATGTTCAACTGAAAAAAAATTGAAAGATTGTCTATCCCAGAGGCACCTGGGTGGCTCAGTTGGTTAAGCGTTTGGTTCTTGATTTCAGTTCAGGTCATGATCTCAGTTCATGGGGTCGAGCCCCACATTGGGTCGAGCCTGCTTAGGATTTTCTCTCTCTCTCTCTGCTCCTCCCCTGCTTGCACGTGCACAAGTGCGTTCGCTCTCTCTCTCTCTCTCTCTCTCTCTCAAAAATAAATAAACATTAAAAAGTGTTATCTACTTAAAACTTTATATAAAATAATGCTAAATGAGCTTAACAGCTCCCATACCATCTTTTTTTTCCTATGCCATATTCTTTTAATACCTTTGAGCTACACTTTTTAGTTTAAAAAGTGTTTTTTGATGTATTATATCTTTGACTCACTTAATATAACATTATATTACCTATATTTATTTTCCAACTGAGTATACTGAGTGTGTGTATTGTGTGTCTTGAATAAAGCCATATTAGTAAGCAGCAGAGACAAAATTAAAACCTGACTCTTGTAACTCCTAAACCAGTTTACTTTCCCCTTACACAAATATTTACTTAGTATCTACATACAGCCTGGAAACATGGTCAATATATTTTGTTCTGTATTTGTTACATGTAATGTGACATGTACCATGCATTTGCCTGTGTTTCTAGATTTACTGCGTACCCTGTACTTCAGGGATATAGCTACGAACAAGGCAAACAACTTCATACTCGTCAGAATTTGCTTTCTTGAGGCAGGAGTCAGATGATAAGTTTAAAAAATGAGATAATTTCACTTTGAAGAAAATAAAATAAGTATGAGAGAGTGACTGGGATACTGGACGGAGAGTGGTCATTTCCCAGAAGGGCCCCTCTAAAGAGCTGATATTTGGGCTGAGGCCTGCTCAGCAAAGATCTGGGGGAGAAAAGCATGTCAGGCAGAGAACTAGTAGTTGCAAAAACCCTAAGGTGAGAATGAATTCGGTGTGTTGAAGGGACACTGTTGTTGAAGCCTGGTGAAGAATGGAGAGAGAAGACAAGGTAATAACAAGGACTGAGGGTCTGGATTGTATTGACATGCAATAGGAAACCACTGGAGGGTTTTAAAGTAGGGACTAATATAACTTTGGTTATATTTTTAAAAGATGACTTTGGCTAGGTGGCTACTAGGTTGACAGTAATCAGTGGGAACAAGAATAGAACAGATAGATCAGTGAGGAGATTATTACAATCACATAGGCAACAAGATGATGGTTAGAGTTTGTTTTTGTGGCAGTTGCAGTGGACATTATGAGAAAGTGAGCAAATTCAGTGTACTCATTTTACGTTGAGCTGATTAAGACTTGCTGATCAAATGGATAGAGAGGCTAAGAAGTGAGTAGATTGGCATTGAGGTAGAATCAAAAGGCATATTTGCACATGATAATTTTGAGATATTGACTGACATCTAAAAAGAGAAGCCAGCATTGGAGATGTAAACTTGAGAGTCATTAGCCATTAGTTAATATTTAAATCAATGAGACTCTATCATACCATTTTCTTGAAAGGTGTTTCTGAAAAATTCTGAAGAAAGTCTTTAAAATCTATATGTATATTTCATAACAATAAAATAGAAAGATGTTATTCTAAAGTGAGTCACATAATTAATATTAGTTATACATGTTACTATTAGACAAAAATATATTTACTATTTATGTAACCAAACAATATTACACATGCAGTCTCTTGACTGGAATTAACTGAGGCTTGGAAAGTCTTTTTACCAGGAAGTCAATCTATATTAAATTTTTCTTTACATCATGTTTAAAACTACTAAGAATCGTTGAGATGAGCACTCAACTATATTTAAACTTGCTGTTTTCTTCTGCTTTTCTGGAGTTATTTTTTACTCTCCATTAAGTTATTTTATTGAGCAAGTGTGATTTTGTCTGAGAAGGAACTACGATCCATGCCTATATACACTGAAGTAACAATGCATCCAAATGTTTGTTTGCTATTGTGTGGCCATGGACACAAAGACAAGAACACATTATAGCGTGTCAACACTTTGAGGCAGCAGGAAAGTCAAGTATTTGATTAGAACAGGTTCGGGCCCCGCGTCGGGCTCTGTGCTGACTGCCAGCTGGGAGCCTGGAGCCTGTTTCAGTCTGTGACTCCCTCTCTCTCTCTGACCCTCCCCTGCTCACGCTGTCTCTCTCTCTCTCTCTCCTAGAAATAAATAAAAACCTTGAAAAAAAAAAAAAAGGAACAGGCATTGTCATCATTTGAGATTGTAGGAGATATCATAGAACTTATTAGATCATCTCTCAGAGATGTGGGGATGAGTAGAGTGAGGATGTAGGAGGTCAGGTTTGTGGCGTTAGGGAAATCTAAAGAACCTTTGCATGAGATGAGGAATAGAAGAAAAATTGAGCTAAGTAAAGGTTGTTGGAAGGAAAAAAGAATCCCCTTCAAGTGCATTCAGTATCTTCAGGGTTATTGAAACCAGACTGGACTTCTGATGTCTTTCAGGGTCATTCATCACTGCTGATGGGCCAAACCACAAACGACAAACTTTTTTAAATGGAGTGAAAAAAGCTGTGTGTTTGAAAATAACACTAATGGAAACTTCTTCTTGAGAGCTTAAGATGCTATGTATTCTGTAAAAGCTTAGAGTTAAGTGGTTTTGGCTGTAGAATCTCCATGGAGAATTAGTGACATTCTAGAGCCAAAGTCTCTTCAAATTACATCTGTGGAACTCCGACTCAAATCTCTGTCAACACATTTCCTCCTCCCACCCTCTCCTTGGTTTTGTGAAGAACACGACGTCATTCCTTTTGGACCTCTGGGGTAATACTACTATAGAATTAAAGACTCCAGAAGACAGTGGACTTATGTAAAGGCATAGACCTCTCTCAAGAGGAAGATACACTTAGCTTAAAGGATAGTGACTTTCTGTATCTCAGTCGATGTACTTCCAGGGTCACCTGTGGGATTGTGAAAAGAAAAACAAAACTAAAATAAAATTTCAGGAACAATCTCTGTTCTTTTAAGTTAAATGCTGAGTATTTTCTATGGGACAGAATCACTGCTTGTTCTGCTCAGTACCTTTTTGATCTGTGTGTTTATTTGCATGTAGCCTAGCAATGTACTACTTGATAATTTGATGTTGTGTTGATATAACAATTGATGGAAATTGGAAGAGCAATATCTTGTTTGGATTAAATTACCGATTATTTGAGGACATTTCCAATTCCCATAGTAGGATTCCCAATTCAGTGGATTTTTCAAAAAGCTAAACCTGCAATTCCAGGCCAAAAAAAAAGTTTCATAATTTTAGAATACTTTACTTTTATAGGTAATTGAACAGTTTTATAGTATATTATTATTTAGCATTCATAAAATCTATAAAGTAGTTAAGTAAGACAGGTAATTATTTTTTGTTGAGATACTTATTCACTAGATTCCTGGTACAAACTTTGAGCTTATATATTTTCCTAAATTAGAAGTTTACGGAGCTGAATTTTCTACCTTCCCTTTAGCCCTATGTCTCTATTTACACAAAATTGAAGTCAAGTTTAGAGAATAACAAATTTCAATGACCTAATTCAATTTCATTTTAAACATGTGAGGACTGTTCAACCTCAGCTGGCATCCTCTGTGTAATGAATGCATTATTCCTTTGACCAGGAGCAATGCTATATAACATTTGGGAAAGACTGGATCATTTTGTTGTGCTTACATCAGCATTATATAGTGTTTGTATACTTATGAAACAATATACATACATATTTGGACCAAAAAAAATCCCAGATTATTATACTTTTTCTCCTCCATAGTGGATCCTTGGGTAATGTGTAGCCTGATCTGAGTTATATTAGTGTAGGAGATTCAAAATCCTCATGATTCAGAGGGTGATCAAAAATGTACTGTTGGAGCATGTACAAGCCCGATGGTCTTACAAGTAGATTCTAGTTTAATCTGAGTTAGTCTGTTTGCCTTTGACATGCATGCAGTTTTTTACTGCATAATATGCACAGGTATATTATGCGGAGAGCTGAAAAAAGAGTATCCAATACGCAGTTTAGGGCTCCGCACTTTAAATTCCATCCGTTGCAAGTATCACATTTTTGTATTTTTAATTTTTCTTAAAAGGCTTGTGAATTGGGATGCCTGGGTGGCTCAGTTGGTTAAGCGTCCAACTTCGGCTCAGGTCATGATCTCAAGGTTCATGGGTTCGAGCCCCGCATCAGGCTCTGTGCTGACAGCTAGCTCAGAGCCTGGAGCCTGCTTCAGATTCTGTGCCTCCCTCTCTCTCTGACCCTCCCTGCTCACGCTGTCTCTCTCAGAAATAAAATAAAACATTTAAAAAAAATTTTTAAAGACTTGTGAATAGGTTTAAAATTGTAGCTTAACACTTTGTTATTATTTGTTTTTTTATTTGGAAAAGACATTGAAATAACTAAAATATCACATTCACTTTACTTATTTCTTTTTCTTGGAATTCAAGCGGAGAAGTAGCAATATGACTTAATGTTTAGTAAACCTCTTTTTTCTTTTTTTTTTTTTACATAAAACTTCAACTTGTGTTTTTTCCCACTTGGAATGCAGCAGCCGAAAACTATAAACAGGAAGCAGCCTGGAAGATATCACCTGGACAGCTATGAGCAATCAACAAGGCGTCTCCGTCCTGTGGAGACAGAGGACATCGCAATAAAGGTTATTTTATTTCCTGGATTCTTGCACAAGTAGAAACGTTTATGTTACTATTTTATGGTGAAGTTCTGAATAAGTGTCCCAAGTCGTGCCTTTAAAATCTCTTTACAGCTATCACTAATCCTCATAACATTTTCAAAAGTGTCCTCATGAGTTTACTTCTCAGTTCCTCCTTGCCTCACAACCACATTTCTTGCTCCAGCACTAAGTTTTAATAGCAGGCAAGTGAGCCTTTCCTCTGAATCTGCCTTAGAAGCTAGCATCCAATGTATTTCCTTTCATATTCGTACGTTCCTCTACCTAATTAACTGATTTATAGAGAACACCAATGTTATAAATCCAATTTTTAAGGAAATAAATTAGTAATTGTCTTCAACTAGGAGAGGCTTAGACCAGTGTTGCATGCATTCGCCCAGCTTCCCAGTAAGTGCCTTTGATCTAATTTCAAATCGCCTTTTGTACTCTCCCAAGCGAGTGTGCTTAGGTGGAACAGGCCGCCAGGGAGTCACCAGCTGACGATTGATAGTGGGGACAAGGCCCAAGGAGGGGCCAGTGTTGAGCAGGAACAGATGGCTGAGCAGTCCAGGGCTTTTGGACATTGGTGCAGCCAGCATCCTGGAAATTAGCCCTTTTAGAAAACTAGCTGCGTTGACTGCTGAGGCTAACCAACTCCCTGTGCTGCCCAGGCCAGTTAGAGAGTGAGGAAGCCTCACTGCAGAGTATAATAGAGCCAAGGGCTACATTTAAATCTTTCTCTCTGTATTGCCTGACACAATGTTTCTCCCACAATAGGCACGTAGCAGTTGGAGCAAACCTGTTACTGGATGGAATAATGAATGCTAGCTAGCCCAACCTCTGCCTTCAATTTGATGTGTGACTTTTGGGCAAATTACTTTGCCTCCCTGAGCTGTGGTTTGATCATCTTGAAGTAGACATGCCATATTAGCATGGTTATTTCAAGGTTAAAATACGTCACATGTGAATCTTAAAGAGCTTTAGTGATTCTTAACTTGGCTATACATTAGGATCTCTTAGAAAGCTAGCTATATATATATATATATATATATATATATATATATATAAAACCCAGGCATCATTAAAAAAAATAGCTCTACACACATTACACACTGTATGTTTGCCAATTTGACAACAAATTATATTAAAAAGAAAAATAAATAGCTCTAGCAGTTTCCTAGACAATTATAAGGTGTGAATGGAGTGTGAAGTACTAGAGGCATGACAAAGTACAGAATGAGAGACTAGGAAGGGTCCTCTGTGCTTCTTACTTTCAGTTATGCCCAGATAACAAGTTATGCATGCATGACTGAAAAAACAGGGTCAGTTTTTTTTTATTAACATTTTCTATTCAACATAGTAAGAATCTAAAAATACATCTTTTCCATGTGCCTTGCTAAATTTGCTTTTATTTTGGCTGTAAAAAATGAAGGCTAAAATTTTTTTCTAAAGTTGACCTTTCATGTGCGTGCGTGCGTCCGCGCGCACGCACACACACACATACACACACACACACACACACACAACTCTGCAAAAACAAAACAAAACAGAAAAACTGCTTAGCAATGACGACTTCAGTTTCAGGCCCACTAGCAAGGCTTTACATTTTTATTCATGGTGGAAATTCTCAAGTTGGTAATAACTCATGTGCTTTGTATCATTTTTTATTAGATAAAATAGAACATGCTTCCAGAAAAGTACATAAAATGTATATGTACCTTTAAGTGAAAAAGTGAATGCCTATGCAGCCATCACCAGGAAAAGAACATCGCCATTGTCCTCCGAAGGGCCTCCCAGTGCACACATTTGCTGTTGCCTCTCACATCTCTGAGAAGGTCACCTCGCTGACTTTTTAGTCATCAATTCCTTGTTTACCCTTGCTATGCACACTCCTTAAAAACACACTGTAGTTGTTTTAACTATGTGTGTGTATGGGCATGTGTTTGCTTCTTTGCTCATGATGTATGTATAATTCATCCAGACTGCCCTGTGGAACCGTACTTCGTTCATTCTCATTGCTGCATAGCAGTTCAGTGTTTTCCTTTATGGCTGATGCTTTGTTTATTCTCTCATTCAAGACACGTTTTCCTACCAGAGGTCATAGAGATGATTTATAGTAGCTCCTAAAATCTTTGAAGCTACACCTTTCACTTTTAGTTCTTTAATCAACCTAGGACACATTTTGCGTTTGGTAAGGAAAAGGGATGTGATGTAGGAGGAAAATCAGTAACAAATAATTTAGGTAATAAATTTAGCATTTATTACTACATTTAGTAGTGAGTTAGTAAGGTCTGATTTCGTTTTTATATGATATCCGGCTACCCTCGTCCCACGTATTGGTCACCATCCCCAACAACAGCCAGTGTAGTCCTGTACACATGTCAGGGATCTTCTATGTCTGGATCGATTGCTGGCCTTTATTTATTTTTCTTTCATTTGTTTCTCTGTCCCAAATTCCACTGTTATGATCACTATAACTTTCTAATAACATTGGTATCTTTTAGAACACGTGCTTACATGTTATGTTTTTTCTAAAATAGCTTTTCTTGTCCCTTTTGTGGGAAAGCGGCTTACTTGTTTCTGGGCTTACAGCTCTGAATTTATCCTTTTCTTTATACTCTGACTTGGTATTTCCTTACTCCCAGCTTTAATGAGCTTTTTTATGAATTACATTTTATTCACCACTTTCACTTATTTTTAATTATTTTCAGTAGGAGGAAATGAACAATGGTCTGTGTAACGTCCTGTCCTTAAATTTTTTGAAGTTATTTTAATTGAGACAAAATTCACATAACATAAAATTAACTACTTTAAAGTGAACAATTCAGTGGCATTTAGTATATTCACAATCTTTTCTTCCATTGCAAAATATTTTCGTCACCCCAAATGGAAATCCCATACCCATTAAGCAGTCATTCCCCATTTACCCCTCTTTCTTGCCACTGGCAACCTCCAGTCTGCTTTCTGTCTCTGTGGATCTGTCTGTTCTGGATATTTTATATCAGTGGATCATGCAATGCGTAACTTGTATCTGGTTCTTTCCTTTTCTTTCTTTTTTCCCCCTTCCTTTACTTTTAATACATTTTCTCCTTATCCCTGATCCTCACTCCTATTCTGTACCACTCCTCTGCCATTATGGTACCAGCTGTAATGTGCTCAATATATGTGCCTAAATATACTCATTTCCTTATAAAATGTATGATAAGCAGCCATGTGCTTTGAGTCTCCTGAAATGTTTTTATGATGGTTTGCTACTTCTAACAGCACTACTGTGTTCTATAGGATGAGTCACTGCATTTTCCTTATACCCTAGTGATGGACACTGGATTTGCCTCCATTTTCCTTCTATCACAAACCATGCTAAGATGATCATTTCTGTACTTACCCTTTTATGAACCTTTACAAAGATTTCTTTTTTTAAATTTATTTTGAGAGAGAGAAAGACAGTGTGCACTTGCAAGCAGGGGAAAGGCAGAGAAAGGGAGGGAGGAAGACAATCCCAAGTAGGCTTTCACTGTCCGCGCAGAGACCGATAACGGGGCTCAATCCCAATAACTGTGATGTTATGACCTGAGCCGAAGTCAAGAGTTGGATGCTTAACCAACTGAGCCACCCAGGTGCCCCTGAACCCAATAACTGTGATGTTATGACCTGAGCCGAAGTCAAGAGTTGGACGCTTAACCAACTGAGCCACCCAGGTGCCCCTGAACCTTTGCAAAGATTTATATGTTAGCTGATTTTCCAAAATCACACAACTAGTTAGGGAAACCAGGATTTTAACCCTGGTGGAGACATGAGACTATTTTGTAAACGGCAAGAGGAAGCAAAAGTACAGATTGCAGCAAGAAAAATTAACATTGACCCTCCTCCTCCATCCCTCTTGAAGGGAGCTTGTTCTCTCTTCTACTTCTGTGTAGCACCAAATCAAGAGGTGACACTGCATTCTTCTAGCTCTTCTTTGCTGCATTCAGACCATATCTTTTCTTCTCCTGCACCCTGTAAGCTTTGGCATTGTCTACCCTTATCACATCTATTATCAAAGGACCTCATCATCACCTCTGCACCATCACTTAAGATTTGGGTGTCCGTTTCCACGTCCATCTCTCTAGCTTACTTGGCACCATACAGGGATGTGGTTTAAACTTCCAAGGGCCCAGCTATCTAGTATCCCAGCCCAGAAATTTCTTACTCTGCTCTCACTCCATTTCTACAACCTTGCCTATGGTCACACTCAAACACCCGCTAGAATTGCTACTCCTGAAATCATAAGCTCAGTTGTGTCAGTCAGTCACAGACACCAGAACCCTACCCCGCGTTGGCACCTCCAGCTCTCTCTGGCCACACCTTTGCTGACACTGCTTTTTTAACTTTATTGAGACCTCCAGCAACTTGAGCCCTTTCCTTTTCTCTCAGTCCTTCAGCACTTTCCATAAGTGATCCAGCTTTTACCTTTGACACTCCTAGAACAGGCTGCTCAGCTCTATGGAGGAAATGAGACAATGTACCAGTTGGCAGAGCCACACGTTTATGACCTCCTGGTTCCACTGCCCTTCAATAGTTCCTGGCGATCCTTTACATGCCTCCCATCAGCTCTAGTTTCCTCAGCCTCCAGTAGCTCTGTCTTCTCACCTCCTTTTGTGTCTGTTGTGTTGTATTTGCTTCTGTCCATGGTTTATTACTCAACTCATTGCAAGTTCCAAGCAAGCAGGGAGGATGCATTATACCTGTTTTGTAGGTTACATCAATACTAACACACAGAGTGGGTGCTCAGCAAATATTTGTAGAGCAATCAGTAATTCAATTATTCCATGCCACCCTCCTTCCAGGGCTGATTTCTTGCACATCTACATTATAGATAGTACTAAATGTCACACATTTTACAAGCTAGAGAAAACTTATATGGAAAATCGCAATTTAGTGTTTTCAAGGAACTTCAATCCTTGGGTTCTGTTCTCAGTTCCCATTTTTGTAACTGTTAAAACTATCAAGTCCGGGAGCCCCTGGGTGGCTCAGTAAGTTAAGTGTCTGAGTTCAGCCCAGGGCATGATCTCGAGGTTCGTGAGTTTGAACCCTGCATCAGACATCGAACTCTACACTGATGGTGGAATGCACACATTCTCTCAAAATAAATAAATAAACTTTATATACATACATACATATATACATATACATACATATATATAAAATTATCAAGTCCACTTCATGCCTCTTAATACAAATAGATTGCTTTGGATGACGATAGGTCTTATGATCTTTGCTGATTGTTGAGGTTTATCCCAAGATATATTACCCATTTCTGTGCTTTATTCCTCTTTTCCTTTTACTCTTTCTTTGAACTTTATTGACTAGCACTAAATCCACACACTTCAAAACCTGATTACAAAACCCTCTCCTTGGCTAAGAGGGTTATTTTGCTGGATAATTTGCCATTATTTCCACTTTATACTTTGCATCACCAGGATTCTGGGAATTACCTAGCAGAGAGAAAATAATCAATGCTGGGGTTACACTGGAAAATATTTGGGATGATTACTTTTTAGGAATGCTCACATGCTGGGGCGCCTGGGTGGCTTAGTTGGTTAAGCATCCGACTTTCGCTTAGGTCATGATCTCGCGGTTCGTGGGTTCGAGCCCCGCGTCGGGCTCTGTGCTGACTGCCAGCTCAGAGCCTGGAGCCTGTTTCAGTCTGTGATTCCCTCTCTCTCTGACCCTCCCCTGCTCACGCTGTCTCTCTCTCTCTCTCTCCTAGAAATAAATAAAACATTTAAAAAAAAAAAAAAGGAATGCTCACATGTAAATGATCTAGTAATCCCAAATTTTCAGAGAAAATTGTAATTTTTAGCCTTTTCATAATATCACTAATTCTTCAAAGATCCACTTTTCACTTCCATTCTTTTTTGTTTTTCATGTATACCTCTCAATAGTTAGAACTCTAGCTAACTCTAAATTAGAATTTACCACCGTGTATTCTACCTTATATAGACAGTGCTTTAAGAAAAAATGTATTTTAATTGGAATTCTTCTCTAACACAAAATATACACATAATTTTATAATTTAACATATGTATTCTTCTTTTCTAGGTCACAAATGGGTACTTTTCATGGGGCAGTGGTTTAGCTACGTTATCCAATATAGATATTCGAATTCCAACAGGTGAAAGACATTTGTTATTTGTTTTTATACTGTTAATTATGACAATTCTGGATTTCCAAGATAATTGATCTTAACAAAAAAAGATTGTTTAAACATTATTAACGTTATTTATAGTTGTTTATTTGCATCATGTAGCTCATGAGCCACTGTATCATCATGAAAATGGCTGGAAATAAGACTTGCCTTTCAGTACAAGGTGTATAGACATTTGGACAAGTTATTTGCTGTCCAAATAAGCTGATAACAGTTTGTTGTTAATTTGTACATTTAAATAATGGGGTAGTTGATTTTTCATGTTGTTTGAGAAAGGATTTAAAGAAAGACTATATAAGAAAATTATTTTCTGTCCCTGAGACAACTAACGCCAAGTTATTTTAGGCTCAAATACCTAATAATTTTTAGTTAACATGCCTTGATATCTGAATAGAAAAAAATGTTTTGATCTGGTCTGATGATCAGTAGGTTGGGATTTTTCTATTTTACATGCATATCAAAGTAAGAAATTGGAGACATTGTCTTAATACCAACCCAAATCCCTTTATTCCCAGTTAACAGTTTTAGTCAAAACTGCCTTCTTCTGAATGAATGAATTGAATAGTAGAGTTAAAACTAATCGAGATTATTTAGGCAAATATTTCATTGCTGTCTTCACTAATGTCAGCTATTCTCATAGTTGGAAACAGTAAATCAAGACCTGTATCTTTTAATTTTTCTCTCCTTTTTCAAAAAACATTTAAGTATCAGAAAGAGGAGCTATTTAGAATATCTTATTGCTGGAGACCAAATATGGGCCACTGATTTTAAAACCTCAGTCTTTCTAAATGTATTTTGGTTTCATTTTATGAGCAGAATTCCACGTCCTCTTTCTTTTATCCTTTATTTAATTTCTCTAGGTCAGTTGACCATGATTGTGGGCCAAGTGGGATGTGGGAAGTCTTCTCTTCTCCTTGCTATCCTTGGTGAGATGCAGACACTGGAAGGCAAAGTTCACTGGAGCAAGTATGTGTATTTTTAATTGGTTTCTATTGCTCTATCATACATCTGATGATCTTACAAAGGGAAGAAATTAGAGCAATAGATTCCTATACTAGGAATCTGAGGATCTCCTCAGAAATAAGTACAGCTTTCTAAAAACTTAAATTAGTGGAAACCTTAAATGTCATAAATTAAAAAATAGAAAACACTTTCTTACAGAGGTCTATAATGTTATAAACTGGTATGATTGGGATTGTAAAGATAGAGTTTCAAAGTTAAATGAATAATGTTCAAAGAAACAATTTAAAATGTACCCTATATTAAAAGAAGTTATAGAAAACTTATATTATTCATAAAGCTTAAATGTAAAAGAGCTATAATGATTACCTGTTCAGTGAAGAAATGCCAAATAATCTTTTCCAAAATCTTCATAAAGGGCTGAGAAATCAGCCATTTCTTGTCAAACCCAACTTAAAGTAGGCACTAGAAATATCTAGTAAGAGATACATGGATAGGTCAGAGTGGTGTGTTTGTTGTGCCACTGTAAAGACATGAAAAAGAAGTATCTAGCATGGTGCTTCTCCTGAATATTTGAATGATGGCCTTTGAAATACATTGCGGTAATAAGATGATTCAGAGCCATAATATCATATAATTTTGTAATACACAGTTAAACCAATTTACTTAGTTCGACCTACCTAGTAGATTCCCCATAAGTAGTTTGTGAAGAAATTGGCTATAGCTTATCTAAGAAATTGGATTGTAGACCAGTGGTTCTCAACCAGGCCAGTTTTGCTCCCAGGGGATGTATTTTTGGTTGTTACAGTGGGGGAATAAGTTGTTCCTGATCTGGTTGATAGAGGCCAGGGATGCTGGTAAACATCCTACAGTCCACAGGATCCCGCCTCACTGTCCCAGCAACAAAGAATCCTCTGACCCCAAATGTCATTTGTGTCAAGGTTGGGAAATCTTGCTCTAGATCTATAAATGTTTGTTAATATTTTGCACCTACCACTGTGAACTTTTTTGTTGCTTACTCTGCTGTTTACATACATATATATGTCTCAAGAATGAGTAAAGACTGTTTCAGGGCATTTTTAGAAGAGAGTCTATGTTAAACTCCAGTTAAGAGAAGGAAATGCTTAGATGTGAAATTTGAACTGGAAACATACTATTTTATGTATCATGGATGAAAGGAGGAGGCTAAAAAATGTTGAGTGTACATTTTATTCCTGTTGGACCAATCTAAAAGAATATCCAGAAGAGAACCTGATAAATAATTGCTACCTGCAGTTTGCTTCATGACAAGTTCCTGTTGATCACTAAGATGGACACCAGGCCATCTGCCCTGCCACTATCTCCTTCCATCTAGGATGACTAGAGGTTTTGAGAAACAGGTTTTACTGGATTTAATTCTATTGTGTGACATGTACAGCCATCACCAAATTATTTAGGTTTTATTTTTACTTTTGTTTCACTGTCATTAAAACAGAGAGAAAGAATGGCAAACAGTGACAGAAGAAGCTTGAGATTTTACTGTCAGACCGCTAGGATGTTCTTGTAATATAGTCTTCCCTTGTGTTATTTAAGATTCCACTTAATTAGATCAACTTCCAATATTATCGTTGTTAATCATCATCATTTTGCTAATGGATAAATAAATGATTTGAGAATTTGGGAAGTATTTTACATAATATAGTAATTTTTTTGCATTCCTAAGCAAGATTTCCTACCTTATTTCACAAAGTAGGGAATTCTTTTATTTAAAGTTACATTGTGTAATAAAGCTTGAAAAGTAAAGATAAAGATATCCAGAAAAAAAGACTTAAATAATAATCGAAGAAGTTAATAGACAGAAACGCATGTGGCGTCTTGTGTATTAATAAAATATGAACCACAGTTTCCACTCTGAGCTTCATGAAAGCTGGGCAAAGAGGAAACTAGAAATAAAAACATACACTTACTCAACAGAGGTTAAGAAATCTCTCTCATGAAAAAGAAAGAAAGAAATCCCTTTTATGGATCCCGACAATAAAAGCTAATAAAAGATTATGTCTTAGAAATGGAGGCAATAGGATGAAGGTGTGAAAAAGGATTTAAGATACTCTAAGCATCTTAGATATTCTTAAGTATCTAAATAGCATCTATTTATAAAATTCTCATAACTTAAAAATAATCGTTTGTGAACACTTGCCCCTCATACACAATAATCCCATCTCTTAATGGCAAAAGGACTAAGATTTTCTTCAAAAAATGTTTGTGTTGGCTTAGACACCTTCAGAGTTAAAACTAAGCCTCCTAAGAGATTGGATAAGCTAAAACAGATTTTATTTTCCTTTAATTATAAGAACTACTTCTTTTTCTTCCATGGTATCCTTAATATCTTATAAAACATATTTTCAGATCATAATATTCAGAAGATACTGACCTTCTTTTAAAGAGTTATTTGTAATTACTCTTCATTCCATAAAAGGCTGTTGTGTCCAATAAGGAAAGGCATATAAATGTTATTTAGCATTAATTTAGTTAATTTAGAAGTTACCAATACTGATTGGTTGATGATGTACAAAACTTAAGAAATGCTTTACTTCAGCAGACTGAATTGTTTGATATTTTTGGAAGCTCAAAAAAACCCCAATAAACTAAATGTTAGCATAAGGTACCAAGTGCCTTGCTGCAATTATTTCACCATTGCATGTATCTCTGGTTGAATAAATTTTATTTTTTTTTAATTTTTAAAAAATTTTTTTGCATTTATTTATTTTTTGAGAGACAGTGACAGAGTGTGAGCGAGGAAGGGGCAGAGAGAGGAGACACAGAATCCAAAACAGGCTTCAGGCTCTGAGCAAGCGTTCAGCACAGAGCCCAATGTGGAGCTTGAACCCACAAACTGTGAGATCATGACCTGAGCCAAAGTCGGACACTTATCCGACTGAGCCACCCAGGCACCCCTAAATTTTATTTTTAAATGTGTCCTCATAGACTGGCATGAGCAAAGTCCAATAAGTACTTTGCCCTTTTGCGGTGATAAATATTTACTTTAGGCGGGAGAGAAGGTATTGCTGCTCACCCAGGACACACCTACATGGGTAGAACCAATGCACAAAGACCTCTAAAGACATTTCTTTGGAAATTGATACTTTTGACCTAGTCTGTGATATTGTAGCCTCAGAAGAGAAAGGTCAGAGAGAGAAGGAAGGACTAAAAATTTTTCCAAAATTGTTAGAAAGCCAGGGTTTTTATTCCCACAGCTGGGTGTGCTCTATATTTGTTGAAAACTAAATATTCTACCTGAATGAATTTGTCTTGATGAACAATAATTCCCACTGATAGGAGCTAGAACTAAAATGCTGTACCTGATGGATGGTTCCAGTGAGGGAGTCTACACTGTGTAATAATTATGGTAATCATGTGAGACACAGCCATCATTTTTATTTTTGGTTTCCTTTTCTTTTCTCTCCCTCTTGCCCAGCCTGTCAACCATCCTACTGTCAGGCCTCATATGTGCTCATGTTCTATCTTCTACGTCTTGGTGTAATCAGCTTTATAACAGTGGTTCAATTATTCTAAGACAGGTAAATTGAGGAGCTACTCCTTTTCATGTGACTTTGCATGGCATGCAGGAATAATAGCACATTGAGTCAGCTTTCCTGGATTAGATATAAAGTAGCGTGTTTGTGTCCATATCCTGCTCTCATTCTTTTAAATATTGTTCCTGATGTAAGCTTACAAAAGTCACTCTTTCCCATTCCACAAGGTATTAACCATGATACATGAAAGTAGCTAGCTACCAAGTTTAATTTTTATTCTTGAAGGAAAATACACACCAGTCCTGCATGCAGAAGGGAAATCTATTTTCCAGAAGAGGATTTTCCATCTGACCTCTTTGTTTTCTCTTGTTGGTTTCAGCAATGTGTATTACCACAGTGAATGGTGGAGGGTGGGTCTGGAGATGGATCCAGTGATTTTCATGTAATCAAATAAGATCTGATGTTGGAATTCAGACACAATTCTATTTATTTTGGAAGAGAATGAGTAATCCTTCACAGTAGAATTGGATTAAACATATTGCTGTTGTGTGAGAAGATTGTAGAGGTGGTTTCTACAAGTTAAGGACTCTAATATTACTCATGAAAAATGAAAGAGTAGGATTTCTTTTTATTTGTTCATGGAGGATGACTATCTATAAATGGGCCAATATCTACTATATTTTTCTTACTCTGAGACTAGTATATATCAGTATATACTAGTATATCTTTGACATGCAAATCACTGTGGTAGTTGTTAGGGGGGAAATAACTAAACACACTGTTCTCATGAAGCTTACTGCTTAGCAGGGAAGGCCACAAGGAAGTAAGAAAATAATTTCATAAGTAATTATTTGGTCAAATTTTTATAAGTGCTAGGAAGAAGGATAGGGTTTATAAGAACAAAGAATAGGTAATCTTATTGAGTCAAGTGTCTGGGGTCAACAAGGCTTTTATAGGAGTATGCATAAATGAATGACACTTGAACTTATATTTTAAGGATAAACCAAAATCAGTGAGTCAAAAAGTAAAGAGCTGTAATACAAGTGGAGACAGAAGGTGAAGAAGAATATTCTGATTCTCTTTCAGTCTTTCTGTGGTCTACTGTAGGATCCTCTTCCTTTGCTTGGCCTTTTATCTTTGATGTCAGTTCCTCTCTAAGTATTAACAACACACCAGTGTACATTTCTGGCCAAAATCTTTCTCCTGAAGATCTAATAGGTCTTCCAAAAATTCTTCACATATAAGCTGCATAGTGAACACATCTAAACTGAGTTCATATCCCTGGTTATCTCCAATACCTACTTCTCCTGTAGCTTGGCAGGAATGTGTCCCCACCCACTGAAATCTGTTGGTGTGTGCCCAAGTCAGAGCTCAAAGATTCAACCTACATTATTCTATCTCTCCATTGCCCACACAGTCCAGTCAATCATGTTTCTTATGTCTGTCCTTAACACTTGTATGCCTATATTAATTGTCCTAGTTCGGGAGAATTGCATATGTGAACTATTCACTGTAATAACTCCCTCACGTTTCTTCATACAATTGTGAGATTTACCTTTCTGATATGAAAATCTGATTACTTACCTCTTGCTCATAATTTTTGTAATCGACTGACCAAAGTATATAAGAAATATTCCAAAGACCTTTGGATACTATATGAGAACCTCTCATGATCTTGCCCCTGTCTAATCTCCCTACCATTACCATTGTGGTCCAGTATCTCTGAACTGCAAGTTATTTCTCAAATACACACACTTCCTCTGTAACTCCCTTCCTTAGAAAGTTAGCCTCACTTTTTTTCTAGTGTCAAAACAGATATTAGCTCTTTGACAGAGCCTTCTCTCCTTCTCGTAGGTAGATTGAAATTACCTTCTCTTCTAGTCCCTCTGCACTATGTTTAAATAACTAATGTGAATTGATTTCCTTAGCAGACTGATAGAGCCTGTATCCAAAGCATGTTGTCTTTTTCTCTTTTTCTGTTTTACATCGAGTCCAGGCCCTGGCTCTTTTCTATTTTTATTAGTGGAAAGACAACACATTCCCATCTCTGTCTCTATCTCTTTCCTGTTTCTGTCTATCTTTCTAATTTCAACCCCCTTCCCAGGTACCACTCTGGCCCCTTCCCTTTTGTAGATAAGAAAAATCTTCCCTCGTTCTTTCCAGTTCCTCTTAACATCTTCTTGCCTTAGTCCACTGCACTCTTTTCTACCTCTGCCACTCCACTAAAACTATTCTTACTAAGTCCATCAGTGACATCCTAATTTTTAAATCCATTGTGTACTTTTTGATTGTTGTTGTTACTTGACCTCCTGGTCCCTTGACATTGTCGCCCATACCTTTTGTGTCAAAATGTCTCCTTGTTTAGTTTTGACTCATAGTTGAGTTTATCTCAAAGCATTTGTCTGCTCCTCTTGGTCCTTTCTTCAGGTTTCACTTCCTTAGCCATTTATTAAATAGTGATATCTTTCAGGTTCTGACTTTGTCCCCTTCTTTTCTGCCTCTATGTATACTCTCTGGGCAAGGAGATAACCTCCAATGAATTTAGTTTCCTCTATTTGGTCCCATTCCGTTGTTCTATTATGAAACACGCTACAAAGTAATCCATTAATTTCTGTCATACATCTGCTTCTTTTCATCTGTTTTCTGTCTTCCTCAAATTAACTAAAACCATTGAGGTCATTCATTGACTTTTTACCATTTAAAAAAATCCAAATTACTTGGGGGCATCAGGATGGCTCAGTCGGTTGAGGGTCCAACTCTTGGTTTTGACTCAGATCATGATCTCACAATTCGAGGGTCCAAGCCCTGGGATTCCATGTTCTACCTCTCTCTCTGTCCCTCCCTGTATATTTCATTAGTTTTGTGTGTGAGCAACTTAGTCAGAGAATAATCATTTTTGTGAGGGGATTTTTAGTCTGAATTTGCTTTTTCCTGCCTTAGTTAACCATACAGAGCTGTCATTAACAGTGTGCAGACATGAGAATCTTATCATTAGTAGCTCTAAGCTAAACATCACTAGACAACCTACTTAGGTTATTTTCTCCGTAAACGCATATGGTGCTTTCCAGAGCCAAATAAGATCTATTTTAGAGTTCCACTGGACTTTAATTTTGTGTGTAGTTTTTGAATTCAGGTCTTGAATTCACAACATTATTCAAATTTAGAACAATAAAATGAATAGGTTTTCAGGTGTTTTCCTCCCATAATATAGATATAACTATTACTAGGAAAACATCTCTTTGTATAAATCATATCAAACAATAACTATACCCAAATGTTGCAGTTTGACCTATTGTGCATGTCTGTCTTTCTTATGAGTCCCTTAAGGGCCAAGCTGTGTCTAAATCTTTCAAGTTTAGAGCCCCAAAAGTAGTTTTTTTCTCATGCCATAGGATAGCTAATTAGGAATTTAAATAGATTTGGGAGATACCAAATCCTTATACAGACTAGGAAACTATCGTAGGACAATTACCTAAATTTATACAGCTAATTCGAACAGAGTCAGTATAGAACTCAGGTCACTGTATGAACCCAGATGTTGTATGAAATAGAACAGTGCTGTCCATCTTTTGGAAGCTTACTAAGTAATTATTTCCTTGCTAATGAAGACATAAAAGAAAATTATTATTTGTCTGTTTTGTGGTTGAAATTAATATTGAAAACCATTTGGGAAACATAGCTATTTAATACGTCCAATGTTTATTTTATTTTTTACCTGATATAAGCACACATTCATTCTATATTTATATTTCATAATTAATGAACATTGTTTCCCATACTTGCAGTGTAAATGAATCTGAACCTTCTTTTGAAGCAACCAGAAGGTATTATTTCTATTTTAATCTGCATTTAATAAGAATAACTTTCTTCCTCAGACTTTACCTAATACTCAGTCTCTTACTCCTAGTCATTTTATTCATTCTGATGATGTACCCATTTACTTATTAAAATATACCAACCTATTTCCAATAGCAGTGGTTCCCAACATTTACAGGCTGCTAAAAAAAATTAACTTGCCAAACAAAATGGCCCATTGTGTCAACGGTTTTCCTCTCCATAAGTCATAAATGTCTCAACTTTGGCTGAAACTCAAACTGTTCTTGTAAATTGTTTTTGGGATTTCAAAAAATCAAAATGTAAGAATATGTATATTGTTTATGAGCTAAACAGTGCTGGGATCTGTCCATAAGCTGAAGATGGGAAGACCAGGAGAGAAGAAGAAGACACATCAGAAGTTGGGAACCACTGTTTTATTGCACATACAGTTATCTCAGAGACTACTAGCATAGTATATATCATCATATCTTTTAAAGTCCTAAGACATTATGTTTCAGGATGATCACTGCACATTTCTAATTACTCTTTTTCTTAACCTTACTATCTTTTAACCTTGATTCCTTAATTAGTACTTACAGACCATGAACTAACTGTGGACGTGTGACTTTTAAGCTGACCCCTTTCCTACTCCAATCCCATCATCTTCTTTATCTTCAGCACACATGAATTTTCCTGGTGATTGCAAATTAAAATCTGATGTATAGACATCTGGTAGAATTCGTAAGCCAAAAAAGAAAAATGGGGGAGGAGGAAGAGTTTATAATTTTTAAGAAATAAGCTATTTCAATATGTTTTGAAATATGTAGCTTTTAAATGTGTAGTTACTTCAACATTGAAATGGACTCTTCAATATATTATTGTTTTGAAATAATTATATATTATCTACTACCTTAAAACATGATGTGATTAAGCCACAGGCACCATACCAATTCAGGTCTTTCTCTAAGGTCTGGATATAAAATTCAGAGTTATGTAAAGTGCTTTTAATATAAAGTAAAATATCTGTGGCTATTGGAGCAAGTGTGTTGCTATTGATCTTTTAGTTATTTTAAAAATTATAGTCATTTTAGAAAATTTTCACTTTATAGTTTGTACCTTTAAACACTTCTTTAGCATAGGAAAATCAAATTTTGAACATCGAGGGGCATTTTGATTAAATTCTAACCTTTCTAATTTAGGTGAAATACTTAACCATTAAATAATAAGTTTAATGGTTATTAAAGTGTTCTTTTTTAGCTTTCTTTCCATTTCTGTGTTCAAGATATTTCATCAACTTTTGCTCTCCTTAGTTTTACTAAACTACACATACAGCACAACACCCTTGTATAAGTTGGGTGTTTTGATTTTCTTTTCCGTTTTCCAGTAGGAACAGGTATTCTGTGGCTTACGCAGCTCAAAAGCCTTGGCTATTAAATGCTACAGTAGAAGAAAATATTACCTTTGGAAGTCCTTTCAACAAACAGAGGTAATTTTGAATGTATAAAATTTAGAACTAAAATGAGCAACTATTTGTAATGCTTATGTTTGGTCCATGGTTTCTGGAACCTATGTAGCCATGCCTTCCTTTTTTCCCTGCATGCTCTGCTTCCATCATCATTACCAGGTATTCTGAGTCAACTTTTTAAAGAGAAGTCTGACTGGCAGTTTCAGCCCATCCTGTATACTTATTGTACACCAAAACTAAGCTACTGAAATGGAATCATAGAGGGTGAAGGGACGGAGGGGGTGGTGGTTGAGGGGGGAAGTGTTGAGGTTGCTGGTAAGTAGAAGGAAAAATCCAAGGAAGAAAGAAAGTTACATGTGGAAGGAATAGGAAGAATGTGGGATCTGAGAAGTTCTAGTTATTGAGAGCAACCAGAATATGGCATCTCTCAACCATCTTTAAATACCACCAGAGTGTACAAAGGCATGACCCTTAAGCCAGCTTCCCAAAAATGGATCTTAAAACCCTAAACCAAACCTTGAAAGTTAAGGAGATTTAATTCAAGGGGGAGGCATGAGAAAGGGAGGGAAGAGGAAAGCAGATAGTGTGGGAAGAAGAATCTAAGTTTTGGGGATCATTTGGGGTCCAGGGAACAAACCAGACAAGAAAGGATTTATGTATATTCACAGTGGCAAACTGAATTGTAAATGAAAGCTGAGATGAGGTAGTGGATGCCTTAAAAGCCAATTGGTTATAATTCTATGCATTCTGGGAAGGCACAGCAAGTTTTATAAAAGGAAATAATGAAGTAAATGTGATGATTAATCTGAAAGTGTAATGATAGATACGTAAAGATGAAACTGAACTAGGAGCAAGGAGACATTTAGACATTTGTTGGAATAACAGTCCAGGCATGCAGTGTTCATTGGTTGTACTGTTGGGGTGACTGCAAAAATAGAAAAGAAGAGATGGTTGACAAAAAAAAAAAAAAAAACAGCCTAGAATAAGAATGGGAAAATAAGAGCAAGGAGAAGAAGAGGGAAGAATCGAGAACTACTTCTTAATAATTTAAGACTAAGTGATTGAGAAAATGAAATTGATATTTTCGCCAGCACTCCCTATCTCCTATACTTGCAATTTATCATTTCCAGTCCCCACCCTATATCTGTTTGAGTGTCATTAATCCTCAGCACCTCATTTCTCTTCCCTTCAGCATGCATGATAATATGCACAACACCCACCCACAACCTTTGTTTTAGCTCCTGTGAGGTTCCTGTTGTCCCTGAGATGCACCATGACCTTTTCACCTTCATGCAGTTCCTTACGCCTCCCTCCTTGCCATCATTTTATTCCTGGCAAGTTACAAATCATCCTTCCAGATACAGCTTATGTGTTGCCTCCTTTGCAAAGACTTCTCAGAGTGGTCAGCCATTTCTTTCTATGTATTTCGGGAGCATTTTCCATGTATCTCTGCTGTAGTACCTAACAAGATCCATTTTATTTTATTTTTTTATCTCCATTTACTAGTTTCATAAGAATGGAAACCAATATCTATTTATCTTGGTGTGGAAACCAGTATCTATTGATCTTGGTTTCCACAAACCTAATGTAGAGGCGAACATATACTAAATTGTTCAAGGTGGTATTTTGGCTTCCAAGATATTGAACTTGGGACTTATTTTATGGGTAGTATATTAATAGTGATCTAAAAATTCAAAACAATTTCTCCCAAAGGTACAAAGCAGTTACAGATGCCTGTTCGCTTCAGCCAGATATTGACTTACTACCTTTTGGAGACCAAACTGAAATTGGAGAGAGGGTGAGCTATGTATAGTTTAATTAAATAATAAACAAACACCTAGAAAAGTCTTCTGGTTGCCTTAATGTAACATAATGAAATCTGAGAGCTTAGAGGCTGTGCGTTGTCCTAGTGACAGGCTCCGGAAACAGGAGCACAGGAGCTTTAAGTATTTGTTGAGTAACCACCATATACTTAACAGTGTGCTAGCTACTAGAGAGTTCTCAAGGAAAATTAAGCAGTTCCTGCCTTTGATCAAATGTATTTTTACTTACTTGGAGTTGAAACTGAGATTGCTTCCAATTTCTTCCATTCTTGTCAACATCTATTTATTCTTGTTAAAGTATCCTTTTTTTCCCTTTGTGTAAACATGTTTTACTGTGATGTCATACTATTCTGAGCAGCTAAAAGATATTTATGCCTGCATGTAATCTTTAAAACAATTTTGACTAAAATTCTTTTAAGTTTATTTATTTTGAGAGAGATAGAGAGAACGCTCACGGCTGTAAGATCATGACCTGAACTGAAATCAAGAGTCCAAAACTTAACCGACTAAGCCACCCAAGCACCCCTATAGTCAGTTTTCTTAATGGCTATTCTTGATTGCAGCATAATATAGTGTTTAAGAATGACTATTCTTGGGGTGCCTGGATGGCTCAGTCAGTTAGGCGTCCAACTTCAGCTCAGGTCATGATCTCACGGTTCGTGGGTTCAAGCCCCACGTCGGGCTCTGTGCTGACAGCCAGCTCGGAGCCTGGAGCCTGTTTCAGATTCTGTGTCTCCCTCTCTCTCTGACCCTCCCTTGCTCACGCTGTCCCTCTCGCTCTCTCAGAAGTTAATAAAAAAAACAAAAACAAAAAAAAAAGAATGGCTTTTCTTGATTGCAGCATAATATAGCGTTTAAGAGTTAAGTTTAAAACTTAACTTCTCTGAGCCCTAGTTTTCTTGTGTGTAAAGTAAAGGGAATAATACCTGTATTTTGAGATTGTTATAAGGAATAAAAGAAATAAGGAATGTAAAAGCTTTCGCACAAGCCTGCACAAACTAAGTGCTCAATAAATACTAGTTTAAAAATTGTTATAATTAGTACTTGTTTATAAAAATGTATTGCTGTATAGGTCTGCTGAACTTAATTGGCAGTGTAAAATTTAAGAGGTATATATGTTAAGTAAACTACAGATACAATTCACAAAACTAGTAAAAGTTTTGGAATTGCTAGTAGTGTTTAGCACTCACTATGTGTTTTGGTTATTAATGCTTTTGTACAGCAAAGCTGTCAATCAGAGTGAAAGAAGGATTCCTGTTACCACTCAAAAATTCTCTTAATATGATTCAAGTATTGACCAATAGACAATTTTCATTTTATGTTACTAATACTATCACAATTTAATTAATAAATTACCATTAATTTAAATTTTTTGAAAAAGAAGTTTGTATTTTAAAGAGAATTTTTGACCATCAGGATCATTTGCTAGTGGAAAGGGTGGATATTTATGGTTATTTCTTCTCTAGGGCATCAACCTGAGTGGAGGTCAGAGGCAAAGAATTTGTGTGGCACGAGCTCTCTATCAAAATACCAACATTGTCTTTTTGGTGAGAATATGACCTTTATTTCTACTTCATTTTTCCCTCTGGACAAATGAGCCTTTAAAGAGACAAGTCAAGTAACTCAAGGAAAGATGTTTTAACTTCTGAAATAATAAAGAATATAAGGGAAACAAAATCTCAAAGTACAAATCAGATCAACACATAAGGTTGAGAGTTGGGGTATCCAGTTTGGTGTCCAAGTGACTTACGTGCCCTAAATTGTTGCTTATGTGAGTTTCTTAACCATGAGGATCGTTAATGAAAAAGTCTGTATAGTGTTGGATCAACTGGACAGGATCATATGCCTTCTCATTTATGTTGGTTGACAAAGAAAGGCTAGAAAATGTACTCTTGGTGGACATAGGGGTAAGTAAGCATAGTACTCCATTCCAGTGGTGTGCGACTCAGACTGTGCATAAGCTTTGACTGTGACGTTTTCTAAAACTATAGAAATTTTGGTACCACCCTTGACCCACTGAATAATTTGTAAGGGCAGAGTCTATAGCCTGGGTCTTAAAAAAGCTGAATTGATGATCCTCATGCATATCCTGGGTAAACAAACAAACAAACAAACAAACAAACAAAAAACTTTGTTCTATCTATGGGTCCACAAGCAGAATTTGATGATTATGTTGATTATGAATTTTGCTCTAGTTTGGTTCCTCTAACAGGAGTTAGCCAAAATAACTGAACTTTTAAATATGTATATTAGAGACCAGCAAACTATGTAAATGCATCCTCCCCCTGCCTTCTCCTTCTGTGCATTATTAACCATCTATAAATCTGGTTTCCAGACTTTATAGTTTTCACTCCATCTAAGATCTAGAAGCTCTTCCAAAAGTAGGGTGGTTTTGAAGTCCCTGACGAAATTTGGATCTATTGCTGAGAATAGGAGTAGAATTTGGACATACTGGAAATTCACTTCAGGTTATTCTGAGTACCTGTCACCAAAATTCTCCAGAAAAATACACCACAAAAACCATAGGAAGATCTTGCAGTAACTTGTGTAATTGTAAATCCCTTCCATAGTGGATGGACCTATGACTGGAAATGACTTCTTGAATTTTAGAATCAGTTAATAGCTGAGTCACCTGAAGACCAAGTGATTTGGAATCTGAAAGAGACCAAGGTCCTCTGGGTGTGGTATTCTATCCTTGTTTGCTCCACTGCCTTCAATTCAGTGACTGTTACTTATTACAATTGTGGAATCATGGAATTCAGAGAATTCATAGGGTTAACTTAATGTAGATTCCCATCCATTCATTATAGGATTACTTTTCATATTGCCTCTGACAGCTTTTTGATGACTCTGAGTACAGATTTCCTCACTTCAGGTTGACCTGTTTGGTCAGTGTATAAGTTTCCTATTGCTGTTATAGCAAATTGCTATATTTTGTGGTTTAGATAATCTGATGGCTCTGTAGGTTAGAAGTCTGATATGGGTCTCACTGAACTAAAATCAGTGTCAGCAGGGCTGTGTTCCCTTCTGGAAGCTCTAGGAGGCAGTCCATTTCCTTGCCTTTTCCAACTTGTAGAGGTTGCCCACCGTCCTTGGCTCATGGCTGCCTTCCTTCATCTTCAAAGCCAGCAACTTTGTGTCTCTGACCATTTTTATTAGTCACACCTTCCTCCCTTCATGGCTAGGAAAGTTCTCTGCTCTCAAGGATTCATGTAATTAGTTTGGACCTATCTGGATTATTCAGGACAATCTTCCAACCTAGAGGTCTTTAATCTTAATCATATGTGCAAAGTCCCATTTGCCATCTAAGGTAACATATTTACAGGTCTGGGAATTAGGACATGGACACTTTTGGGGACCTTATTCTGCCTACCACAGACAGCTCTTATTGGAAAGTTATTAAGTGATTAAAATCTGCTTCCATGGATTTTTCATTTGGTTTTACTTCTGCTTCTACAGCAGCAAATATATTTCTTTTTGCAGTCATATTCAACATTTTAATATTATTTTCATAACTTGTCTTAATTTACTTTAAGCTAAACAAGCTTAGTATTTTTAATTCTTCCACAATAATATAATTTTGATAATTTGTCTTAATTTGGAGATAATAGTATTTGTCGGAGCCCCTTTGAAAAAATGTGTTCTAGATGCACTCTGATCAGCTTAGATAACCCTACAACTATTGGATCTTATGATCTAAATATTATATTTACTTCATTGCAATCTGAAATTGAATATGTTAGCAGTAAAAAATAATGTTGATGTGTTTTAATAATTACCTCCAAATGATATCTTACAATTTCATTGTAGAAAAATTCACAAAGTACTCTGAACCAGTGTTATCCCATTCGATTCTTATGACTACTGTAAGCATAGATGGTATCCTCATGTTAGATGAAGAAACATATGTGTCTTACCCAAGGACTAATTACTAGTGAGTGGCAAAGTCTGAGCTAGAGCTGCATGTCTTCTGAGCATTGTTCTTCTGATGAGCTAAGAATCTCTAGTATTAAAAAAAATTTATTACTGTCAAGTTACCACCTATATTGTCCTTCCCCCCCTTTCTTTTCCCTTTTCTCCGTCTTATTTCCCTTCCTTCCTTCCTCCTTCCCTTTTTCATCCTTCTCATCACTTTCCCATACCCTTCCCCTTCTTCTTCTCTTCTACCCTTTCTTCCTTCCCTCCTTCTTCCCATCCATTAATATTCAGTGAATGTCCTCAGTGCCATCTTCTGTGCTAGATAGAAGAAACAAAGGAGAAAAAGACATTTCTCCTATCTTTCAGAATCTTACTTGTATAAATAATTACTCAGATGATGTTTTGTTTTACTGTAATTAAACTTTATCTCACTATCCTTTACACAATACATCTTAATGATGTATGAAGTATACTAGTTATTTTGAAGCTTTATGGCATCTACAAATGTGTGTATATCAGTGAATATCTTTATAAATTATTTCCAAAAATATATCCATACAAAAAAATACTACTTACATATATTCTTTGAACATAAGAAAAATATACTAGTGAGAACTGTATATATGTATATAAAAATAATTATATGCTCTTGAAAAATGAAGAATCATTTATTAATTGAATTGGCTTTTTGACAAATTGTCTTACTTTCCCTTGGGACGCCTGGGTGGCTCTGTCAGTTAAGCATCTGACTCTTGATTTCGACTCCGGTCATGATCTCAGGTTCATGAGACGGAGCCCCACAAAAGGCTCTGCACTAACAATGTGGAGCCTGCTTAGGATACTCTGTCTCTCTCTCTCTGCCCTCCCCAAGCCCTGCTCAAAAATAAATAAATAAATATTTTTTAAAAAGTATCTCCCCACAATATTAATATACAAACTGAATCTTGAGGAATGATTCCCAGACCATCTAATCTAGATTTCCATTAAGTTATATAAAAGATTGCATTTGACTGTAACAGAAAGATGCCCCATAATGAAGCTATGGCATATAAATGATAGCAACCATTCTTAAGGGATTTCTATGATGTAGGCATGATTCTAAGTACTTTATACACATTAGCTCACTTAATTCTCAGAACAATCCTATTAGGTTTAGCATTACTATTATTATTATCATTATCATCATTGTTATGGCTATTTATGGATGAAGGATACTGAGGCTTTGGGGGATAATTTATCCAAGGTCATATAGATAGTAATAGTGAAACAAGGATACATACCCAGATAGCCGGATTTCATAGCCTATGTTTTTAACCAGCTTCCTTATTAAGAGATTCCTGGAAGGTGCTAAACTCTCATTGTGATGGTTGAAAGGGATTAGCAAAGTATTAATCTACCACAGCTTTATTTATAAGAAGGTAATAATAAAATAACATTTCTACAACACTTCATAGAGACGTTTTCTGCACTACTTTATTTGATCTTTGCAACAATTTTATGTGCTCTCTGAAAAGTCTCTTTATTATCCTCATTTTGCAAATGAAATAATTGAGTTTGAAAAATTACCAGTGTCAGAGACGTGAAGTCATGAATAAAATTTGAGCCTCTTAATTTAGAGATAATGGATTTTGCATTATGGCTTACTATCTTATATGTTTAAAGTCTGAATTTTATAGAAAATACAAGGTGAATTATTATTAAAAACTCATTTCCAGTTCATTTCCTATTTCAATGTGAAAAATTCTCAGAATTATTTGGAATAGTTTGTATCACAAGGGATACAGTTCTTACTGGAATCAGAGGAAGGAGGTTGTTTTAGAAACAATCAGATTACCTCTACGATCATTACCTGATTTTTGAAAATCAGTGATAAGCTGGTAGCTTTGTTTGGTAGTTATATCCTTGCTACCTTATTGGAAATGGAGATAGAGAAAACTTTGTCAGTATAACCCTGATACTAATGGTATTTTTTCCACTGCTATGGAAACATTGCTTTATCCCCCATTACTTTACATTGATACCTGAACTCTCTTTTTTAAAATAATTGTTAAGTACCATCATAACCTCTCTATGTTAAAAGAAATTCCATATAGTAGCAGTTGATCTTTCTATCATTTATCCAATATCTAATAATTAGAAAATTCAAATAAGAGATTTTTTTTTCTTATTATTAAAAGACACTAAATGACAAAAAGCTGGTATCTGTGATGATTCAAAAAAGAATCTCACTGGACAGTAGTACAAAGCTAAACCAATCTCCTGTGCATTCTTCTTGGAACATTTCAGAAAAAAATTAATGCTTATTAAATAATCCATAGGTTCTGAAAGATTTTGAAATATCTCCCATGTCATCCAAAGAAATTTCAGGACAGTCAAGATAATTGTGTCATTAAGCGTATTGTGTTTAATTGTCATGTTTAAAATATATATACACACATATTAAGATAAGTATGTATATGTGTATATACTTGTGTGTGTTGATGTCACTTTGTCAACTTAAGTATTACATTGTCTAGAATGCTGCAAATGATTTAAATAAATGAAATTACAGTAGGCATGTCTCTGTTGTTATGTATTCCCATAAAAACTGTTTGAGGGCATTAATTACATCTCCTCTTTATTCATCATTATGAAATCAGTAAACTGATTTTTTAAAAGCTATTATAATTTTAAATCACCCTTTAACTATCTAAATGCTTTGTTAATATTTCTTTTTCATACAGGTTTCTCCTAGATACTATAACAAAGCCATCTTGCTTATAGCTTCTGTTGATACAGGCAGAGACTGATGGAGACCTTTGTGAAATTATTGAGCTAATCATATCACGTGCATTTATTCTAACTTCTAGATAACAATTTCTGTCTCAATAGAAATTGCTTTTATTTTTCACCATCCAGATAATTAGCCAGTACAATTTATCTGTACATACACTATGACCTTGCTTACTCAACTGTTTAGAAATTTTCCCTAGTTATAATTTTTAACTATTCGCTATATAGTTTATATGTAGTAGAATGAGTAAACTTCTTTTTTGGTCTTATAAGACAGAGTACAAATTTGTTTCATATTGCATGCAAGTGCAATATGCAAGAACAGCAAAGAAATAAGTGTGATGAAGAAGATATTTATTAATTCCCTTTTCACTGTTCCAAAAGCTTTTCCCAATTCTTTACCAGAAACCTCTACTCTTTTCTACTGCCTTGTCCCTTTAGCACTCAGTCCCCTGCCGTGAGTAGTACTACCAACTGGTAATTACATATCTGTTCACCATCCTCTATGCAGGTACCTTTGCTTTCTAATTCACTGTTTTCTGGGACATTCCAATATTCTCTAGTAGTTTCTAATCTTCTTATTTTTAGAATTCCAAAATGTCAAGCATCTACTTTGATGCTGCATGTAACATTATAGAAATAAAATATACGTTAAAATAATTAATAGGAATGTCGCCAGCAGCCAGTTAATATAATGCCTTAAATCATTTTTCTAGATGACTTAATCACTTGGTACATGAAAGCTTCATTTCTTTCCAAGGCAATTGTCAGGTCAGTAGTAGGTATGACATTCCTGTCGTTACTACTGTTACTACTGATAATATAATAATAATAGCTATCATTTACCTAGTGTCTATTATTCACCTGGCAATAAACTAAGTACATTATTTTTATTATCTCATTTAATCCAAGTAATATTTTATGCCTTTTTTTTTTTACCATTTCTTTTCTTTATTTAATGTTTATTTTATTTTTGAGAGACAGAAAGAGAGGGAGGGAGGGAGAGAACAAGCACTGGAGGGGCAGATGGAGAGGGGGATAGAAGATCCAAAGTAGGCGCTGCACTGACAGCAGAGAGCCTGGTGCAGGGCTCATATTCACAAGCTGTGAGATCATGACTTGAACTGAAGTCAGACGCTCAACTGACTGAGCCATTCAGGTGTCTCTTAGCATATATTTTAATGATAAAATGGTAAAAACTATTCAAAAGCTACTAATTCTTATATCTGAGCCATATTGAGCCAGAGCCAATTTCTAGTGACTGCTTCTTCTCTTTACTATCATTTAAACTTGCCTGTTACTTTATATATCTGTCAATTGTGATATATTGTAGAGTCTCTACATTCTTATAGTTCGGTTATTTGGGCTTTTTTGCTATTGAGTTGTATGAGTTCCTTGTATGTTTTGAATATTAACCCCTTATTGAATATATGTAGTTTGCAAATATTTTATCTCATTCTATAGGTTGCCTTTTCATTTTGTTGATTGTTTCAATTTCTGTGCAGAGCTTTTAAGTTTGATGTAATCCCATTTGTTTATTTTGCTTTCTGTCTAGATGATCTATCCATTGTTGAAGGTGGAGTATTGAAGTTCCTTACTATTATTCTATTGCTATCTATTTCTCCCTTCAGATCTATCAATATTTGCATTATATATTTAGGTTTTTTTAAATTTATTTCTGAGAGAGAGAGAGAGAGACAGCATGGGCAGGGGAGGGTCAGAGAGAAAGGGAGATACAGAATCTGAAACAGGCTCCAGGCTCTGAACTAGCTGTCAGCACAGAGCCTGACACAAACTGTGAGATCATGACCTGAGCTGAAGTCGGACACTTAACCGACTAAGCCACCCAGGTGCCCCTATAATTACAATTATTTTTAATACTTTTTCTCTTTTGACCTTAATACTAGAGTTTTAAGTAATTTACCACCACTGTTACAATATTAGGGTATTCTGAATTTAACTATACATTTACTTTTACTAGCAAGTTTTATACTCTCTTTTGTTTTTCTCTTACTAATTAGTCCTTTTATTTCAGTTTGAAGAACTCTTTTAACATATCTTGTAAGGGCAATCTAGTGATGATGAAATTCTTCAACTTGTGTTTGCCTGGAAAACTCTTTGTCTTTCTTTCAATTCTGAAGGACGACTTTGCTGGTTAGGGTATTCTTAGTTGTTGAGTTTTTGTTGTTTTTTTTTTCTCTCTCTCAGTGCTTTGAATATATCACTCTTCTCTCTTCTGGCCTGCAAGATATCTGCTGAAAAATCCGATACACTTATGGGGATTCCCTTGTATGTAATAAGTTGTTGTTCTCTTGCTGTTTTTAGGATTCTCTTTTTGTCTAAATTTTGACAATTTAATTTTAATGTGTCTTGGTTTGGCTCTCTTTCAGTTCATCTTTTTTGGTATTTTTGAGGTTTTCTGGATCTGGACATTTGTTTCTTTCCCTAGGTATGGGACATTCCAGCCATTCTTTCTTCGAATAAACTTTCTTCCCCTTTCTTTTACTTCTCCTTCTGGGACCCCTATAATGAGTATATTGCTCTTCTCTGTGGTATCCTATAAGTCCCTTAAGCTATCTTCAATATTTTTCATTGGTTTTTGTTTTTGTTCTTCTGAGTGAATTAATTCCACTATGCTTTTTTTCAGTTCACTGATCTTTTATTCCTCTTGATCTAGTTATCTGTTAAACTCCTCGATTGAATTTTTCCGTTCAATTCTTATATTTTTAGCTCTATGATTTCTGTTTGGTACTTTTTAATATTTTATATCTCTTTGTTAAAATTCTTATTTTATTCATGCATTGTTTTCCCGACCTCAGTGAGTATCTTTATGACCATTAATTTGACCTCTGTATCAGATAAATCACTTACCTTTCTTTTATTGAGATTGGTTTCTGGAGATTTATCTTATTCTTTTGTTTGGAACATGTTCCCCTGTTTCTTCATTTCCTTTGATTCTTTGGGTTAGTTTCTGTGCATTAGTAAAGTAGACAGCTCTCCCAGGTTTGACAGACTGATCTCCTATAGGTAATGAACCTCATCAATCAGTCTGACCCAAGCTTTTAGTTGCTTCTCAAAATTTTGTGACTGTCCAAGATGTTGCCTTTATTCTTATTGAGTCCCTAGATTTGATGGTGTTCTAAGACCCATCAGTGTCCCAAAGGGGAGGATTTCATTCAGCACCTAAATGGAGGCTGATTAGAAGCTAGACACTCAGGCAACAGCTGGGAAAATATTTAGTCAAACTCCTTCCAAGGAGAAAGTGGGAAATGGGTATTTTGTCTGCTCCATATGCACTGAACCAGGGTGTATAGCCATGTGCAGGTGCTCCTATGCTTGTTTAAAAACTACTTTTTTGTTTATAAGTCCTGTGGGACTTATGAATATAATTCCCTGTTGGCTACCAGAGCTATGTGATGGGAGCCAGTACATTGAGTGATATCCATAACACTTAGGACATGAGATGTATAAAGACTTTGGTTCCAGGGAGATATTAGCAACTTGGTTTTAATGTTAGAGATAGAAAGAAAAGACCGAGAAAGTACCCAGTAGCTCTTTCAGTGTACAGGGTAGATCACAATGAGAACCCACACACATGCTAATTGGGAGCTGTGCCCTCAGGTAGCAGCTTAAAGTATGCAAACTCTGCTCAGGGAAAGACTGGGGAAAGGCGTTTTTTGCCTGCTTCTTCTGTGCTGAGGCCTGGAGGGATTGATGTAGTAAGTGCTCCTGTGCCTGTTAACAACTGCTTTTTTGTTTCCTGTATTTCTGTGGGACTTATCAATGCAAGCCCCATTGGCTTTCAAAGCTAAGTGATTTGGGGACCTGCCCCTTGGATAGCAGCCATAAAAGTTGGGGCACTAGATGTGTGATCCCAACCCTTCACTCATCAGAGAGAAGCTGGGAATTAGGGATTCCCTCCGATTGTATGGTCTGAGCAGAGGGTAAGGTTTGTGGTTGTGGTTTGAGGGTAAGAGTTGTATCAGCATTTACTATCTTTTAAATAGGGTATTTTCTCAGTTTTCTAATGTGTAGAAGTCACTCAGCTAGTTTCTGGATTTCTCTCATAGGGAATTGCTCTGTGTATAGTTGCATAGTCAGAGCATCCATGGGAGGAGAGAAATTTAGGAGCCTTCTATGTCGGCTTCTTGGTCTAGAGTCTATGCCTGTTTTTATTATCTAAATTTCAACTACTAGAATTATTTTATTCTTTGGTCTGTTGTGTGTTTTTGTTTTTTTTTTTTTTAAGTTTATTTATTTTGAGAGAGAGTGTGTACTTGAGTCGGGGAAGAACAGAAAGAGAGAGGGAGAGAGAGAATCCCAAGCAGGCTCCATGCTGTTAGCACAGAGTCCTTTGTGGAGCTCAATCCCACAAACTGCAAGATCATGACCTGGGCTGAAATCAAGAGTCAGACACTCAACCAACTGAGCCGCATAGGCACCCCTGTTTGGTCTATTGCTAAAGATTGTCAAGAAGTGTTATTTTTTGAGGTGAAGATTCTACGTATAATAATCCAAACCACTTTGGATATTGTTATTCACATTATGAATAATTTTTAAGGTGAAAGAGAAAATAAAAGCTTCATTTTTAATTTAATACCATTTCCCAACAATTTAAACATATACAGTCTGTTTTCTTTCTTTTTTTTTTTTTAATGTTTTATTTATTTCTAGGAGAGAGAGAGACAGCGTGAACAGGGGAGGGTCAGAGAGAGAGGGAGTCACAGACTGAAACAGGCTCCAGGCTCCGAGCTGGCAGTCAGCAGAGAGCCCGACGCGGGGCCCAAACCCACGAACCGCGAGATCATGACCTAAGCGAAAGTCAGACGCTTAACCGACTAAGCCACCCAGGCACCCCAAATCTGTTTTCTATAAATTGGGTATTAAGGGGAATTTGCTCATAGTTATATATATTTCTACTTTCTAGAGAAATTGAGTTACATCTAGAATATATAAAATGTTTCATATTCTCTCTATTTTACTGGTTTTAGGATGATCCATTCTCTGCCCTGGACATTCACTTGAGTGATCACTTAATGCAGGAAGGGATTTTGAAATTTCTCCAAGATGACAAAAGGACACTTGTTCTTGTGACTCACAAATTACAGTATCTAACACATGCTGACTGGGTAAGAATTTTAAAGAAATGTCATACTCTTAAATATAGAGAACAGAGTGTTGCTGGAGGGGTTGTGGGAGGGGGGATGGCTCAATGGGTGAGGAGCATTAAGGAATCTACTCCTGAAATCATTGTTGCACTACACTAGCTAACTTGGATATAAATTTAAAAATGAATAAAAAAGAATAATAAATAAATAAATAAAATTAAAGAAAGAAAAGAAATATCATTAATTTTAATATAGTCATATAAATAAATAGGCACATTGAGAAATGCTGTCTGAGATAAAAGTAATTCATTTGGCCAATTAAGGCTTTTTTGTCACAGTTCTACTAATATGTGCTTTGCTTAGATCATAGCCATGAAGGATGGAAGTGTACTAAGAGAAGGGACTTTGAAGGACATTCAAACCAAAGATGTTGAGCTTTATGAACACTGGAAAACACTTATGAATCGGCAAGATCAAGAATTAGAAAAGGTAATTGCTCATAGTTCAGAAAAGTTCAGCGTCCACTTCAGAAGAGTCATAAATATACTGTATAATTATTAAAAATTCTTTTTTTTGTTTTTGTTTTTTTTTTGTTTTGTTTTGTTTTACAAATAGTTTATTGTCAAATTAGTTTCCACATAACACTCAGTGCTCATCCCCACAAGTGCCCTCCTCCATGCCCATCTCTCCTCCTCCCCACATCCATCAGTCCTCAGTTTTTGTCAGCATTCAAGAATCTCTCATGGTTTGCCTCTCTCCCTTTCTCCCACCATTTCCCCCCTTCTTCTCCCCCTTGTTCCTCCGTCAAGTTCCTCCTAATCCTCCTATGCGTGCAAACATATGATATTTGTCCTTCTCTGCCTGACTTATTTCGCTCAGCATAACGCCCTCAAGGTCCATCCATGTTGCTACACATGGCCAGATTTCATTATTTCTCATTGCCATGTAGTATTCCATGGTATAGATAAACCACATCTTCTTGATCCATTCATCTGTTGATGGACACTTAGGCTCTTTCCATTAAAAATTCTTTTAAAGAAGTATTACCATTTAATATTTGATGATATAATGGTCCTCACTTGAAACCCAAAGTAATTGTGTGTGTATATGTGTGTGTGTATGTATTTAAAAATGTAATTAATAAATAGGCTATTTTGAAACTATGAAATTCTTTTTTTGAAACCATAAAACTCTAATGATACTTTGGATGAAGCAGTCTCAAGTTTTTAGAGGATTTTGATTTGAATTTGAACCATATTACAATTATGTGTGTTTAAAAAATAATTTTCTATTTTTTAAATAATTTTCTAAAGGATGGTATATCATTATTTTATCTTATTTTTCCTTCTGTGTGTCTCATTTTCTTCATCTGTAATATGAGGATATTTTCAGTCACCACCTACGAATGGAGGGTAGTGATCAAAACAAAATCTAAGATGATTTGAAAAAAGGAAGAGCTACAGGTGAAATTGTCAAGCATCCCTGGAATAGGGACAGGAAATGAAGAAGGTGATCAGGAGGAAATAGCAATTAACTTTTATATTGATGTAGTTTTTTTTTCTCTTTTTTCTTTCTGTTTATTTTTTAATTCTTTTACTATAATTTGCTGCCAAATTGCCTACATACAACACCCAGTGCTCTTTTTCAAGTCCATAAAGCCTTTTTGACACAATCTCATTTAATTTTCACAAATCCTTAGAAAAAAAGGAAAAACTGTGGAAAATAAGTTAAAAAAAAATGATCTCACTTTTAGAGATGAGAAAACTGAAGCCCAGAGAGGTTATGTAACTTCTAAGTTGTATAGTACATACAAGTGGTACTAGTTGGATTTAAACCCCAGTCCATAGTCAATGTAATTCCAGTATAGTATTATGTATGATGTAATATTACATTGAATGAGGAGACAACAGAGTCAGAAACCAGACTGAGTGCAATGAAAGAACAACTTGTAGTTGAAAGGTGAAATTATAAATTATATTAGTAAATTTTTGAAATGTGTTTGAGTTGAGCCTAGGAAGTGTCCAGATTTTGGTACTCTTGCCCAGGAATGAGCATTACAAAATGAAAATTTTATATCAGCAAATTTCTGAGAATATCAAGAAATTAAAATGCCTTATTTTATAGAAGAATAAAAGGATCTATGTTTCCATAAAGAGAGGAAGATAAGAAGTCAGACAGACTCTAGCATTTCTGTCTTCTGCAGAGTTGCCAAAGACCTCAAAAACAAATTACCTAAAGAAGGAAAGATATAAGTAAAAATCTTTAAGTAGAATAGAAAAAAATCACAGAACCATTGCAATGAAGATATTCATCAAAAAAATATACAAGGTACAATCAGCAAGAACCCACTTAGGAATTATACTGTGAGAAACTTGATTACAAATGTATTGAAATGGCTCCAAATGACATTTTTTTACAGTGACCTAGATGCCAGGGACGAAAGAATATGACGTAAACTTAAGGAGTGGGGCCACTTATGGTTTACTTTGGAAAAAAGATCTGGAAAAAAAAGAAAGAGGGAGAAAATTGTTGGCTTGATATTATGGTAATACTGACTATTAAACAAGCCAGGAAGAAAGTCCATTAAGTTGTATTTAGAAATGAAGTGATCACTTGAGATAGCATAGCTCTATAATTAAAGACACATTACGGAGTTATAAATCAGCTGGCGGAGATATGGAGCAAGTTAGCGTGTGGACAGCGTCAATGCAGTTGTGAAGTTGAACAGTGGCCAGTAAAACCCAGTATGAACCATGCACCTGTCCAAAATCCTCACCTGGCAATAGAGGGTGGTTACTGCCACCTAGGGAAGGGCAGGACCTGAAATTCATCAAAAGGAGGGAGAGTCACATTGTGGGGAAAACAATCTCTTGTTCACTTTGTTGTGTGGCAGGATCGAGTGTTTGTCTGAAGCACTGGTTCTCAACCAGAGTCCAGTTTGCTTTCTGGGGGACATTTGGCAATATTTAAAAATGTTTTGGTTGTCACAGCCGAGGGGTAGGGCTACTGGTATCTAGGAGGTTGAAGACAGGGATGCTGCTTAGCATCCTGCAGTGCAGCCCTCAGAACAAAGAGTTGTCTGACCAAAATGTCAACAGTGCCAAGGTTGAGAAAGACTAACCTAGAGCCAAAGCAGATCAAGCAAGCAGAGAAGGGTGGCGAAACAAAGTATCCTGTCACTGGGCTTTGGACAGAACTGTCAGTTTAATAAGGGGTAAGGAGGAAACAAAAGAATATGTTAAAAGGATAGCAGTGAAAACTGCAAGAAAGAGAAGGAGAAAACACTTTTAGCTGGCTTAAAATTATTAAAAATTCTAGCTTGGATGACAACCATTAACTTCATCGTGATATTAAACAAAATAAATCAGCATCATTTGATGTTTCCTCCCCCAGTCTCCAGCCCTCACCTTGACCCGATCCTTAACAGGCATTCAATAAATATTTATTATATAAATGAAACTAAATCCACATATACTTAAGACAAATATCAGCATAATTTAAAATATTTAACTTGTAATGAACATAATATGAACTTTCACTTATAAGAGAAATGAGTAAAGTTTTTTTAAAGTATCTGAGATGTTAAATCTTTTGCTCACACAGCATGGAGAGTTGAACAAGAACCAAATCTTCTATTTCCCAATTTGATTACGCTACATATGAAGGATCAAGTCATCTTTAATTTTGTGTTTAATCTCATGTACAAGCATTAGTTTTCATATCGTTAGGCAAAAGTAAAGCAGATACGAAATTGTCTCAAAAAAAAAAAACAGTATTCAAGAGACACTTTAGTTTTCATTCTTTTTTAACCAAGAATCTGGAAGCAATAGAGCTTTCCAGCAAGTATCCTATATCACACATATTGTATAAGAGGCCAAAACAAAAACAACAATGATCACTACCTAGAAACTGGTTACTAAGGGTGTATTGGTTTATTGATGTAACAAACTGCAGTTGTGGGGAAGATGTGGCAAGGAAGCACATATACAGAAAGCCCTCGATTTACCACAGATTCCAAAAGTCTGTGGGTCAGTTTTTTGGAACTCAGAATGCATTTTACCGTAGAAACAAGGATATGGTCTCCCAAGCTGTCCTGCAGCAGCTGATTTAACCCACATTGTATCAGAACAGATACCACTACTCAAGTTCGAAAGCCAGGGGATGAGGGAGTTCAAGGCAGAGGAGTGGAGAAAATGAAATGCTCCTCCCTTTCTTGAGCACAGAACAAGTCTTAAGCAACCCTGAAAAATTTACAAAGTTTGTTCAGGGCACATTTCCTTTCTCTTTCTGTATATTTCCCCTTCCTTGGACTTTCTCCTAAACTTCTAGCCACCTAAGTAACCTCATTTTTTATTTTCTTCAAAATTTCCTACCTTCCTTCAGTGCCTAATGAAGTCCTTTTCTTTTGTGCGGCTACCTTAGTGAGATGCTAAAGAAACTCATTCTGATTTAATAATTTATAATAAGAGGGGATGAGTGATAGTACTTGAACCACTCTAGAACTGCATGCAGTTTTAAAGGAAGATATGTATTACCATGAATAAATCTTTAGTTAGAGAATTACAGGGAGTATCTGAAAGTGATATAAAGATAGAAGTAGCGCTGGTGGAATTGTGCTTTAGGGTGGGACGAGGTGTCCCTGTGCCTGGGGTCAGCTCCATTGTGTTGTTGCTACTTTTCCTGCCTTTCTTACTGCCCAGTACCTCTAAGCTCTGAAGCCTTACAAAGTGCTCACAAGTACTCCTATGGTAGGAGTTATAGCTCTTCTACAGAGAGCCCAAGTCTGACAAAGGTAACTAACGATTAATACATGTGGGTCACTGAGTGGTACGTCAGAATCTTCCTGTGGTTGTGAGCTTCTTGAATGACAGCACAATATTTGCTGTAGGACATGGAAGCCGACCAAACAACTTTAGAGAGGAAAACCCTCCGAAGAGCCATGTATTCGAGAGAGGCCAAAGCCCAAATGGAGGATGAAGATGAAGGTATATCTTTCTCTTATATCTGAAACATTTAAGTGGGATATGAGTGTTTTACTTTGACAACTGAAGCACGATCATAGCCATGAAGAATACCAACCACTTTGCAGGAGGAAAGAGCTAAACCAAATATGTAATACTGAAAATGAAAAAAGAAGCAACGGAAGGGTGTACACAATCCATCAGCAGGCATCATGAGTGGTTTCTAAGTGTGTCTCACGTGTTTGTGCTGTGTGAGAGAGAGCTGAAAGGAAAAAGCAGTATTTATAAGTAGATCTAGGCCCTTGTTCATATAACTTGGAAAGGTCTAGTAGAATGAGCAAATCAAGTTATTAATAAAATGTCAGTCTTTCAGAAATAAACAATACATGGAGAATGTGAAATCTTTATATTTGAATCATTCGGTAAGTCTTTGTGGAGTTTTCATGACAGTACAGCAATGAAGAATAAGAGAATTCCACAAAAGCCATTTGTTATGTTTCAGTTTTCTGGATCTATTAAGGTACAGTAGAGAAAAAAAAATGAGTTTCTGGAAAATTGAGGAATGAGATGAAATAATTACATTGCCTTGACATTTGTTGCCAAGACGTTTATAAGATAAATCACAGTTAAGTCCTTAAGGTAAATACACTATACTTCATGTTTCCTATACAGGTTTTGCTTAAGACTGCATTTCTGCAAGCCTATTAAGAAACAGAGAAAATTATAATTTCAGGCCAGAGAACACCAAAATGTGCTATCTTTACATTTCAGATGAGAACTATTTAGTATTTCAGCAAATACTCATGGAGAGAATGAATGAATGATTAAATGAATGAATTTATTTTTCACCTTCAATTCTTTAGATTTAAAAATATTTTTAAAAGAATGTCTGGTGCTGTGAACAGACATCAGCTTCTAGAATTTTAAACCAGTTATTACTAATGCACTCTAAACGTAGAGTCATGCACTCTTTCTCTCTCCAGTGTTCCAGGGGTGAGTATATGGCTGTATACTGTCCCCTGGGTTTCTGTGTTAATCCATTCTCTCAGGGATAAAATAGGATAGTACTACTGTCTTATGGGTTAAATGAAAAAATGCGTATTCAAAAGCCCAGTATGGCACATACTTCCCACTAGTTTGCTAATCCTGGTCCTGGTCAGTATATCCATTCCAGCCACCATACATTGAATCTACCTCTACCAAAGGACAGATTATCTGAGATCTGTTCATTTACTGCTTCCAGCTCAAAATATTAGGATCTTTGGTGATGCTCAGTCTTCCCATAGTGTTCGTTTTTAGATCTCTGTGGTCTGATAACCTATAAACCAAAGACAGGCTATCTATCTTCCCTACTCACAACCTGCTCAATATACAGTATTGGAATATATAACTGGATACCTGCAATGAAATGGTCTTTGGAAAAGGAAAGGATGGGAAATGAACACAGTCCCTGGACCACTCAAATAATTACATTTTGCCAATCAGAAAATGTCAAAATTCCCTGTCTTTATAATGGACTGTGTTCTTAGGAGAGCCATCTTGGGAGTTGCCAGGTGGTTTAAACACCTGTGAGGAGCTACCTGCCTACTGTCCTCTGTCCTCTGTCTTTGCCCTCTGGAAGGTTTCTTCTTGCTCATGTTCTTGCATGACTGCATCTAAAATGGGCCATATGGACCATAGATTATGCCCTTTTGGGCTATCCACAAATATCAGAATCTGTTTTCTTCTGGTGAAGTTTTACAAAACTTCTGTGGTTTTATTGTCATCACAATTTTTTCAGTAACCTTGTAAACTTCTAATCTACACTTCTGTCAGTTTGGTGTGTAATAAATTGGCAAATTATCTCATCCAGATACAGATGTTGTTTATTGTTTTGCTCATTCATTCATTCATTCTTCACCATTTTAATTTTTATTTTTTTATGTTTTTTATTTATTTCTGAGAGAGACAGCATGACCAGGGGAGGGTCAGAGAGAGAGGGAGACACAGAATCTGAAACAGGCTCCAGGCTCTGAGCTAGTTGTCAGCACAGAGCCCGACGCGGGGCTCGAACCCACGAACCATGAGATCATGACCTGAGCTGAAGTTGGACGCTCAACCGACTGAGCCACCCTTCACCATTTCTAAATGAAGTTTTTCCTTGCTTAAAGCATTTAAAATTTCTAAGACTAATACTTGTATTTTTGTAAATTTGAGGGATATTTTTTAAATTTTATTTTATTTTATTTACTTATTTTTTTACAAATAGTTTATTGTCAAGTTGGTTTCCATATAACACCCAGTGCTCATCCCCACAAGTGCCCCTTGAGGGATATTTTTATATGATGTTTTGTGGGGTAATACAAATTCTTTCTACCTGTTGACTGAGTAAAGCTTAAAATAATATTTTATTTGCAGAGGAAGAAGAAGAGGAAGATGAGGATGATAATATGTCCACTGTAATGAGGCTCAGGACTAAAATGCCATGGAAAACCTGCTGGCGGTACCTTACTTCTGGAGGATTCTTCTTGCTCTTTCTGATGATTTTTTCAAAGCTTTTGAAACATTCAGTCATTGTGGCTATAGACTACTGGCTGGCCACATGGACTTCAGAGTACAGTATAAATAATACTGGAAAAGCTGATCAGGTATAGTGAATTCTGTTTTTAAATCATCAAGGAAATAAATGCTGAGATTAACAGTGATACCCTTTTATTTAGTTTGATATTAGTAGCCCAAATGTCATAGGATTTTTGTAACGATTCAGTAAGTTAATTAGAACAAGACCTGAAATAGAATGAACTGTCAAAATGGAATTTATGATGATAATTTTTGTGTTTTAAAGCTTACTGTAAGAAACATTTAATGGTAATGTTTGGATTTGGATTAGGGGAGGTATATGAACATGATACGTGTGTGTGTGCGTGCGCGCACACACACATGCTCATGTGTAACTTCTACACGAGACTTTTGTTGTTGTTTTAATGGTATTGATTTTAACTACCTATGCCAAATGTATTAGCTGGTCATTCTGAGATTAGGGACAGGAAGAAAAGATCTATAGTATAGAAACCCAAGAATATTTCAAACCTGAAAACACACTCCAGTGTTTCATCTGCCCTTAGGCAAACCTTGGAAGAGAGTAAAGGAAATAGGTGCGGGACTTGGCTTTAGGACTACTGTTGCAGTACTGTCTTTAGTTCTCCAAAAACTGCTCTCCTTCAACTTTTTAAATTGACACAAGATAATGAAGTTGAAAATACTGTCTGATTGAATATTTGGTGTTCTAGTAAGGAAAAACTGTGCCTTTTTGTGTGTTGGTTGTTTTTTAGACCTACTATGTGGCTGGATTTAGCATACTTTGCGGAGCAGGTATTTTCCTCTGCCTTGTTACATCTCTCACTGTAGAATGGATGGGCCTCACAGCTGCCAAAAATCTTCACCACAATCTCCTCAATAAGATAATTCTTGGACCAATAAGGTAAAAAAAAAATAACTAATTTCTTACTTTTTCACACAAAATCATAAAACATGATTTTTTTAAAAAGCATCTTTAAGTGAAATGTGAAATTTTAGTGCGTTTGTCCTGTCTTTGGACAAATGAATAGGGACCTTCTCATTTACTTGACTTCAAGATGTCCATTAGTAGTGCTCAGGTTCCAGATAACTTAGTATTATCTTACGTTCCAGTGTATGTGTATCATACATTCCAATGTGTTGTTGATTGCCTAGATTCTTTGATACCACCCCCCTGGGACTGATTCTCAATCGCTTCTCAGCTGATACAAATATCATTGATCAGGTAAGTGCCTGAGTTACTTCTAGGTTCAAAAATAATTTTTTCAGTATAAGCAAAGTAACATTTAAGGTAAACCATGATTCCTGTTAACCATAGAGGATATCTAAAACTTAAATGAAAGCCTATATCAATATTATATTATATGCATAAATTATTTCTAGAGTAAAACCTTAAAGGAAAACCTTAATTCAAAATAATTTGTGTGTGTAGAAGAGGATACTTAGGGAATCAGCATGAAATAAAGAGAAATAATAAAGAATAAATTAACAAAACTTTTATTTAAAAAAAGGAATAATTTTGTCAGTGTTGTATCTCCACTTATAGTAAAGTTCTTAAAAGTTTAGTATTGATGCAGAGTGTCTTCCAGAAGCAGAGGATAGAAGCAAAGGATAGAATGCCAAGCTGTCTTAGAGGTCCTTTACTTCAACTAGATGGGCTCTTAAATGAGGCAATGGTGTGGTATTTTAGAAAATATTGCAGGGATGCCCAGTTTAGTTTTAGATCCTTATGCCTCTAGAACTTGGTCCTGAAGTTAAAGTTCTCAAACTCTAAAACCAGATCACTCCAAGAAGAGACCTCTTAGTATAACTGGACAAAAGAATCCATCAAATCTAGCACTTGTCTTTTCTGATTTTTCAGAGTTGCCTTAGGAATACCTAAATTACCCTCAATTTAGAAAAAGGATGGTTGATGCATGCAGCTGACTAACAGTATGTCGAAAACTTTTCATGTTTTCATTGATGTCAGTCACAATGCATCTAAAACTCTTAATAAGGAATGAATATGGGAAAAGAAGAGAAAAAACAGCCCTTATTTGGACATGATTGCCACTTGGAGAGTCCTAGACAATGGTTACAATGAAAAACCAATTTGAACCTTCAGAAGAGTGTCTGCATAAGGTGTATAATAAAACTTAGTAGCTTTTGCTACACAACATAAAAAAATTAAGTGAACAATAAATTCTATTCATAATAATGACAAAAACAAAAATATAGAGAAACCTTATATGAAGAAAAGACATCCAACAATCCTGGAAATCCTAAAAATCCTAAATAGAGAAAGAGAATTTCAATTTCCATTTCAGATACCCAGAAAACAGTATAAAAATAAAATTCTCTGGTGATCACAGAAAACAAGTGGGTCAAAAGAGCACAATGGAGAACTCAGAAACATCAGCATATGGAGAGATTTAACATAGGATAAGTGTGACACCTGAAATCATTAAGAAAGGATTGTTTTTTCGATAAAGGATGTTGGGACAATTAGCTATCCATAAAATACAAAGCAAAGAAATAAATATAGCCATATAAGAACATAAAGCTATAAATAAAATGTGGGAGGTAGTTTTAGAATTTTGGGGTGCAAGAGGGCTTTTCTGTGTCTTACACACAAAACTGAATAAGGAAAAAAAGGTCAAGAGAAATGACTATATAAAATTTTAAACTTCTATTGAGCTAAAAGCATCAGAAACAAATTTAAAATATAATAGATTAAGTGGGAGAAAGGCTGGTAACATATATAAGGCAAGAGGAAAACATCTATAATCTATAAGGAGCATCTAAAAATCAAAAGGAAGGTAAATAATGCAATCAAAAACATGCAAAGGGTATGAGCAAGCAGTTACAGAAAATTAATGTAAATGTCTTACCAGAGAGAAATAGCTGTTTTTTAATTGTAGCAGCCATTCAAAAGAGAGAAATTTGTATATTGTTATGTGGGAGGATTTATAATCTATCTTGTCAGTGAAATGAAACAAGATCACATAGACGAATAAGAGTTATAGTATAGTGCCATTTACATGAAATTGCCAAGATAAATAGACCAATATACTGACTGATAATAAGTAGATGGGTAGATAAATGGATAAATATACTAAATTATGTGAAGTGAGTGAAGTTGGAGTGAAGACTTGCTTACAATGAAAATATTCATATACTACCTTTGTAACTAGTTACATAACATTAATATAAAATGAACATTTTATTGCATTGTTACCAAAATTTTCTTTGAGCTCAAATGTTTTCCTTTCAAACTACCTTCTTAATAGCACATCCCTCCAACTTTGGAATCTCTAACTCGCTCAACACTGCTCTGCCTGTCTGCCATTGGCATGATTTCTTATGCTACCCCTGTGTTCCTGGTTGCTCTTGTGCCTCTTGGGGTCGCCTTTTATTTTATCCAGAAATACTTTCGAGTGGCCTCCAAGTAAGTAAAACAAAGTTCTGCTCATTTTCAAAAACCTATATATTTGATTTACTGTGATCCAGATGTGCTGTAGTGTTTTTCAAGATTAGGGATGGAATTTGAAATGCAACCTACTTTTAACATGATAAAACCTATATTATGCTTCATTTGGAGATTTATTACAATTGTTTCTATAATTGGTTGTGTAAGCCTTCCACAGCTCTGTGTATATATTAACGTGTGGATTTGGTCTGTTGAGTTTTGAATCCACAAACTATGCCAAGTTTTCATTCTATGGTCCTTTTGCTGAACATAGCATTGACAGAAAACTTGTAAGTTCAAGCATAGTTCCAAAGGGTAAGTGATTTAATATTGCTCTCTTCCACAAGTGGGAAAAGGGATATAATATTGTAAGTTGCTAAAATACATTCTATAACAAACTAGAAGAATTTAAAAAGGTTAAAGAGATAAGTCAGAGTGATGACTAGAAAAGTACATAATCTTGAGTGTCGGATAGGAGAGCTGTAACTTTAAGAGATTGGAACTTTTCAGATTGGATCATTTAACACGTACTTGAGTATCCAACCGGATATAAATAAAAGTAGCCATGAATCTTAAATTCTTCTATTAATATAAGACTTATCATTTGCCGAGATGTAACCATAGTTAAATGAAATGTAGTACCAGTTGTTTTAAAATTTCCAGTTTAACTTTGAAGTCTTGCTATAAATAGTATACTAAATTTTATATCATTGCAATAATGACTTTATTTCAACAAACACTTATTAAGCATTATTGTGTTGAAAATGCTTGTGTAGGTCATGTGGCAGATGAAGAGACCCACCTGACAAGAACCTGTTCTTGAAAAACTTAGAATCTGGGGAAAATAAAGCGTATATATAGTAATCCTTGTATGGAGATTAAGTGCTGAAATAAGAAGGTAGATATTGAGTTTATTCAGTAAAATGAAAATATTTAATAGGACTTGAGGGAAAGGAAGATGATGAAAATTTGGGGAAGGTAGCAAGAAAAGCCAAGATTATAGTTGAGAGTCTCTCTGTGTATCATACGACATTTTTTTTTAATTTAAAAAGTATGGTTGTTTCTCTCTAGGGGCTATGAGTTAGGGTCCTTCAAATGTTACAGATCTGTATTAAGTCTACAATGTTTTTTGATTCCCAGCCTCATCCTATTTCCCTGTAGCAAATTCAGACCAAAAGGGAGAAGTTTCTCATCAGTTAACTCTTTCATTTCTTGTGGTACTATTGCAGATGCTGCTTGGAAGAGGGGCAAAAAATTTAGTTACTGCATTTCTGCTGTTTCCAAATATGCCCTCACCTTCTCACCATTAAATATTACAGTCATGTCTTACTTCGGTCACATATTCATATGGACCTATTATTGCCCCATTTACAATACGAATTGAGTGCAAAGGCCAGGCAAATATTCCTAGTCATTTATAAATTGGGTGAATTCTGTTTATTATAAGAAGGAATAATCTATTGTTAGCATTGGTATTAAGTAACCAAAATATGGAGGAGATGATCGCCTTTAAAGAATTAACACTAATAGGGGATCCTGGGTGGCTCAGTCAGTTGAACGTCTGACTTCGGCTCAGGTCATGATCTCACAGTTCCTGAGTTCAAGCCCCATGAGTTTGAGCCCCTCATTGGGTTCTGTGCTAACAGCTCAGAGCCTGGAGCCTGCTTCAGATTCTGTGTCTCTCTCTCTTTCTGCCCCTTCCCTGCTCACGCTGTCTCTCTCTCTTTCTCTCTCAAAAATATATAAACATAAAAAAAAGTTTTAAAAGAATTAACACTAATAATGGATTACAAACCGTTCTTATTTGAAATTCTTTTGAAAGTGAGCAAATATGGGCACATTACATTAAATTTCACAGACAAAAAAAAAAATTGCTTCTGATGTTGAGGCTCCACCAGACTCACTCATGTTGAAAAACTCAAGCAGCTTAACAGACTGCTTTCTAAACACCACAAGGAATTAAAATGGGAGACAGGAAATGTCATGGAATTTGGAATATCTGAAATCAAAGAACTAATGTGTGGTTAGCTCTGTAAGGAAGTGTTTCATACTTACAAGAATACAAGGTCAAGTTATACCCTCACCGTTTTTGGTTTCACAAAATGTAGTCCTATAAACAAAGATTTCCCCTTCCTAATTTTTTCCCTTCACAACAAACCTCAAATGTAGTGACCACCTGTTGTGTCAAATTTACAAATAGCCACTTAATTTTATGTTTAAAAAGTAGCAAGCTACTCACATTCCTTCATATTCATTTTCTTCCTCTCCTCTTTCTTTACTTTCCCTCTTTCTTTCTCTCCCCTCCTCTGCAGTTTCTAAAGTGAACAAATGCATTGCAGGAACTCAAAAGAGATTTGCATTTGTTTGTGGGATGATATTGGCTGCCTAGAATGGCCCAAGATAGTTGTTGAAGATTAAAGCAACAGTATAATTCAGTTGGCTCTGGAAGGTGACTGTTGATGCCACTACTCTAAATCCTCAATCCCCCAAACTTAAAAATGGGCAGAAAAAAAAGACTGAAAAGAAAAACGAGGGATGTTTTGAAGCAGATAGTATAACTCTTAGCCTATTTTCGAGAAATGTTAGCTTTCATGATTTAAGGATATATTTTCATGAATAGCGTGCATCTTTATGAAAAGGATGATTGGGGGTTGGCCCACAAAACATACATTAGATATTATATAGGTCCTTGGAGGACCTATGAATAAAAGTTCCATGAAGGCAGGGATTCAAATTCACAGTGGCCAAAGGCAAACTCTTTGTCTTTGTCTTCAAATTGCTTTGTTCCATGTCCCCCACCCTGGTAAATAACACTATCATTTGTTGAGTCTGCTAAAGCTAGAAACAATCAAACCATATTTGACTCTTCTCGCTCACTCACCCTGCTACAACTCACTGATTGTTATAGTTTAGAAGCCGGCTTCTGGAAGACTATCTCACAGTCCTCCCCCATCTTAAATCTCACTAGCTTCACAGTAATTCAGAACTTTAAAAAATCTCTGAGACAGGGGGCGCATGGGTAGCTCAGTCGGTTAAGCCTCTGACTTTGGCTCAGGTCATAATCTCACGGTTCGTGGGTTTGTGGGTTCAAGCCCCGCATTGGGCTCTGTGCTGACAGCCAGCTCAGAGCCTAGAGCCTGTTTCAGATTCTGTGTCTCCTTCTCTTTCTGACCCTCCTCTGCTCATACTGTCTCTCTCTTAGAAATAAGTAAAATGTTAAAGAAAAATCTCTGAGACAGACTATCCTAACTCATTTTTCTCCTTCATCCTTTATAGCCTCCCAAGTTATGCTGCTTAAGCAAAACCTAATCATTTTATTTCTGGTCTTCAGTGATTTTGTCCAGCCCACTCAGGATCTTCTACCATCTAGTCCCACCTCTCCTTTACACAACCTTTCTCCACCTCAGCATTCACAAAGGATTCTGAGTCCCAGCCAGACTGAACTTGCTAGGTTCTTTAGCTCTTGTGTTTGCTCTTGTTCCCATTAGCTGGAATGTACTTCTTGCTGTTTGGTTGAAGCCTTCCTCAAAGCTTGATGAGATTTGGCCTAAATTCCACCTTCTCAAAAAAATATAATTCATCTTCTAGGTATGAATTAATCATCTATTCCTGTGTCCCCATAGCAGTTTACTTTAGTTGTTATACCAAGCAAATAGTTGGGGGTTTTTTTGTTTTTTGTTTTTTGGGTGTTTTTTTTTTTTTTTTTTTTGAGAGAGAGAGAGGGAGCACATGCATGTGCAAGCAAGGAGGGGCAAAGGAAGAGGGAGAAAGAGATTATTAAGCAGGCTCCATGCCCAGTATGGAACTCAATGCTGGGCTCTATGTCACAACCCTGAGATCATGACCAGAGCTGAAATCAAGAGTCGGATGCTTAACTGACTAAGCCACCCAGGTGCTCTGCAAGTAGGTTTTGTTTTTTTTTTAACAAAACATTATATATTTGATCTGGACCAAAATTCATTATGTACCCATCTTCCTCTTCTTTAGATTATCAGCTGTTAAAGTTTTTGTTAACTGGGTTCTAGAAGAAATAAGTTGCAGTGACAAATAAAAACCCTACTTGAGGATGAACACAATAGCCTCTGAGCATGAATGCTTAAGAAGTTAATTCTGCACTTTTCTCTGCTCTAGGGACCTCCAGGAACTTGATGACAGTACCCAGCTCCCTCTGCTTTGCCACTTCTCAGAAACAGCTGAAGGACTCACCACGATTCGGGCATTTAGGTGAGTAAACATGTTTTCATTTTGTTGATTAGGTCATTACATCATCAACAAATATTAATCTACAAATAACTGATAACTGCTACCATTTTTTTGGATGCCCACTGTGTGCATGGCAATGTTCTAAACTACAAGAAAGAAAAATATGGCAATAAATGTTCAGAGTTAGTTTAATCACCTGAAATTTTAACTAAAATAAAGAAAGAATGAAACACCATATTGGGAAGACACTAGCTATATAATGTAGACCATGCTTTGCAAACCCTAGCCTCAGTTTCCTCATCTGTGAAATGGATAAATCAACTCTCCTTCTTAGGGTCCTTGGGCTAATTGACAAATGCATGTGAAGCATTAACTGCAGTGATTAGGAAAAAGCGCTTAATAAACAAGTTAAAATGAATGTATTCTAGATAATAACAAAAGAAATATTATTAAATCAAGGTTATTTTAGGATTTAATCCATGTTCTTCAGTGTTGGTAAATAGTGATATTCCAAGCTTTTGATCAAGAGTGTTTGCTTAACACTTAAAAACCTATCTGCTCCTATTTTCCTTGTTCAAGTAAACTCAGAAAAGAAGGTGGCCCCACTGAATATTTCATTTAATCTTGGAAATTGACGTGTTAAAGTATTATGTCTTCTCACAACTCTAAATGCAAATATGTAACAATTTCAGTTAGAGATTTTTCTAACCTAAAAAAATTTATTTTATATGTATAAACTTGAGTCAGAAAGAATATAGAGAGGCACCTGGATGGCTCAGTTGGTTAAGTGTCTGACGTCAGCTCAGCTTGTGATCTCATGGTTCATGAGTTTGAGCCCTGTGTCAGGCTCTGCACTGATGGTGTGGAGCCTACTTGGATTCTCTACCTCTCTCTTTGCCCCTCCCTTGTTTGCTTTCTCACACACACACACACACACACACACACACACACACACACTGTATCTCTCAAAATAAATAAATAAACTTTTAAAAAGTAAAAATATAGAGCTATAAACATCCACGACGTGTATCACAGAATTTCTGCATAAATCTACTTGGACTTCATCATGAAACATTCACATTTTCTGCAATGGTGTGTTATACCATCAGAGTGCCTCTTATTGGAGATGGCAAAATTATTTATTTACATTGAATGTAGATATTAAGACAAAGTTTGTATACCAGCAATGGCCAACAGTACTCATAAGTACATCATATTAAAGATTACACTTTTCACCAAATAAGTCCTTTCAAGTTAATTTATTTGAGTATTGAACATATGTTAGGTACTACTCTTGATGTGGATATTTAAAGATGATAAAAACATGGCTTTCCACTTCCATCCCAGCTAAATAACACAAAGAAAACAAGTGGCATTGCAAGTGAGGGGCAAGAAATGACTGGATTCAGACAAGCTGATCAATAAGACAATAGGATACTGATGGATTCAACATATAATAGCCCCTGCTCTATTTTCTCTCTGAACAGGGTGAGGTTAGTTTCTAAGAGGGAGAGGACTAGAATTAGGTAAATTGTCATGAAGGAAATGATAGTTCAGAATGAGAGGAACTTGACCAAGAGTTAAGGTTTAGTCTTTTCATTTACCTTTGTCACTAGACATAAGAACAGAATTTAGCATGACTATTCCTAATTTTATATGGGAAGAAGTCTAGATAGTTGTAAGAAGAACCAAATATTATGTGTTAAACCTTCACAGCTTGAATTATGATTGGAAGAAACAAGAGACAACTTTTATATAGAAGTATCTGCATCATATTCATCCAGATTTACATCTTCCAGGGTTCCTTCCTAAAGTAAACATTAAATACAAGTATCAGCATTTTTAAACCAAAGGAAATTTCAAAATGTGGGGCTAGTCCTGCTGCCATGAATAAAATTCTAGAGTTTTTATATTTGGTGCTTGTGGTCAAGAATCAAACAAGTTCTTTTCCATCCATTTCTTCCTTTCTTTCAGGCTACCCAGATCCCCAGAGTCTCCAGCTCTTTTGGAAAGTTAGTATTTACTGATTAGGCTGCTTTTCCTCCCCTGCATTCAGGGATCTCGGTGTACTCACATGCAACAGAGTACTCCCTCAAGTAGTTTACCACGAAAGTATCACAGTTAAATTAGACTGAGATTTCAGTGACCTTTCCTATTTTTTTTTTTTGTCCAAGAGAATAAAGGTCTAAGAATGTTCAGAAGATGAGCTGGATGTGGATGAAAAGATACAGACGAGTGTGTCAAAGTTTCCATTAGGAAAACAGAAGGTTTCTTGCCAAATAGAAACACACAGAAAGAATGTTCACTGCATTTCCACCCCTCCCCTCTCGCTGCTGCTTCAGACCATTGCCAATTCCATTTACAAACTCTTTAAGAGTCTATCTGAAACAATATCCCAAAACTAAATGAAGAGTAAGAAAAGTCCCAGACAAAGCACTTTGTCAGAATAAAGTATTTGATGTTTATCTCACATGTAGCCCAGTGGCTTTGGTCCAATGGGCACCACCTCCAAACTCTCCACCACCACTGTGCTCTGGAGAGAGAACCCTGCCTTGAGCCCTGGAACATGAGTTTCCTTGTTTCTGTGCCTTTGCTCATGTTGTTCTACCGCTTCCAGTGCTTCGTCCTCTCTTGTTCACCTGAAGAATTCAGCTCATCCTTCAAAACCTCACTCAGACCATCCCCCCCCCCCCAGTGCTTCATGAAATTTTGCTTAATACTCCTTCTCTCCCCATCTTCCACCTCATTCCCTGACATCCCGACCCTCTGGTCAATACAAATCACCCTCTTCCTTAATGTTCAAGTAGCATTTTGTGCACAGGGTTGTTATAACTAGATTCTGTGCTGTGCCCTCCTTGCTTGTTAATACCATGTTTATCTCCTTCACTAAAGAAGGGGCTCCTCAGGGAGAGGTTATATCTTGTTCATGTAGATATTCTAATGACTTACTTAGAGTCGGTGCTTGCTAAGTGCTTATGAATGAGTGGATGAAAATCGACCTAACACCGCAAACATAGAAAGATGTGCAGTTCATATCCACTGACAATTCATATCCACTATCTCAGTGAATCCTGTAATCCTGTGAGCCACCAACCTTTATTTTATTCACTCTATTCCTCTCTAAAAGAGTCATCACAGGACAAGGTAGCCATGTTCCTCTGACTGCTCAGTCCCCCTTGAATGTGTTCAGGGCAGATCCCCCCATACATGGCATTTAGATCAAGGCTGCAAAGTCATAACTCAAAGTGAGGTAATTATTTGGCTCCGATTGCCAAATCCTTTGATTACTGTAGATCAGATGTTGCTGTTTGACTCAGTTATCTGATTTATCTGGTTTGGCATATTGGAATGATCAGATTGATTGGACAGATATCAGATATCTGCTTTATATTGGCCTGTATAGATGGCTTCATGAGCCAAGGGAACACCCCATCCAGGACTTTTTCATTCTTTGATATAGTGATGGTTTAATATAAAGTTTTGCAAATTGATTTAAGATTTGGGGAAACTTAAGGTAATCTTTTATCAAACAGGAATCATTGTTAAGCTGTCAAATGAAATGTGGCTATTCCTCACAAACGCAATGCATAGTCAAGCAGTCCATGTAAGAATAGTCATGGCCACAGAGAGTGAATAGGACCACATTTTGATCTGGCATTTCCTCCAACCTTCAAACCAGTTATTTTGATTATATTATCCAGGTTTCCATTGTTTTGGTTATTCAGGGAAAGTAATTGAAAAATGAAAAGAAGCTATTTTTGTTATTTAGATTTATCAGCATGTAGCGTGAGTTTTGTGAGAGAATAGCTCACATGTTCAAATGGATAAGATTTTTCTTAGAGGTTTCGTTTATAACATGGATTACACAGAATTTGGTCTGATGGTGTTGATTTCCAAGAATGAACTTAATTTGGTCACGGATCAATATCTAAACTGAATATGTCATAAAACTCTTTAAGTACCATAGACTAAGAGCTCCTTTCATTTTTGCAATGGCCATCCTTACAAATATTTTAGAATATTGAGCGTAAGATATCTCATCTAGCAAGAACATTTGCCACCTCCAATGACCTCCATCGTCTACTTCGTGCCATCCAGTTTCCTTCTTTGGTTCCCAGAAATACCGGCAGCAGGAGATATTTAAAAGTATATCTTTTCCTGTTACATGTGCATAGTTTCCTATCTTGCCTGGTCCTCGTCCAGAACCTCCCACCCAACTCTGTGTCATTGGGAAAAGTAAACTGTGCAATAAAAAGTAGGCATATTGCATTTCTGTACAACTTACTCTGGTTTTTGTAAGGCCCTTGCAACATAGGCCATGCCTTGTTTTTGTGGCTACAAAATTATGTGGAACTTTATGAAATGATCTTTAATAGGAATTTGTCATCCAAAAGCTTCCTTTTCATAGCAGGGGCGTAAGAAAGGAAGAAACACCGATTCACACTCTCTCTAGTAAGCGTGCAGCAAAGCAGTAGCAGCTGGCCTTTATTTTGAAGTCGGAGTCCATTTACTAGTTACCCCATCAGTTTGTCACTATGTTGAGTAAATAGTGTAGTAGTAAGTGTGACTGTTTCTTATTATTTCTCCTGTTGTATGGCTAACATGATTATATTTTTGTTTTCTACAGGCATGAAACCAGATTTAAGCAACGTATGCTGGAACTGACGGACACAAACAACATTGCCTACTTATTTCTCTCGGCAGCCAACAGATGGCTAGAGGTCAGAACGGTACGTTCATTTCATGATTTCGAAATGGAAACCAAACAAAGAAAGGGGGCTGATGCAAAGAGGGAGACAGTTGTAAAAATTAGTCTTGCACTGAGATTCAGCACTAACTTCACTTTTCCGGACGTTAAAGTAGCTCAGGTTTGTTTATGTTACAGATGAAATTTGTCATAGTGTTTTAGCTAATGGCAAGACAAATAGCCCAAAAAGCAAAAATTCATTTTGTGTTCATTAGTCTCTAGATTACATAAGTTAATGGAACGGCAAATGTTTGTATAACTTCAGGGTTTTTTTTTTTCAAAAGAGCAAATTTGACAAGTGAACAGATGTACTCGTTTTCCTTCATTGAGCAGGACAAGCCTGGAAGAGATGGTGACTTTCTATGTTTCAAGCCAGTGGAGGGTCACGTTAGCACAAAACATAAAAAACTGCAATGAATCATCTGGTGCCTCCTTCTTCTATTCTTTATCAAGTAGGAGAATAGGCACTTGCTTTGGCATCATGCAGACTTGAATCTAGCAAGTTAGTTAATTTATTTGAGTCCTGTTCCTCATCTGTAAAACAGAAACCAGAATATGGAGATATTGGGATGAAAAATAGTAAGTCCCCAATTCACTGATTAGCAAATGCACTCAACAAATGTCTTTTTAATGAATGGATGAATAAATAAATGAATGGAAACAGCACCTACCCTGGTAAGTGGTTCATAAGCCAACCAGCTGGAGTATGAACCAAGAGATGAAGGAGATACAAGTTCCAGAAAGAAAGGAAGTGTAGTTTCCAGACTGGTCTGCATAATCTGCACTATAAATAAGCTGTTTTGGTGGTAATGATGAGTTGTCTGTAATCTTTTTTAAAAAATAATTACCTATCCATTTGTCAAGAAAAGTAAGTTTATCTGTACTATTGTAAAGACATTGCATCTACTAGTTAAACATCCCTACTGTATGCAGGCTTTCAAAACTCAACAGACCAGAGAGGGCAGATAGTGAAAGGAATTTGATGAGGTTGAGATGAAGGAGTCCAGGTTATAATGTTGAGTTGTTGATGGATGGATTGATATAGATTCTTGGACACCTCCCACCCCGGCTATGAGCTTTAGTTGTCATGATTTTCCACTAGTTTAGATATTCTTTTCCACTATATTAATTATAATATAGAACTCAGTGACATAAGACAATTATATTTTACAAATATTATATAGGAGCATTGGCTGTTGATAAGAAATTCCTTCCAGGTAGCTGTAGGGGCAGGGCAAAATGTCTGCTGAATTACCTATATATAGATAGCATGAAGGCAGATGAAATACTGCCTAGAATTTATAACAAAACTAAGACCTTATTTCTAGATTCTATCCAGACCCTAATTCCTCATTTTAAGCTTCTGTTTGTTTGTTTAAATTTGTTTTCTCTAAGGAAGAAAAAAAACATCATATCTGAATAACATATATGAAATAGCTTAATGAAAGAATGTCCCCAAATCACAAAGGAAAATATCAGTAGTTACCTTTGTTATCTGATTTTTCTTGACTTGGAGATCAAGCGTGTTTTTTAAGGGGCAAGTGTGTTTGCTTTGGACTTGAGGTGAATGTCTGACTTGACTCCTGTTTCTACTCTTCAGCACTTCCTACTGTCAGGTTAATGGACAAGTGTTTAACAAGAATCTTCAAGCAAACCATATGTTCTGCTCTCATAGCCAGAAGACAAGATATTAGAGCCCTCAGACTGCCAAAAAAGGGGAGGCCAGGAAAAATTAGAGAGGAAGAGTAGCCAGATTCAGAATGGCTTAGTTCAGTTTGACTCACGGCCCATTACTTTAATCCCCAAGTGAAAAGGCTGTGGACCAACGTGAATGTAAAAGAATTCCAAATGTAGAAACCGAAAGAAACACTGATATTTGAAATACGAAGGGCAGACTTTGCTATCCATTTTATTTCTTTATAATACATGTGTTGGTATGTCTTGTCTTTGTTTTCTGTGTATTATGATCCTTCCAATTACCAGATCCTTCTGTGTATTATCATCCTTCGAATTACCAGAGCTCTCCCTTAAAAACAAATACAAAAATCAATAAGGAACCTTTTGCTTCTATTTCTGATGGGTAAAGGTAAATTTTGTAAGGAACTTGTTGATTTATTGCAAAATTCCTGGCATATCTGTGGACAGAAATCAAGTTCCGCAGTCTTTTGTGTATGATTTGTCTCCTTTGCCTTTGTGTGTGTCAGTAAGTTTATATAGGTATGAACACACACACACACTCACATACATATACACCTCTAGACAACCCACAGTGATCCAACTTAAAACTAGTCAGATTCACTCTTTCTGTTTTTTCTGAGTACATTGAGAGTGTTCATTAGAACCAGGATGTTATTTAGAATATGTAGATATCAGAATATTTCTTTGAATATAAATACTGTAATCCAAAAACATGTGCTACAGTAGGAGTCTTGAATAAATAACTAGATAACTCCTATTAGGAAATAACGTTACTCCCAATTGTACACATATAAATGACCTCATTACTACTGTGCTCCTGTGGGCATGTCCACATCACTGGAGACACAACTTCAGTTTGAAATAAATGGATCTCATGTCAGAACGTGAATTTTGAGATGTAGGATCTTGGAAACTAGGGTGTGAACTGTTTTCTGACCCCTACAGCTGTGGACATATTCTGCCTTGTAAGTCATTAAAAAAAGTAATGAAAACTTCTGTTTGGTCCAGTGAATCTGTATTGATCTTACTTAACCCACAGTATTGACATAACTCCTCCTTTCTCTATTCTTTGCCATATCACTCAGTAAATCAGAGCAGAAACACAACTAAAGTGGTACAAGGAAAGTTAAGGCATTGAGCATAAATCGGAAGAAGCAAGTGTTTGCTCTTCTGTGTGAGGGGAGATCCTGATGCAGATCTAGGGATTTCACCAACTCTAATTCAAAGACTCATCATCTTAATGAAGAGAAAGAGGAGAAAATTTATCATGGCTTTCTGTGGCTATTTTTCACCTCCCTTCCTCTTCATTCTCAATCCAAGCTTTTGGAGGCAATGTCACTGGATTCCCTGGATAGAAAATCTCCAGAGGAAAGGAAAGGAAACCAGGGAAAAACACCTCTTGTGGGATTCAGGAAGATCCATGAGGCCCATCCAATTTTTGTTCATTTTCTAATTTATTCTAAATATATGGCTCTCGTTTCTTTCCCTGATCAACTTAACTGAGAGTTAAGACAATCACAAGTTATCCCCCTTCTCTGAGTGAACAGCTTTCACTACAGAAGACGCAGCTTTAACCAGCATGTTCATTTCATACTCCTTCTGAATTAAGAAAAAAGATAAAGGTCACCATACACTCACATCGAAAAGGGACAAGAGTCTAAAAGAATAAAATAATTTGGCTGGAGGAAAAGTAGCAAGACTATGACCACCCAGGTTGCTTTGGCAGAGAGGGAGCGATTTTCCTGTGAGTGCCAAGTAGAAGGCCACAATCGTGTGCAGAATGTCACTTCAGCCTAACCTTTGCATGCTGCTGACGTTCTCTGGTCCAGCACGGCGTTTTCTCTTCAGCCCTCTGCACTAAACACTTCCAGTTCTTTGGCACCAGTGTGTCCATTTGCGAAAATTGTGTAACTCTATCTAAAGGCTGCCTTTCCAAGGCTTTGTCTTGCTGTGTGGTGAAAGGATAAAAGAAAATTCACATCAGGAAGCCAAAAAGAAAGAAAGAAAGAAAGAAAGAAAGAAAGAAAGAAAGAAAGAAAGAAAGAAAGAAAGAAAGAAAGAAAGAAAGAAGGAAGGAAAGAAGGAAAGAAGGAAAGAAAGAAAAAGACTTTAGAATCAACAGGCTAAAGTGAAAACAGTCTTCAGGGTGAGCTTGCACAAGAGCCTGTTTTATGAAACAACGCAAAGGTTTTTTGTGTGTTCATAACTCCACAACAGACAGGTGTGCACTGATCTTATAATCTGGGGACTCAAATATATCCTCCCAGATGCTCAGTGGTACCATAGAGTAGTACTTCCGAGAGCTACGTAAAGAAAGAGGTTGCATCACTATTAACTATGTTCAAGTCTGTTTTATAGAATTACAGTTTTCACTATAATCCCATAGATAGATAGTTGCCATCAAATCACTAGAAATCCAAGAAGAAGCCTCTCTTTTGACTTTGAAAATCAAAGGCTTTTCTTCTGGAGGGGAGTGTTGAATTCACAAACTCGATGGAAGTTATAATTTATCACTAACCAGCCAGATGAAAATGTCCTCTGGTGGGGCTCTCTTTGAGAACTGGCAGTCACATAATCAGCCGCTTCTATTTTTTCAAACTGAATTTGTCATTCCATTGTATCATTTGGACCACAGGTGCTTTTTTGTTTTCAGTGAATTAATTGATTAGGATGTGAAAGGACTTAGCAGTAGAATAAATGCTGCCTAGAGACTCCTAAGTGTTTGCTCTCCTGTGTGAGTTATTCAGACTAGCAGCTTCTCCTTTCTTAATTAATTGCCTTGAAGCCATTTTGTTGTTCACATATTTGCAAAGAAAGAAAAGAAGGTGTAACTGTAGAATCTCTTCGTAATTCATAACATTGCTTAAGTTTAATAGTAAAGGAAGCAAAAAATAGGGAGCTAACATAAGCTCTTACATTATCCATCAATTTTTCACACCTATACTCTTGTCCTATTTGAAGGGAAGTTAATAGAATTTAGTGATTTTGCTATGAGTTCTCATTCTAAACATTGTACACAAAGGAGCTTCCTTTATTATGCAAATCAAGTAAAATTCTGATCAAATGTCTCTAAAAAATTCCAAATTTATTACAAAAAAATTTCTTTGAGGTGTGGAAATAATCCAGGAGTAAACTGAAAATATCAAGTTTGCTATAACCGGAAGACAACATTGATAGCACTTTCCAAAAAAAAAAACATAAAAATATTTTTATAATAAATAAAATAACTTTGATATAGGTACAGACATCTTGGCTTTTAAGTTCTCATATCTATTTGAATTTAGTAGACTGTCGATTTTGAAAATGGGTTCATCGACAGAAAATGTGCTATAAATGTACTTTAAGAAGCTATGCCTTATCACTGAGATGTCAAAAACATTATCTCTAAAAACCAAAAAACCAAAAACATCATCTTTTATAAGTAAATTTTGGCATATTTCATTTACTGTACTAATAATTAAAATAATAGTGTCTAATGATCATACCAAAAACATTACAAGTAGTTTTAAAAACATTATCCGTATGAAAGAGAGCCAGAATATATATATTAACTCAAACTTAGTGATCAGCCTTCTCCTTTCCCTCCCTTCATCTGTTTTTACTTCTCTTGTTGGCTCTATTACCAGGGAAAACTATTACCAAAATTAACATTTTAATGTAATAGAAAATAATTTAAATTATCATCTAATTGCCTTTACCATTTAGTTCTATATAACAACTGAATCTAGACCCCAATATAAAATATAAAATAAATTTAGTGGAGGGGGAGGGGTGAGAGAGAGAAAAGAGAGAGAGAGGAGAGAGAGAAATTGAGTGCATAATATTTTGCATTTCCTTTATAATATTTATATTAGGCCTACTGTCTAATTTCCATTGTTGTGACTCAGTGGTTATTTTGTTGTTATATTTTTAAAATAATGTATGCAATTTTGAAAAAGAAAAGCAAAGCTGTAGGCATCATAATTCTGGACAAAGCTGTAGTGATAAAGACAATATTGTACTGGCATAAAAACAGACACATAGATCAATGGAACAGAATAGAAAACCCAGAAATGGACCCACAACCATATGGTCAACTCATCTTTGACAAAGCAGGAAAAAATATCCAGTGGAAAAAGTCTCTTCCACAAACGGTATTGGAAAAATTGGACAGCAACATGCAGAAGAATGAAACTGGACCATTTTTTTACATCACACACAAGAATATATTCAAAATGAATGAAATACCTAAGTATAAACAAGAAACCATCAAAAATCCTTGAAGAGAACAGAGGCAGCAATCTCTTTGACATTGGCCAGGATGTCTAAGCAGGCAAGGGAAACAAAAACAAACATGAACTGTTGGAATCTCATTAAGATAAAAAGCTTCTGCACAGCAAAAGAAACAATCAACAAAACTAAAACACAGCCTACAGAATGGGAGAAGATATTTGCAAATGACTTCAGGTAAAGGGTTAGTATCCAAAATCTATAAAGAACTTATCAAACTCAACACCTAAAAACCAAATAATTCCGTTAAGGAACAGGTAGAAGACATGAATAGACACTTTTCCAAAGAAGACATCCAGATGGCTAACAGACACACGAAAAGATTCTCAGTATCATTTATCATCAGAGAAATACAAATCAAAACCACAGTGAGATACCATCCCATACCTGTCAGGATGGCTAAAATTAACAATACAGGAGACAACAGATGTTGGCAAGGATGTGGAAAAAGGGGAACCCTCTTACACTGCTGGTGGCTATGCAAATGCATGCAATCATCCTGGGAAACAATATAAAGGTTCCTCAAACAGTTAAAAGTCGAACTACCCTATGATTCAGTAATTGTACCACTACATATTTACCCAAAAGATACAAAAATACTGATTCAAAGGGACAAATGCATCCAGATGTATGTAGCAGCATTATCAACAATAGACAAACTATGGAAAAAACACAAATGTCCATCAACTGATGAATGAATAAAGAAGTGGTACACACACACACCCCCACACACACATATGTATAATGGAATATTACTCAGCCATAAAAGGAATGAAATCTTGCCATTTGCAACAAAATGGATGGAGCTAGAGCGTATCATGGTAAGTGAATTAAGTCCATCAGAGAAAGACATACCATGTTATTTCACACATATGTGGAATTTCAGAAATGAAGCAGATGGACATAGTGGGGGAAAGAGAGAGGCAAACCATAAAGCAGACTGTAAACTATAGGGAACAAACTGAGGGTTGCTGGAGGGAAGGTGGGAGGGGTGGGTCAAATGGGTGATGGGGATTAAGGAAAACACTTGTTGTAATGAGCACTGGATGTTGTATATAAGTGATGAATGACTAAATTCTATTCCTGAAAGTAATATTATACTATATGTTAACTAAATGGAATTTAAATAAAGACTTGAAAATGAATGAATGCATGAATGAATGAATGGACAGATGAAGAATGAGGCTTCTCTTCCCAATAAGACCAGCTGGGAGGAAGTAGAGAATAGAAATCAATAAAAATGTGCCTTGTTTCAAACCCTTAAAGTGTACATTACCCACATAAATTTCTCAGAAGCTGAATAGCGTATTTCTTTATATCAAGCTGAGAAGGAGGACCTTGCTCAAAGTATCCCCTGATACTAACTTGCTTTCTGGTACTTATTACAGAAACTTTTTATGAGTCTTTTTAGAAAGATAATATAGAAATTAAAATTTTACAGCATAACTTCAAAGTACTAACTTTACACAGAGGACTGTAAGGAAAAATTCATATTGCTATAAATATTTTAGAAGTATTTTGGGAGCATGTTGGCATTTGTAAGATGTAAGAGTGGCCCAGACTGGTTAGATTATGGTATCCATGTAGTCGTAGCTTCAAATAAAAGGAAAATGAAGGACTATCTAATTGGGATGTGACAAGTTGTTAACACATGATCCCATTGGAAGAAGCAATCCAAGGAGCATTTACTACCTCTTTGGAATTTACTACCTCAAGAGAGTAACGCTGCATAATTTTTTTCTTTATTCTTTATAAAGATCATGGGAATCACTATGGAATTAAATTTTAGTGCCTCTTTTAACCTTTGATGTTTTATGATGCACATAAACTTTTAAGCTTGCTTCAAACGTTTGAAAATAATCCAGAGGAAAAAAGACATCCTGATACATGGAGGTGGTGAAACCTAATGGGCATTTAATCTTTTAGTCCTTTCAGTCTTTGAATTAGGTATCATTTCTATTTTCCAAAGAAGCTGAGCTTCAAAGGGGTTTAAATTTTTTGTCTGGTAACTGGCAAAGTCAGTGTCTCAGCCCAGATCTCTGATTTTAAGGCTAGGATTACAATTGCTCCTCAAGAGCTAGATCTTTGGAGGGCTTTTAAAGAGTTAGGAAAGCGCATATGGGAGCTGACTTGAGTAACTTCACTTGTCCACTCCAGCATGTTAAGCACTCCCTCACTGTCATTAAAGTCTTATTTTTACTGTCATTAACATCTTATCATCTAGTTATTAATTATTTTTTTGAGGAATCAGAGATGTATCTAGACTGGAAAGGTCACAAGTGAGATGAGACAAAATAACTATAGAGGTGCTCATGCCTGAAATGCTACCTGCTTCTGGAACACGTGACTCATCAGCATGAAAAGTTTGTAAGATTTCTTTTTCAAATGATAAGACATAACAATGAGGAAGGGTGCTGGGAAATGGGGAAGGAAGAATGTGCTTGAAAATGGATAGATGTGCCCTGTTTCTTATTTGAGATAAAGACTGGCCTCAGTGAATTTTTTAAATTTCACAAGAGTTTGTCATTGAGTCACAGATTATCCAGATGCTCTAAGACAGGCCCACCCTTCCCATTTAAGAGCAAATATAAGCCTTATTCTTATTTACGTGGAATCTGGAGGTTTAATGTCCCAAACTCTGAGCCTAGATATTTGATAAACAGTTTAGACATGAATCTAAAGTTAACCAGAAGCAAATTTCCACCAAGCCCTTACTATACATCACAAGGGAACTGGATCACAACCCTGACGTAAGTACACATAAAATTTAAGGTAGTAAATCAAGTTTCCAAATAATTACTTTGCTGGCAACACAATGCTATCTAGCAAGGGCGGGGAAGGAGAAAAAGAAACTGTGTCAGATCCTGGTTGTGTCACCAACTGCAGCTTAATTTCTGGCAAGTTAATTAACCTCTCTGAATCCATTTCTGCACAGATCCAATGAGAGTGTTGAATTACTCCCACTTCAACTCTAATATTGTGAGTTGTCATTCATCCACATCTTAGGTAGCTTTCCTCTGAAATTTAATGGGACATACAAGAAGTGATGTGTACTGTGTCTTAGTAACGACCTCTCTAAATTGATTGGGACCTTTTGTTTAAGAACTTGAGGAAAATCTTTTAACATTTTTTTTTACTTGCTCCTTTTTAGGATTATTTGGGAGCTTGCATTGTCCTCACTGCATCCATTGCATCCATCAGTGGGTCTTCCAATTCTGGACTGGTGGGCTTGGGTCTTCTGTATGCACTCACGGTAGGTATGGGTGAAAATGTCTCTTTTCACGTAGTGTTGGAGGTACTTTCTCTAGACATTGTCAGTTCTTATTCATGGACATTAGAGGAGCAGTTAGAAATTCATAATGAAATGACATCTTGCAAATAATGGTAGACTGGGGCGCAAACTCAGCATTTTAGGACAGTGTGGATTCCGTTCTGATACTCTGAGTCAGTTTTTAGAAACTACTCAAAATCTATGGTGAGAGCACTCCCAAGGTGTGAAATCCCTGTCCTAAGTTGTTCACAACCCATTTGGAGAAACTAAAATGAATATGAATATAAATGAGAGAAGTACAAACAGGTAATACAACTTGTGCAAGGAAATCAGAGGACAGTTTACACAACATTGACATTGGAGGACCCTTGAAGAAGAGTGAACACCTTCTTTGCCTGCTTTATCCCATGTTACCCTCTCTGGTCTCTGATAGCTTGCAGCATTTATAAGTTGTAGCGCATGATGTACACTAACTGTCCAGTCATCCTATCCTAAAATATCCAGTGATTACAAAGATTGCTACTTTATTTTAAATGTGTTAAAATTTTTTTGTCACCTGACACAGATAACCAATTATTTGAATTGGGTTGTGAGGAACTTGGCTGACCTGGAGGTACAGATGGGGGCTGTGAAGAAAGTGAACAGTTTCTTAACTATGGAGTCTGAGAACTATGAAGGCACCATGGGTATTGTTCTGAATATTATTTTGTTTCACTTAAATATTTACTTCATATACATAATAGTTGTCAGATACATGTCATTTTTGCTTTTGTTTTCCATTTTAATATCCAGAGAATCCCTTCTCATCTTGACTTTGTTTTATAAGGTACACCTGAAATAAATACGACTATTTAGGTTGAAAAGTTTTGGATACATCCAGAATCCAAATAGATACTATTTAGTAATATTTAAAGAGAATTATAAAAAGTGTTTGGACTTTATTACATTAGTTACCAACCTCAACTATGAACCATTGTGTTTTCTTTCTCAAGATCAAATTAACTTAGATGTCAAGAAACTTGGATCTTAAAACTACTCACTGAGATTCTCAGCTTTGCTAGAATAAAATTGGCAGGAAATTCAATACTGAAGATGCAATGATCTTTCTTAATTTCATGCTTAAAATGCATTATCTTGCCTAAATCCTTCAGTAGCTATCCAGGTCTTCAAGGACAGAATCCAGATAAGTTAGCTAAGATCACTAGACTCTTCATTAGTGGATCCTTGCCCACCTCCCCAAGTCTCATCTCTCATCATCTATCTACACACCTTTTACTCTGGCCATACAGACATACTATGGTTTCTTTTTATGGTTTTCTTTTTTATCTTTGTTCTCTTTATATATATTTGAAACAAATTTCACCATCCCTTATCCTTTTAAGACTCATCTCAGCTACCATATCCTCTGGAAACGCTTCTGGAACTCTCAGGTTACCAGCATCTATGCTCCCAGAGCACCGTGGGTTGGCCTCCATCACTAGCTCTCTCATACAAGTAAGATACTGACTTACTTGTATGCTTCCCCCAGGATGCAGTGAGCACCTTGAAGCATGTCTTTCATCTCCATATTCCCAACACCTTGCACAACACCTCTCACATTTTAAGTACTCAAATGTTTCACGACTGACTGTCTAACTGAACAAAGGAATGAATTCACAGATGAACTATCTTGAAGAAAGTCAAGTGATGGAATGCAGAAAAGATGACAGTTCATGCTCCAAAACAAACAAAATAACTATTTTGTTTGTTTTTAATCAATAGGCCTTTACTCTGAATGTAATTTTAATTTTAAGAAGACATAGCATTTGGTTCAGTATTACTTTAAATTTACCCAAAAGTATATGTGTGTATGTATAAATGTATATCAGTATGTGTATGTTTTTTTCTGTTCCTCTCTCCTTCCTTTTCTCTCTCTCTGTCCCTCTGTCCCTCCCTCCCTCCCACTCTGACTTTCCAACTTCCCCTACTCCACTCTCACCCCCCAGACCCTTCTCAAGTTCCAGAACATTGGCCACAGGAAGGGGAGATCAAGATTCATGATCTGTGTGTCAGATATGAAAACAATCTGAAACCTGTTCTTAAACACGTCAAGGCTTACATCAAACCTGGGCAAAAGGTATGGAATTCATTGCCATTTGTTTCATACAAAACCTTTGATGGAGTCACTTTATCACTACCTAAGCTCTTCAGGCATCCAGCCAAGTACATTCTCACTGGGCTCACATAACACTTTTGGCACTTTACAGGTCAAATTATCTACATGAAAGAGAGGAGATAGAACCAGGATAAAATACATGTTCTCTAAGTTATATTGGCATTCATTAGTCTCCCACGAAGACTAGGGAAATCAACAATACGTGTGTTTTTCCAATTTCTGGTTTCTGGCTCAAAGCCATATCAGACATCCCCTTGAGAACTTTTGCATTTGTACTAGCTCTGCTCCCAAAATGGTTTGTTTTAGTTACTTTAAAAATGTGAATAAAAAATGGAATCAGTCTTGTTTGTTATAATATCATCACTTCTAAGGCAAAACTGAATACTTATTTATTAGACTAACAATATACCAAATGCAAAAATGAAGCCACAAAGGAAAAACAACACAACCACATACATATACAAAGAGTTAGATGAAGTCATTGAAGATTGATGAGGATTCTGTGTTTTTACGTTAATGATAATACATAAAGGAGCCCTAAGAAGAGAATAATGATTTATTATAACTATGTAAATAGAAATGCAGTTTCACCATGGTAGCTTATCTAAATTAAAACAACTTTTGCCCATTTTCTGAATCCTCTTCTTTTTGGGTAACATTTGCTTTTTTAGGTGGGCATATGTGGTCGTACTGGTAGTGGGAAATCATCATTATCTCTGGCTTTCTTCAGAATGGTTGACATATTTGATGGTAAGTTACTAACTCAATGCTTTTTTTCATGACTATATGGTGATTTTCCTTTTAAAAATGCAACATCAACTTACCTAATCCTGCAGAAATAAAAAGCAAATATTTATAAGGACTTCGTGTCCTACAACCCATGGTTTGAGGCAGGTAAACACCCTAGAAGTAAAAAATGAACATAGAATTGAATTGCTAATAAAATTTTTAGCCCTAAACTGAGCTCTAGAGACTGTTGTTAAAGAATTCAGATAAACTGGTAAGACAAAAATAATACCACCCATTTTGTTTTTGTTTTTGTTTTTTTACAAATAGTTTATTGACAAGTTGGTTTCCATATAACACCCAGTGCTCATCCCCACAAGTGCCCCCTCCGTGCCCATCCCCTCTCCCCCCCACATCCATCAGTCCTCAGTTTTTGTCAGCATCCAAGAGCCTCTCATGGTTTGCCTCTCCCCCTTTCCCCCACCATTTCCCCTCTTCTTCTCCCCATGGTCCTCCGTTAAGTTCCTCCTAATCCTCCTATACGTGCAAACATACGATATTTGTCCTTCTCTGCCTGACTTATTTCGCTCAGCATAACACCCTCCAGGTCCATCCATGTTGCTACACAAGGCCAGATTTCATTGTTTCTCATTGCCATGTAGTATTCCATGGTATAGATAAACCACATCTTCTTGATCCATTCGTCCATTGATGGACACTTAGGCTCTTTCTATGTTTTGGCTATTGTTGAGAGTGCTGCTGTGAACATTGGGGTACATGTGCTCCTATGCATCAGCACTCCTATATCCCTTGGGTAAATTCCTAGCAGTGCTATTGCTGGGTCATAGGGGGTTCTATTGTGAATTTTTCGAGGAACCTCCACACTGTTTTCCAGAGGGGCCGCACCAGTTTACATTTCCACCAACAGTGTAGGAGGGTGCCCGTTTCTCCACATCCTCGCCAGCATCTCATGTTCTCTGATTTGCTCACTTTAGCCACTCTGACTGGCGTGAGGTGGTATCTCAGTGTGGTTTTGATTTGTATTTCCCTGATGAGGAGGGATGCTGAGCATCGTTTCATGTGTCTGTTGGCCATCTGGATGTCCTCTTTGGAGAAGTGTCTGTTCATATCTTCTGCCCATTTCTTCACTGGGTTGTTTGTTTTTCGGGTGTGGAGTTTGGTGAGTTCCTTATAGATACTGGATATTAACCCTTTATCTGATATGTCATTTGCAACCATCTTTTCCCATTCCTTTGGTTGCCTATTAGTTTTGTGGGTTGTTTCCTTTGCCGTGAAGAAGCTTTTAATCTTGATGAGGTCCCAATCGTTTATTTTTGCTCTTGATTCCCTTGCTTTTGGGGATGTGTCAAGTAAGAAGTTGCTGCGGTGGAGGTCAAGGAGGTTGTTTCCTGCTTTATCCTCTAGGGTTTTGATGGTCTCCTGTCTCACGTTCAGGTCCTTTATCCATTTTGAGTTTATTTTTGTGTATGGTGTGAGAAATTGATCTAGTTTCATTCTTCTGCATGTTGCTGTCCAGTTCTCCCAGCACCATCTTTTAAAGAAGCTGTCTTTTTTCTATTGGATACTCTTTCCTGCTTTGTCAAAGATTAGTTGGCTGTATACCTTTGGGTCCAGCTCTGAGTTCTCAATTCTATTCCATTGGTCTATGTGTCTGTTTTTGTGCCAATACCATACTGTCTTGATGATGACAGCTTTGTAGTAGAGGCTAAAGTCTGGGATGGTGATACCTCCCGTTTTGGTTTTCTTCTTCAATATGACTTTGGCTATTCAGGGTTTTTTGTGGTTCCATACAAATTTTAGGATAGTTTGTTCTAGTTTTGAAAGTATGCTGTGCAATTTTGATTGGGATTGCATTGAATGTGTATAGTGCTTTGGGTAGTAATGACATTTTAACTATATTTACTCTTCCTATCCATGAGCATGGAATGTTTTTCCATTTCTTTGTAATACCACCCATTTTGAACAGCAGTTGAGGTAGGTGGCATTTTAAGAGAAAGGAATAGAAGAAACTAAAAACACATCCATTTACATCAAAGGAAAAAAATGCAAGGAGATAAGTAATCTATATTATTCATTTTGCTGCATGATTCTTCCTATCATCTTAATAACATGGTTTAATGATGTTGAACATTTTATGAGGCGACAAGTTGCAAAGTGCCAAGCACATGTTGAAACTATACAAAAATACTTATCTATCTACAAAATTACTAATAATATGACATGTAAATAGTTTAATCTTTGCTTTAGAAAAAATATGTCACATTATTTAGTCTATCAAGTGGCCTATAAATAGCCCAGCACATAGCCATCTTGAATAAAAGGGGATCTAGCAATGTGCTTGATCATAAACTCAAGGAAGTGCTTCCTCTTATTATCTGAAATGATTATGGTGACGATTATAGCACTTCACATTTTTATTGTACTTGACAGTTTATATTATTTAATATAATCTACACAACAGCTTTATGAGATAAAGAGGTCAATTTATGAACAACAGAGATGAACAGTAATTGCAGTCTCTTTGGGGTTTAGATTGAGGAACAGAGTAGGCATCAGCCACTGGGTTAGCAGCTTACTCTTCCATTGCGAGTAATAGTATACCGGTACTTTGAGGACTTTCAGTGGATTTGCATTATAAGTCATTGACATGATCCAAAGACAATTGATTGACACATTTCATTAAAAAAAAAAAACACAAAACTATGGCTGTAACTGAGCATATTAGATTAGCTTATTCCTTCCTCATGAATCCAGAAACATGATTTCAGGCCCCATATGGACTATCAATGACTGATTCTCTTATTTAGCATTAGGCTATTTAGATTTTAATAGACAATGCATTTTTCCCAAAGAAAGTTTAAGCTGATCACCTTGCTTCTTCTTGAACCTAATCTAGCTGGAAACAGGATTTCACCTGCCATTCTTCACCTGGCCGCTCATTTCATAGGGCAATACTGTCTTTTCACAAAGTGATATGATAAAATAGCTTATCAATTTGAGGAAAAATCATCAAGATTGCACAAGTCTCTGATAAGTCTAAGCAGAGTATAGAGAAATTCATTAAAATTTGATTTCTATGCCATAGAATTTCCTTTCTTATTTGCAAATCACTATTCTTCTGTTCCGTCAATACAAGAGTGAATAATTTAGATAAAAATCACTGTATTCAAGGAACTATTTTTGTAGTCAGGATAAAAAGACAAAACAGGTAAATGTATATAGAATATCTTGTGAAGAAAAATAAAGCAGGGAAGTAGGATAAAGGAATATTGGAAGAAATAAGACCCATTAAGGAGAAAAAATACTTTGGGCTTGTAAGAAATACAGAAATTGAATAAAAACTGAGAATCTCTTTAAGAGAAAATACATAAGAGAAAATATCACCAAAATGTATGTTTTTCTTAGAGCTGCATAATGATGTTTTTTAGTACGTAAATGGAAAACTTTACCTTCTAGGTTTCAACCCTGAACCAGGAAAGTACTTTCAACTTATAAACAAATATTATTTTACTTTTGATTTTACTACATGCTTGTAATTTTTGTTTCTTTTTAACAGGAAAGATTGTCATTGATGGGATAGACATTTCAAAACTACCACTGCACACACTACGTTCTAGACTTTCAATCATTTTGCAGGATCCAATACTATTCAGTGGTTCTATTAGGTAGGTGATGTATTCAACAGAAACCTGTATGCCTCAGGATTTACCTTTTGGCTCATAGAAGGGTTTTACTTGGAACTGTTTTTCAGGTAGGTATGAATGACATTATCAGGATGATAAGATCAGAGGTATCTGGCTGGCTCAGTGGGTAGAGCAAGCTGCTTGATCTCAGGGTTATGAGTTCAAGCCTCACATTGGGTGTGGAGTCTCCTTAAAATACACTTTTTTTTAATTAAAAATAGAAAAACAATAAAAAAACAAAATAAGGATGATAAGATCAAATATTCTGACCAATTGGATTGGGAAACCCTAGAGTTACTAAATTAACCCATAGAAACTAATCTTTTATACTTTTCTTTTTTTCTTTTATTATTTAATAGTTTATTGTCAAGTTGGTTTCCATATAACACCCAGTCCTCATCCCCACAAGTGCCCTCCTCCATGCCCCTCCCTCCTCCCCTCACCCCACCCCCACCTGCCCTCAGTTTGTTCTCAGCATTCAAGAGTCTCTCATGGTTTCCCTCCCTCCCTCTCCCCAACTATTTTTCCCCTTCTTCTACCCTGTGGTCCTCCATTAAGTTCCTTATATTTTTCTAGGAGCTGTGCTCTTTCAATTTGACTCCACAAAAGCCACTTTTTCCTCTGTACTTGGAGTAGTGATTGTTGACAGACATATCTAAGGTGTTCCACCTTTACAGATATTCTGCCTGTAGCTTATGTGTCTGGTGTGGGCTCAACAGATATTAAATTCAGTGAATCCCTTGACTCCCCATCCCTCACAATTACTCTTCCAGCCAAAATTCCTTTTAAGAAGCTGCTATAATCTTCTCCATGCTTGGTTTATGGTTTTCCACAGTAAGAAAAAGAAAAAAGAAACAAAAGAAAGAAAAAAAGAATGGCAGTATTTAGGTATCTATCTGCTAAGTGCTTTGAATATATTGAGTCATTAAATTCTCAAAGCATTGCTCTAGTATACACATTATTATCCTCATTTTACAGATGAGAATTTTAAACCTCAGAGAAGCTCTAACTTGTCCATGTTTATACACTTAGTAAGTAAGTGGTAGAGCTCCAATTCCAAATAATGTTTGTCTGACTCCAAAGCCCACCATGGCATTATCCACCAGGTCGTGTCTCTCATTCCATACATCCTTTATTCTCTCTGGCTTCCCTCCTCTACCTAATTACAAAGAATTATTTGCCACCTCCTTTTGTCTTGAAGAGAAAACGTATGGAAGATTGCTCCATATTCAGCTGTAAAATCATTTTAACTAAAAGTTGTGTAGGGGTGCCTCAATGACTCAGTGGGTTTATCATCCAACTTCAACTCAGGTCATGATCTCAGGGTTTGTGAGTTCGAACCCTGAATTGGGCTCTGTGCTGATCGCTCAGAGCCTGGAGCCTGCTTCAGATTCTGTGTCTCCCTTTCTCTCTGCCCCTTCCCCACTCACACTACTTCTCTCAAAAATAAATAAACATTAAAAAAATTAAATAAATAAAAGCTGTGGATGTATCAAGTTATTTAGTGATACCATAGTGCATTTCTATTTCTGAATATATTTATGATGACTACTACTATTGTGATTGGTACAGCACAGCTCATCTAAGATAACATTATATGTTCCCATATAATCATCAGTTGTGTGGAAACACTTTGCTCAAAACTATTCAAGTTTCATTAAAGATAATATGAAAGTGGATAAATCCACATAATGAATTTTATCATGTCATATCTCACATATAAATATGCTAATTGTATCATCAAAAAACATTTTTCATAACATTAAGGTCATTCATTTATTCATCAAACATGAATTGAATACCTGCTCTATCCTGAGCACTGTTCTAGTTACCAGGGATATAGCAATAACCAAAACAAACAAGACTTAACTTTTTTTTTTTTTTTTTTTTTTTAGAAAGAGAGAGAACACGTGTGTGAGTGGAGAGGGCCGGGGGTAGAAGGAGAGGGAGAGAGAGACTCTTAAGCAGGCCCCATGCACAGCACAGAGCCAACAAGGGACTCCATCTCATGACCCCAAGATCATGACCTAAGCTGAAATCAAGAGTTCAATACTTAACCAACTGAGCCACCCGGGTACCCCAGGATTTACATTTTTCAGGAAAGAACAGCAATAAGCAAGCATATGTAAAAATTCCTTTATTTTTATTTATGACTAAATAACTATTTTTTCCCCTACAGATTTAATTTAGATCCAGAGTGTAAATGCACAGATGACAGACTCTGGGAAGCTCTGGAAATTGCTCAGCTGAAGAATATGGTCAAATCCCTGCCAGGAGGTCTAGGTATATTTTCTAAAAAATACATTTACTTTAACATATACAATTAATTCTATATATCTCTATATTTTATTCTATATTACATAATAAATATTAAATCTCCTTATATTTAAAATAATTTCCAAAAGGTCATTAGGACACATAAAATCTAATGATTTGCATGGGATGCAAAAGGATAAAATCTATAACAGTTTCTGTTCTATATGAACACGCCAAAATATTCCACTTAATACATTTAGTTCTTCAGTCTTTTCACCTTTAGTGGTACACTTCATTTTAATCAGAATATTTCCTTGTGGTCATTCTACTCACATGACCTGTGACCCTCAGTAAATGACTAAGAGGATTGAAGAGGCTTCTAGGTTCAAATTAGGAGGTACCATTTAGGAGCAGGCAGTTTCTCTTCATTGGCAGCCATTTTCTTTGTTTCCAGGAGGGCCTATTTCTCATATTTATGTAACATAATTTTGTGGACATTATTTTCTAAGACCTTGCTGCAGTATCAGTTTTAGCCATGTGTGTAAGCGATAAAACATGTATTCAAACATCACTCATATAAATTTAGCTCCAGAGTAAGGTAAACAACTTCTGGAAAATAACTGATGACAGAGTAAAACAACAGCTTGAATAATGAAAGAATATGATTAATAAAACAAAACAACAGGAAGAGCACAATGCAGTCTTTAATTCATAAAAATAAATATTTATAGTTTTGGACTTAAAATCTGAACTCATTTAAGAAAGCTGTCAGAAAGATCAGAGTTAGTTAATATTCTAATTGTAATAAATAATATGTAGTTGCCATATTGGTTGTGCTGTAATAGCATCTAGAAAGAAAATCAGCCTCCAGAATAAACCATGTTTGTTAGTTTATTTGGGAAGAAGGACCTACTCAAAAACAATATGATTTTAATTAAGTTCCCAGGGGAAGGCATCCCACAAAAAGAAATCGAGATAGCATGTCTTTAAGGGTAGTTTTATTGACCTTGCCAGTGTTAGACCATGGGAGCAATTCCAGAGGTCTGGAGGAACTTTCCTATAATAATTTTTTATGTCTCCCATGGTGAGCCCAGCAAGTCTACTTGAGAAATTGATAATGCATATAGACCCTTCTCTCATGGTAGAAACACTCATACCATTAGTAACTGGGAATACAGGCAATGAAAGCTTTATAGTCCTCTTCACTCATGAAAGATGCATGCACCTGTCTTTAATCATGGGCATAGTGTTCAAGGGTTTATGGTACAGTGTAAGCAACAGGGGATTGTATTTACGCTATGTAATTGAGTGTTGGTTTTGCTCATTGTCCCCATAAAGATTACATCGACTGCTTGATAAAGATCTGGTTCAGGCCAACTCTAGTGAAGAATATTCATCATCTCCAGCTCCCTCCTTATTTATTATGTAAATTAAAATTTGGAGAAGAAAGGCATAGCTTCCAAGCATGAAAAATTATAAGAATTTGATGCAATGAGAATATAATCAATAAAAATTTACCTCCAGGACTCTGTGAAGAAGTGTTTGAATTCTAATAAAAAAGATGTTTTATAAACAGAATTTATCTTAACCTCACAAGAGGACAGTTTATGACATATGGGTGGAAACAAAAAAAATGATAATGAGGATACAACATTCATTTATCCATACAATGTTTTATTCAGCTCAGATGGACACACTGATGGACAAAAACAAACCCAGTGCCTAACCACATGGACCTTACAGTCCAGTGGGATGGTATAATGAAAAAAGAATGGATATTGGAGTCAGGAATGTTCTGCTTCTTATCAAGCTCTACTACAAATTAACTATGAGATCATGGGTGAGCCACTTAATGTCGTTGGGCCTCAGATGATTATATTAAATAATCTCCTTAGATAATTACATTCAATAATTAAATAACCTCTGAGGTCTTCCAGTCTTCAAAATGCCTAACATATTTTATATCCTAGTATAAGATGGTAGTTTACAATCTGTTATCAGAAATAGGATGGCCCAAGATCATCTTCATTTTCCCTAAGTAAAAGTCCTCTTTGCCTTCCCAGTATGAAATCTTTGCAGCAGTACCGTGAGGTCCAGCGTGCTCTTGTAGGACACAACTGTTTTCCCTACTTTGCTCAGGAAAATGTGAGCATTTCTGTAGTGAAATCCTTGCTTCCCTCTCTGATGTAGATGCAGTTGTCACTGAAGGTGGAGAGAACTTTAGCGTCGGACAGAGGCAGCTGTTCTGCCTTGCTAGGGCCTTTGTCCGCAAAAGCAGCATTCTCATCATGGACGAAGCTACAGCTTCCATTGACATGGCCACAGTGAGTACATTATCTACACTTTTTAAATTGAAAAGTTGGAAAGATGCACGTAAAAATTACAACTTCTTTTTTCCCAACTGGGCTCAGAATCCACAGTACTGTTGTTTTGAGTGGCTTCTCATTCATTTCTTTAATCAACTGATGATAGCACATTGAAAATTATGATAAAAGAGACAATACACCTTTAAAGAAATTTAAAGAAATTCCTATTGAAAATTATGATAAAAGAGACAATACACCTTTAAAGAAATTTAAAGAAATTCCTATTGCCAGTAAACATAAATTTGCCATCACTTTTTGATAAATCTTTTTAAAAATATATTTATTTTTGAGAGAGAGAAAGAATCCTGTGGCCATGAAGAAAAGGGGGAGAGAGAGAAGGGAACAGAGGATCTGAAGTGAGCTCTCTGCTGTCAGCACAGATGTGGGGCTCAAACTCAGAAACCATGAGATCATGACCTGAGCCGAAGTCAGATGCCTCACCAACTGAGCCATCCAGGTGCCCCAGTTTTTGATAAACTCTTAAAGCAGTAAAATTCCAGTGCTCAGTTGACAAGAGTAGTAAACTGTATTCAAGTCTTATGCCATGGAAGTTGTAAAATGAAGTATGCAAATTTCTATTTAGTAGAAATTGATAACCAAAATCAATCATTATCTTCTAAAGCAATTTGAAGAAGAAGGATTCACTAAAATTAATGTGCTCATGGGAACAAGCCAGAAACTTTACCTTTTGAAAGAAATTATTTCAAACTGTTAAATATACCCAAGAACAAACTGTGGAGAAGACTGTGAACTGAGTAGAGAAAATGTCACATTAAACCACAAACTATATGAGCTAGCAATTAATATTGTTCTTATGTAAGTTAACTTGATATTAAAAGTTTGGCATCAGAAAGGACAAAAATAAAAACATCTACAAACATATGGTATTCTCTTACTGCACACTTTAGATTGAGTAAAAGATATCCAGACACGTGAAACAGTTTCAAGATTATTAAGAGCCAATTATGTATGGAGATGCTAATTTGACATCGTTTCTTTCTAGTAATTCTAATCAATTATAGAAAGTTATACCTCTTTCTCAAAGTTAAGATAATTTGAAGCAATAAAATAGTTTCTAATTAAGCCAATTCGCTAAATGAGCATAATGACATCAAAATTAGTATTATGTAGCATTAATTACTAAGGATTTACAATATTGGGGATTATCATAAGTATAATATAACCTTAATAGAGAGAAGAGAGAAAGGGAGAATGAATTAATGGGCAATAGGCCACCTTAACTGGAAGGAAGTCTTTATATTAATAAGACTTGGGAGACTTAGGAAACAGCTCGCCTGGGTGGCTCAGTTGGTTAAGTGTCTGACTTTTGATTTTGGCTCAGGTCATGATCTGATGGTTTGTGGAATCGAACCTCATGGGGCTCTGCACTGACAGCATGGAGCCTGCTTGGGATTCTCTCTCTCCATCTCTCTCTCTGCCCTTCCCTGCTCTCTCTCTCTCTCTCTCTCTCTCTCTCAAAATGAATAAATAAACTTAAGATTTAGGAATGAAGTTTTCCTAACAGTTTGTGGTGGGGATAAAAATGGTTTTTGCCTAGATGGTTCTTTCATGGATCAAAATCCAAATTGGGGCATGTATTTATTTTTCCCTTTTCTTTAATTTTTAAAAATTTTTTAAATGTATATTCAATTTTGAGAGAGAGTGACAGAGCAGGAGCGGGGGAGGAGCAGAGAGAGAGGGAGACACAGAATCTGAAGCAGGCTCCAGGCTCCAAGCTGTCAGCACAGAGCCCGACGCGGGGCTCAAACCCATGAACCACAAGATCATGACCTGAGCCGAAATTGGCCGCTTAATTGACTGAGTCACCAGGCGCCTCTATTTTTCCCCTTTTCTAACCCAAAGGTTAACACCATTTTAAGGTTTTATTAGTTTTGAGTACATACTGTTTGGCAAAACTCAAGTGATCATTTCCATGCCCATTTCATTTCATTTTCCTCTTCCAGTTCCCTGGTTAACAAATCTATCAGTCATTCTGAGTTGATCACTGAGTTTCATCTGCCTTTTGAAGACAGGTACAGAACCCAGCATGCTGCTAGCACTGCCCCCTGCCATACCTTCTTCAGAAGACAGGAGCCAGGAGTTCTCAGAAGTCTGGGGGTCTTTGCTCTTAGGGAAAAATAGTATGACAAGAAAAAGAAGTCCAGAGAAAATTCAGACTTAATTTATTTATTTTTTGACAGGAAAACATTTTGCAGAAAGTGGTAATGACGGCTTTTGCAGACCGCACTGTTGTTACAATAGCTGTAAGTATTGGAGACAGGCTCGTTTATTCCTTTTTGGTTTTGTTTGATAAAGATTTGATAATCTTTATTTTTTGGCAATTCAAGTATACGTATATTGAATGATATATTTCTCTTCCAATGCTTCTGGATCTGTGAAACACACACACTTATACACAAAGCTGTGCTCTGAAAGCCTGTATATTGTTGGGGTTTTTTTCCAAACTGCCTATTCTACCTACCTCCTCTAATGATGGGATATCCTAAATCTAAGGATTCTAACAGGAATGGCTGTGGTTTTTCACCAGACACAGATGGTAATTCACATGGGATAATTCTCCTTTCAATAATCTAATCATCTGATGAGCAGTTTCATCAGCAAAATTCTTCAAAATGACTACCAATTATGTTACTACTTACACTTAATTTCTATGTTTCTATTCATTTAACTGTTTAAAAAGAAAGAAGGCAATGAGATATAGCTGAGGCAGATACTTTCTCTGAGCACCAATAAAATTGAAGGATTGCTCCAATCTTTGTATTTGTCATAGCTTACTTAACGTAGGCCATGGTTTTCTTCTTCCTCTCTGCAGGTGGATGGCTTCTTTCTCACATGTAGGCTTAATGTTTAACAAAAACTTTTTTAAATGAATCACCTGGACATTTTCCCTCTTGCTGACTCTTGTCTTTCCATTTCTCTTTTCTCTCCAGCACCGTGTCTCTTCTATTTTGGATGCAGGTCTTGTTTTAGTCTTCTCTGAGGGTATTTTAGTGGAGTGTGATAATGTTCCAAACTTGCTCGCCCACAAGAATGGCCTCTTTTCCACTTTGGTGATGACCAACAAGTAGATCGTCATCAGCTCCTCTGCCAACTAGCCCATCTCTGGTAGTTATCTTAGTGGCAGCCCCTTAGTCAGGCAGGGCCAATTAAAGGGAGGGGGATATGGTGAGGGAACTGCCTACAGCATATTCTCACACAAATCAGCTCAACCTGCTGCTTCAGTTATGTTCAATACCTAATGAAGCACATGCATAATTTTAAACACACACACACACATATGCAGGAGATAGTATTTACAAAAACTTGAGAACCAGATTTACCTCTGTCCTAAGGACCAATTCCACTGTTCTTTGAAGATACATTGTAAGTGTCCTTAAAACCACTGTACATGTTCCTTACCTTCCCTGAAAACTGCATTTATGTTTTTATAAAAAATTATTTATGTTTAACCGTTGAGTACCGGGAGCTATGTATGAAGTGCTTGTATGTTTCCATTTTTGTGAATGATGCACGGGGAAAGAGCACCCTTTGAAGTACAGCTTTTCTTAAAGTGGCAGGAAACGACTCCCATCAAGGCCCACCTGCTGTTCACTGGGCCTAGGTAAAGAAAAAGCCATTTTTTCCTCACTTTCCCAGTGAACTCTGTCCTGGAGGAGAGTTACCTGATTAAGTCTTTCACACTAGAGTGTGAAGGATTTAGTGGGTGAGAGAATTACCTAACTTGAAAAATAGTTCCCTAATATTTTCAAAAATTTTCTCTGTGGAGAAGGTTGGGAGATATTCGGGAGGAGAAAGAACTTCCTGTTGCCCCTAATGGGCAGGTAGAGGGGTGGAAGAAGCAGACCCTTGCTTACTCAAAAGATTAGTTTTCTGTCTTCTGCATGAAGCATGGTATTGCTGAGTGGCTCCATTTAGTTCACACCTACAAGATTATTGAGCATAATTTGTATGTTTTTAATCTTTATTTATTTTTGAGAGACAGAATGAGAGACAGAGAGGGAGAGAGACAGCGTGTGAGCGGGGGAGGAGGTGAGAGAGAGGGAGACACAGAATCCAAAGCAGGCTCCAGGCTCTGAGCTGCCAGCACAGAGCCCCATGCAGGGCTGGAACTCATGAGTCGTGAGATCATAACCTGAGCCAAACTCGGACGCTCAACCGACTGAGCCACCCAGGTGTCCCATAGCACAATTTGTATTTTTAACCAAAAACTTATGTTCTCTTTCTCATCTGTCTACATTCACTGAATGCTTTTCATAGACTTCTGTATCTTTCATCCAGTCTTCATTTCAAGACCACTAATGTGGTCATTTAGGATACCTCCCCACCAGAACACAGAGTCATGAGTAGGATGAATTACTGTGGAACCAACTTCTCTTAACAGACTCTTAACAGAAAGAGAACACCACCAACTTGTAGCAGAGTCTTGTAGAATGAGTCTCAGCTCTGTTAACAGTTACTATTCTTTCATCCCTGCTAAAAGCTGTTCTGTTAATTTTGTTAACTGTAACTGAAAATAGTGAAAGAACTTCACAAGATAAGTTTCTTTGGCTTCTAAAAGGAAGCCTTCATGCCCCCAAAATAGTGCATGACATTTATTTTTGAAAGTGATTTATTCTTCACTCTTAATTAATATCTCTAGAGCATTTTGTAAATTGCCTCAATGCTATTATAATTGACACCACACTTTCTCAAGTAAAAATAATTTTGATTAATGGAATAGACACCACATATATTTATTTCTGTTGGCCAAGATTTTTCTATGTTTTTATTTTTATTTTTTTAAGTAAACATTATTTTAGTAAAACAAGGCAATGTTTATAATATTCTATTTATGGATTTAGAGGCCAAATTCTTTTTTTAGCATCTATGATAGGATGGCTGAAGAATTAATCTTTTTTGGAGGGAAAATACACAGCAAATATTAAACAATTCATTAACCTTAAGTTTATTTTTTCCTAAATGCATGGGTATACAAGTGACTCTGATCTTCTTTCAAAGATAAATAAACATTATCCTACAAATTTTGGTAATTCCTAAATATATATCATTCATTACCAATATTCAGTGAATGATAGTTTGTTATGGATGTTGGAAATACTGGTACATGTTCTAAGCTGGCCTCTTTATTATACTCCATATATGTCTTTCTTTTCACCTCTAGCTGTCCACTTATGACTGCTTTTCTGAAAGTGTAAGCATTGAGACTACTCCATCTACATGGACCAGGGCAGAAGATAGATCTTTGCCCCGGGATGATTTTAGGTTGGACTCTGGGTTGTAAGGAGAAGGAACTTTGGAAAACTGTGTATCAGATAAACAGATGGCTTTTCTGGGTTCGGCATTCCCATCACCATGCTGATGTTTTGACCTGCATAGTCCACATCCAGTATGGTAACCTCGAACCATGTTTGACTATTGAGCATTCGAAATGTGCATAGTCCAAATTAAGAGATACTGTAAGTGTGAAATACACTGGATTTCAAGGACTTAGTACTTACAGAAAAATGTAAAAGATATCATCAATAATTTTTAAATTGGTTATATATTGAAATATTTTTAATATATTGGCTAAAACATATGATTAAAATGGATTTCATGGGATGCCTTTCTGGCTCAATCCATAGAGCATGCAACTCTTGATGTCAGGGTTATGAGTTCAAGCCCCACATTGGGTGTAAAGCTTACTTTAAAAAATCAACTAGATTTAATATAACTTCAAATAGATCTCACCTGTTTATTTGTGCTTTAAAAAGTGGCTTTTAAGAAATTTAAAATTACATGTGTCTCAGATTTGTGGTTCACATTATATTTCTATTTCACAGCACTTATCTCACCAAAGGAAGTAAAAAGCCCACAGCACAGATTTTTTCCTTGTAAATTTTAAAAATAAAAAATAATAGTGGCTGACATTTAGTATTTGCTTATATGAATCAGACAAGGTGCTGATTTTTTTTACATGGTTAATCTCACTTGATCCTCACCACCATTCTGCAAGGCAGGTACTTTATTATTACCATCATTTTATAGATGTGGAACTTGAAGCATACAAAAGTTTAGTTTGTTGATCAGGATCGCACAACCAAACAGATGATGAAACCAAAATACAAGTCCAATCTAACCTCAAAGTCTATGCTCTTAACCATAATGCTAATAAGGGTATCTTATCCTCTTAGATACCAAATACTCCCTACAAAACAGTTTGATAGCAGGATGGAAATACCTCATGCTTTGAAGTTAATAAGCCTGGTTTTAATGCTGGTTCTGCTACTTACTATCTGTGTGATCTCCTGATTTTGCTTTATCTCTATGAACCACAATGGTCTTGCATACAAAGCAGAGAGAGATAACACCCACATTTGAGGAATGTTTTGATGATTAACAAGTATGTGTGAAGCACTTAATGAATAGCATATGCTCAGTAAGTGATAGCTTTTACTATTATTAATTACTGATCCCAAAGCTTCTCTCCAAAGGGTACCAGGTGAAAAGAGAGAACAAGTGTGTGGCAGTGATGTGTAAAGACTAAAACATGGCATGTCTAAAGTCCTGGATAACCCATTCTAACATTGCATGCCAGAATGGATTTCCTCATATTCTGTTCCCAGAATTGAACCACCTTCCAAGGTTCTTCAGATGAGTGTTAGCCCACAAATTAGTTGACTCTACACAAGAGATCATTTTAGTGTAGACTAAACAATAACCCACCTGGTCCATGATGGTTCTTCTTATCATTTAATTATTTGACAAACAAAATTAGCCTCCTTACACATCCATGAAAGTGCTGAAACTACTATATTAGCTACACTCAATTGAATACAGCCCATCCAAAATCCAGTCACACTGGCCAGCATTTAAAAGTTGTGTAAATAATGATATGTTAAATAAGACAGAAAAAGAGGCTGTGTCTCTTGCACCTCCTAGCGCCTCGAGATAAAGAATTGTCCCCGAATAATCAATGAAATATGCATATTGCATAGCTTTGCCTGTGCCCTGAAATCTGTAACAAATACATGTTCTTTTTTTCCACTCACAGCATCGGGTTCACACTATTCTGACGGCAGACCTAGTTATTGTGATGAAGCGAGGAAATATTTTAGAATATGACACTCCAGAAAGTCTCTTGGCTAGAGAAGATGGAGTTTTTGCTTCTTTTGTTCGTGCAGACATGTGAAGGGATGTCTTAAAACAATACGTGGATTTAAAATAATGCAGTCATAACCTATTTAATGGATCATCAGTGTGACCTTCATGAAGTGGCATCTTAAATTTTTACACTTTTGTAACGCTTTTTTGTTGTGTTGTGGAACTTTGTAATTAGTAACAATGTCACTTTGCCAATGAATACCATATTTGCTATGTGGATACTTCCTTTTTGTTTTACTTTCCAAAACTTTACTGCTTAATGGGTTCATTTCTGATGTTTTTCTAATGATTAAGCCACTTTACCTTTAAGAGTAGCAGGTTGTATTAAAACATGTAAGCTACTTTAAGTGGTAAGTCAACAGCTATATTTTCTCATAATTTTAAGTCTGGTAAATATCTCTCAGGCATAGAAGTTATCATGAGTATTCAGTATTATTATACTCTTATTTGTAAGAAAATATTTTCCTTTTTGTTGGTGTCTCCAGATATTATTGGAGGAGGATTAAAAGGACAGGTTTTCTAAAAGTGAGAAAATAAAACACTCAAATTCATTATCTACTGTATGTGAATATTCTGTGTTCATTAATATTAGTAATACTCATGCTTCCTTTACCAGTCTTCTTTTCTCATCTAAATTGTTTCCTGTTACCAAGAAGTCACCACATTTATATTAGCTTTGTAAAGCCAAAGCCTTAACTGGAAAGATCATGAAAAGAGTTTGGATATTTGAAAAATTATACTCAAGGTTCCATTTTCCCCTGTCTAGTATGGAGAGAGTTCTTAAGGTATCAGGTGTAATGTGTTTTTTTCCAGAGTAAAGTTCAAAGAGTAAATAGATTCAATCCTTGAGTGGCAGCCCAGCTAATGCTGTCTATGGTTTAACTCATCATTAGATGTGTTTTTGATTTTGAGCCCTAAAATTCCACATTATTCAAGATTCAGATTTATATTTGCCTATATAAATATATATAAAACAAGTGTCTATTTCAAGGTGGAAGAGTTTATCTCTTTTTGATATTTATATACAGTGGTGTCACACATGTATCCATTTTGCTCTAATTTTAATATACATGTAAAAAAGAATCAAAATGTCATTTCAATATTAATATGCATGTTAGGAGTGCATCAAAAATGTATAGAATATTACTGTTATGTTTTACTTAAATATAAATTAACAAATTTTAAAATACCAAAATTTATCTGCACTGTCATGCTAGTAGTCAAAGCTTTCTACTATAATTCTGTGCCCACCTCGTATAAATATCATCGATTCTCATATGAGGATCCATATGCATTGTTAGATTTTGAAGAATTATGACTGGTGGAGAAAAAGAATCTGTGCTCCCTCCCTACACTTCTTGTTCCGTTTTTTGTATTGTGTACTCATTCTTGGGAAATCCGTAATACTTATTTATCCAAAATATATGACTGGGCCTTCACCTGAATATAGAGTCCTGATGTTTACCTAGTAAGCTCCACGGGGATGGACAAAATGTCTTATGTTATTTCACTTGAATTGTCATCCATTGTTGTATATAGAGAACTTCACTGGAGAAAAATCCTCTTATTGTTCTCTGAATCCTAAACAAAATAGAGTCAATAACTATTAAATTGATCTATTTTCTAAAAATTCTACCAATCTCCTCCAAGTATTTCTGGCATGGAAATGTTTTACAAGGCTGCATTTACATGGTGCTTGCTATCAACTTATAGCACATTCTCACAGGAAATGGGGACTTACCCATAAAAGTGATTCCTCACAATATTTGTAAATTATACTGCTATACCAACAACAGACCTGTAGCTAATTACACTAAACCAAGAATCATTCTAACACCCAAGTGGTCACTTGTTCCCTCATAACTTTTGGTCCCTTAAGTTCAGTGTTTGTTTACAAAACCAAACTGACTGAATAAAGTCAGGGATGATTTTTTAACTGTTTAATCATTTATTATGTTATATGTTTGATCTATTGAATGTAGAAATGACTCATCTTGAAATGCTTTTTTACTAAATAAGCACACATCTATAAAAGATGAGACTTAACCAAATCAAATTTTACACTCACAAATTTTACATTTAGTTAACCAAAATTAATGTTATAAATGTTAAGTCCTTAATATTTGATAAAAGTAATAAATGTATAAAGATTTATGTGAAAAATAACAAAGTAACTGATATCACTGAGAAATTAAAAAATTTCTTTTTTTAATTTTTTATTTATTTATTTATTTCTAGGAGAGAGAGAGACAGAGAGAGAGACAGCGTGAGCAGGGGAGGGTCAGAGAGAGAGGGAGTCACAGGCTGAAACAGGCTCCAGGCTCCAAGCTGGCAGTCAGCACAGAGCCCGACACGGGGCTCGAACCCACGAACCGCAAGATCATGACCTAAGTGAAAGTCAGACACTTAACTGACTAAGCCATCCAGGCGCCCCTAAAAAATTTCTCTTAAAGGATTGTACACCCTCTATTTTTATGCTACTATTCATAATCCATTTAATAGTTAACTTAGCTCTAGATTAGATACCAGAAGACTGGTATTTGAGTTCAAGTAGCTGATATTTGAGATCTGGGACCATGTCTGTTTTGTCTTTCTGCCCTTTGCATTTAATAGTGTCTAGATCACAAGTGTAGATGATTGATCATTGATTATCTCACCACTAGCCATGTGCCTAGTACTATGGATTATTCTCTTCACCCTTTGCATTATGTTTATTCTACTGTGAGAATATACTGGCTTGGTATTATATAATAAATTACCCTTTTTCTTTGCTTGATTAAATAGGGTTATTATTCATTCACTTATGATATCATTGGGTATCAACCAAGGTGATCAATAGATGTAAATCAACACCAATTGCTGAGATATTACCCTGCTTTGACGATTTTGTTTCACAGTCATGCACTTCATTAGTTTTATATATAGGTCCTATGTGGACGGTTCCATTAAGTGAAACAGCTATATCAATAAATTTTATGACATCTCTAATGAAATGGCTAAATGTCTGGACTTTTCCCTAAGGTTTACTGATCAAATTTTATAGTTGTCTTCCAATTTATCTTTTATCACTTATTTTGTACTACATTCTTTGGAGTTCTGTGATCTATAGTACTATGGTAATTCTCTATTGACTTATCTAAAGTTAAAGGGAATCTTCTAACCTCAGCATGTTAGCATAAGAAACAGTAGTCAAGAGGATGGATCCTGTAACTTAACTTTGATTTCTTCTTTAGTAATTACACATCATTCACAATGGTTTTTCTCAAGCACTAGTAAGGGTCACCTAGGTCAAACTTTCCAATGAAAGGGCTTGTATTCTGGCAAGTATCAGATGAGATTCATAACTAGCCAAGTTTGGGAATCACTGATCCACCTCACTTTTTGTTATGTATAACATGGAGCCAGAGGTAGTGAAGGTGATTTTCACATGCTTCCTCTCTTTCCTGAGATTACCTTGTTCCAGATGTCTAAAACAAGCCTCTCAGTGTCATTGAGCGAATCCCTTAGTTCCATCATCAAACATATAATTAAATGAACTGAATCTTACCTGAGAAGATATAAGCTGGGTTTGAATGCTGTTTTCTTTTGTTTTTTGGTTTAATCAGCAATATGGAATGTAAGGGGAAAACATCTTCACAAAACTGCAAAGCTTCCCCTCCCCACATCTGAATTAGGTGTTGAATCATTTGTATGTTATTCTGCTGAATTCGAATCATATTTCCAAATGTTCACAGCCCATAAATATGAGCAGTTTGGGTAGGTTTCACTATGATGCCTCACACTGTGGAAAGAAGGTGAGTTATCTGTGATGATTAGTCCCCTTTCCGGCTTCACATTTTTTTCTGCAGGTGTTTGTCATCATTGCTGATATATAAAGGTTGATATATTCATTCTATATATCTACTACATAGGATTTAAATTATTTATTTTTATATAGATAGTAGCAAATCTCCCTTTGCCATTCAAACCATGGTCACCAGTGCCTTCTTCCTAAATTGGCAAAACGTCAAAGGAATTGGGGTGCCTGGGTGGCTCAGTTGATAAGCGTCCAACTTTGGCTCACGTCGTGATCTCACGGTTTGTGGGTTCGAGCCCCGTGTTGGGCTCTGTGCTAACAGCTCAGAGCCGGGAGCCTGCTTCAGATCCTGTGTCTCCCTCTCTCTCTGACCCTCCCCCATTCATGCTGTCTCCCTCTCTCAGAAATAAATAAAACATTAAGAAATGTTTTTTTAAAAAGTCAAAGGAATCATACCTGGCTAAATAAGTTAATTGGCTCTAAGAAGAATGCTCTCTGTGAACTTCATGCCACCAATCATCACAGACCATCTCCAATTATACACTACATACTAATGACAAAGAGCTTTGCTTTCTGACCATTATTTTTATCACTTAATCTTCCCATTGCATAAAAGAAGTAATGTGTTAATATACAGCAATAGCACAACACTTCTTGATGCCACTCCATTCTCATTTTTCTCTTAGAGCTCCAGTATGCACTATTTATGCACATTATCAGTTATTGTTAAGTGAAAGACTATTGACCTTTAATATTATCAAACTCAAGTGGATTTAGACCAGCTCTTCCATATCTAGGTATTTGCTCTTTGACCCATAGTAGTTGGAGCTTTGTTCCAACCCTAGTTAAGGAAGGAACAATTTAAAAAATTAATCTTTCAGACACCCAAAATGTTTATCAAGTCTGAATGTAGACATAAATAGAATTCTCAACTGTTTAAATTCTTAAAGCATACTGTTAACCCTCTTTCAAAGATTACAACCTATCTTCCAACTCCTCAGGACATGTGCCTGCCACCTTCCACATGCACATACATGTTCACCTTTTTTCTGACTGTCTTAAAGAAGAATAAAGTTACATTGCATACTAATACATATGCATAGATAAGCTTACAGTGGCTGGCATAAAGAGAAATTCTTATAATCACAATAACCTATAAGTGTATCTTCCAGCCCCAATGGCACCTTAGGAGGACATTTCACTTCTAGATAGATCATAAAATGTGTTTCCAGTGATATGAAATTCGACATTTTTTTCTATTTTAAAATTAACAATGGCAACATATTGCTGGGTTATATTGAGCAGGCTCTTTTTAGTTCAACAAAGAGATGATAATGGTTGTCATTGAGGTAATGAACTGGGCAGGGCATCTGTGAAAGAAAGGCTGCTATCTCCTTATTAAAGAATGCTACATGAAACCAAACTTCAGTTTTTCATCTTGAGTAATAATGTTATGAATATCATGCTATGTGTTCACCTTTGAGTAAATAAAGTGTGATTCAAGGAGATTGTTTTTCAGGGTAGCACAAAGCTTTACAGTATATTAAAAATAGTATAAAATCATTTTTAATGTTTATTTTTGAGAGAGAAAGAGACAGAGAGACAGAGACAGAGAGTGAGTAGGGGAGGGGCAGAGAGAGAGGGAGACCCAGAATCTGAAGCAAGCTCTAGGCTCCTAGCTGTCAGCACAGAGCCTGACGCAGGGCTCGAACCCATGAACTGCGAGATCATGCCCTGAGTCGAAGTCAAGACGCTGAACTGACTGAGCCACCCAGGTGCCCCTAAGATTGGTATAAAATCTTCTGAAATAACTATCTTCATTTTACTTATCTTACAGGTAAGGCACTGAGATTAAAATTTAAACAAAATCACTCCCAAAGCACTGATCTATCTCCAGAGATGGCACTTTAAGCACCAGGGGATGGGAGTGGAGAGACAGGGGTGTATTGAAAACACACATCTGCATTGGAATCTAGGGAAAGCAGAATTCTCAGATCTCAGGAGAAGTGAGGACTGAGTCAGATCTAACATCTGTCTAGGGGCAGTCCACTCCCTCAATTCCTTCTCTGTCTCAAGCTTCTCAGGTTCCTTCTATGCTTCTGTGCATTCTATCCTTCCGGCCACTTCTTTCTCACTTTGCATGTAGCCTTTACCAACCACTCTTACCTCAAATGAAGGCTTCAAGCGCCAGAGCCCACAGTTATCTCCACTTCTCAGATTGTCTGATTCAAAGTATCAACCAAGGAATCTACTGTGTTTAGCTCATCTTTCTATCTTATGTGTGACTAGACAACTTTGTACTGCTTCACTTTGGGTCAGGGATTGACCTTTGGTCTAAAAAGCTGTGGCCAGACAGTATATGCCAATTGGAAGTAATGTTCCTATGCTGAGGAAAATTTAACACAGGCTGGAGAGTGATGTGAAAGCAAGAATACAAACCAAAATCACAACCAGTAGTTTCAGAAAAAGAGTGATGATACCAAGCTGGCTACTGATTATTTTCATTTGGAATAAAAGAAAAAAACTGAAGGGAGGGAGACCCATTCTTCTATCACGTGAGCAATAGAGTGAGCTGGTTGACTAAACCCTTTGGACATTCTTTACATGGTCCCACACCCTACCTTTGCTTCAGAGCGAGAGGGAAAGTCCAAAAAAGAATGTAATTTTCTTTTAACCAAGAAAACAAAACAAAATCTCCTGCCATAAATAATCACCTCCAAACATTGACGTTTTAAGACCAAGTTTTATTTCCCTGTGGGAATGACTGCATAGCTCACAGCCTGTGAGACACTTTCTCACAACCGCCCATTCAAAACAAGCAGCAACACCCACCTAGAATTGCACTCTCTCATCCATTTTAGGATCTTCAACATGTATGACAATCACAAGCATACTTTAGATAGAGGCACCAATTCCTCCCAGTGACCTGTCACTCTCAGACACTTGAAAATGCCAAGCACTTGGCCCAGGCATTGAATTTGCTGTGTCATTGGCAAACTGGAAAAGAGAGGTGGCAAAAGGTTGTGATTTGGGAGACAAGATTTCACCTGAAAATAAGACCTTCTTTTCTTTGTTCTCACTTGACTTCTAGCATGTATTAAATTCAGTAAAATATTATATTGGAAACACAAGGCATCTAGGCTTTCGGCCAGAAACGTAGGGAAAAAATTAGCAAGCCTAATATTTCATGAGAAATTCTTGGCTTAAAGAATATTTTAATAAAGCTTAGTCGTGTGTGCCAATAAAGCAGAGAGATGACATAATGACTTATGATTTAAATATCGTATCCTTGTAATGTCTAGTACCATCTTATATCAAACAACATGAGAGAAGCAAAATCCCAGGGGAAAAGAAGAGAAGAGCAATGTAAAATCAATTCAGATATCAGTAGAATGCATATTGAATAACCCATTTCATTAAAAAATTTGATGAAAGAATAATTACAATGAACAGGATGAGCAGATATGATGTGACCGTTTTAGTATCATCTCATTTAACCTTGACAAAAAATTCTACAAAGTAAACATTATCACTGTTTTATAATTAAGGTTCAGATTGGCTAAGTTGCCCAAGGTTTAGTGGAACAGAGATTCAGGCAATTTGACCTCAAAGCCCACACTCCTGGCCATGCACCATACTAGACTGATGATTCAATTAGCAAATCCATGGACTTTTCTTGGAAATAAATGATTTACATGATCTGTGGTATATAATAAAGAACAATATGTTAGTCTATGGAGAATATATTGAAAAAGAACTGGATGAGGAATTAGAAAACTTGAGTTCTAGTCTTGGTTCTATCACATATTGGATGTGTGGCCTTGGATTAATTATTTAAAGCCTGAGTTTCCATGTATTCATTTAAACACACACACACACACACACACACACAAACACACACACACATATGATAACTACTCTTCCAGCTTCAGCGAGTTTTTGTGAATCTCTAATTAAATGGTGGTAAAAGAATTTTATGATTTGAAAAGCACATTCTGACATGAAATGTTAGTTTTGAAAATCCACTACATATACCACATCTTAATAGTATGATGTGGGATTATTTTTTAAGTCACAAAATAAGCTTTCCCCCCCCTCATAAAAAGTTGATATGATTCCAACTTTACAATGATGAGACAATATATTCAAGCTGAGATATTGCATGAAAATGGCTCTAGAATATTGATAGCCATGGGGTTCTGGAAAGAGCAAATGCAACATCAGTCTGCAGGGGTATAACCTAGATCTCCTGGAAATGAAAAACAAACAATAAAATTAATTCACATTCAAAATTAAAACGACATAAGAAAATGAATCACCATGAGGAGAAGCAAGAGACACAAGAAATAGAAATATTAGCACAAGAACAGAAAATATTTTTATACTATTTTTTAAGTTTATTTATTTTGGGGGAGAGAGAGAGAGACAAGCAGGGGAGGAGCAGAGGCAATTCCAAGCAGACTTCGCTATCAGTGCAAAGCCTGATGCAGGGCTCGAACCAACAAACCGTGAGATCATGACCTGAGCCGAAATCAAGAGTCAGATATTTAACTAACTGAGCCACCCAGGCACCCTAAGAACTAGAAATATTAAATATTAAAACAATATAAAAGAAATTTAAAAATATGTATGTTTGCCAATAAGGACGTGAAAATGTATTCATCAAGGAATGCAAATAAAAACAGCTAAAACTACAAAGACTAGCAATAAAATGACTAAAACTACAAAGACTGACCATAGCAGGCATTGGTGAAGTTGCAACTCTCATACACCACTTAAGAAAGTGTAAATGGCACAACCTGTATGGAAAATGGGCAGTTTCTACTAAGGCTAAATATGTGCCTATACCAGGACTCAACAGTTCCACTCCTGGGCATGTATCCAAGAGAAATGAGTGCTTATGTCCACAAAATGACTTGTATAGAAATGTTCATAGCAACTTTATTCATAATATTAAAAAAAAAAACCAGCTCAAATGCCCATCAACAAGAGAATGGATAAATAAATGGTGGTTTATTCACACATTGAAATACTCACATGTAAAACAACATAGCCAAATCTCACAAAAAATTGAGCAAAGGAAGACAGGTACTGAGGAGTACCTACTCTATGGGTCCATGCATATAAAGCTGAACAACAAACAAAACAGACTAATGATGAAATAAGTCATAATTGTGTTAGCTCTGGTAGGGAGCAATTACAGCCTGGAAAGGAGTTGCAGGAAATCTTCTAGAGTGATGGACATCTTTTATGTCTTGATCTGTGATCCATGCAGTGGTTACATGGTGGTATGCACAGGCTTTTAAAAGGTGAGAGAAAGTAGATTAATTTAGAATAACCAAATAGAACTAGTAAAGTAAAAAAGAGCTATTAAAATTAAAAACTCAGGGCACCTGGGTGGCTCAGTCAGTTAAGTGTCTGACTTTGGCTCAGGCCATGTCTCATGGTTCATGAGTCTGAGGCCCATATCAGGCTCTGCACTGACAGCTCAGAGCCTGGAGCCTGCATCGGATTCTGTGTCTCCTTCTCTCTCTGCCCTTCCCGTGCTCACACTGTCTCCTTCTATCTCTCAAAAATGAATGTTAAAAAATATTTTTAATTAAATTAAATTAAAAATTCAATGGACAGGTAAATAGCAATTAAGCTTAGATGCTGGACTTCTTTCCATTGGAAATAGACAGAAGGTACGCAAAATGCAGCCCAGAACAAGCAGATAGAAAATATGAAGCATAATGAGAAAATATGGAGAACAATATTAGACATTCTGAAACAGGTGTCTCAGAGGGGCAACAAACAAACAAACAAACAATGAAGAGGACTGAAAAAGCCAAAAACTATTCCCCAAAAAATTAGACTCAGATGATTTAAAAATTATTGCACTTTCAAGAAGGAGTTATCCTTATTCTATTTAAATTATTCTGATCCAGAGAGAAGGAAAATGTATCAGTTCTTTTTACAAAGACTCATAACATTCATCCAAAACCAGGCAGAGAGAACACAGAAAAAAAATACAGCCAGTCTCACTTATAAATATTTATGCAAAAATCCTAAGTAAGTATAGGCAAAAACAACTCAGCATTATATCAAAATAATAATTCGCCATGACCACATGCAGTTTATCTCAGGAATGCAAAAATAATTCAACATTTTTTAATCTGGTTACTTAATTTACCAAATTAATTGGCCTAAGAAGAAACAAAAAGATAGCTTTGACATTTGCTAAAGAGGCATTTTATGTAATTCATTAGCCATTATTAATTTTTAAAAACCTAGATAAGTAGAAAGAGCACCTATCTACCTTAAAATTATAACTACGTAAATTACATATTCTGGAATCATTGTCTCAAAATCACTAAGGAGAAGAGCATACCTGTTGTCACCATTATTATCCACCATTGATCCAAAAATATTAACAAATGCAAGTTAAGAAAATATTAAAATAGTTATAGTGATAAGTTAATTAAATACTAATTAAGGAAGCTATCTCGAAGTTATAATTTTTTAGAAAACATAACATTTTAAGTGTATTGGCCTGAGCTAAATCCTTTACATCCTCACCTAATTTTGGCTCCACAACTCTGAGAGGCAGATGTTAGTGTCTCCATTTTACAGAAGAGGAAATGAAGTTCAGAGTGATAGAGTATGTTGCTCGAAGCCACCAACTCAGGAAGAGGCAAAACTGGCAACTGGTCCACATCTTTCTGACTCTAAAACTCCGTGAACCTAAACAAAAGGTTACAGTATATTTCATGCATCTTTCTCAGTTCTTCCATTAAAAAAAAGACTGACCCAGGGGCTCCTTGGTGGCTCAGCTGGTTAAGTATCCAACTCTTGGATCCAGCTCAGGTCATGATCTCACAGTTTGTGGGTTAGAGCCCCACATCAGGCTCTTCACTGACACTGCAGGGCCTGCTTGGGATTTTCTCTTTCCCCCCTCTCTGCTCCTCCCCTCCTCATGCTCTCTCTCTCAAAAATAAATAAAGATTAAAAAGATTTTTTTAAGTGACCCAACTGCATAATACATTTCTGTAGGTTTATAGAAAGATTATATCCATTACTCCATTTGTTTTTTAAGTTTATTTACTTATTTTGAAAGAGAGACATAGCGAGCAGAGGACAGACAGAAAGAGAGGGAGAGAGAGAAAGAGAGAGAGAGAGAGAGAGAGAATCCCAAGTAGGCTCTGTGCTCTCAGCAAGGAGCTGGATGCGGGGCTCAAACCCACAAACCACGGGATCATGACTTGAGCTGAAACTGAGTCAAACACTTAATCAACTGACCCAGACGCTCCTTACCCCATTTATGCTAACAATAAATGAAGTAACTTGGCATTTTAAATAAGTGCCAACTTTATTACAAATGCCAACTATTTAATTCTGATATAAACCTGTTTAGAAAAATGACTTTGTGAAAGCTTTTCTGGCACAGATAATTTTTACCTAAAGGAAAATCCAGGTCATTTAATAGCAGGAAAAAAACCCTGGCAAATGATCATGAAGTCTAAATATCATTTTAAAACTTTCAAACTCTATAATCCCTTCTGCAACTGGCATTTTTGAAGGTGGCAATAAGGAATCACCCTACGAAGAGCTCTGGAAAATGTCAGATTTCCCTTTCCAAGCACCCTATGAGTCACTGATTTTCAAAACATTGTGACGTGAAAGCTTAGCAATAGATCAGGACATTGTTGGGAACTGCTCTTTCCCTAAGAACTTCAGGGAAGCCTGTGAAGAGTTCCTACAGCAAGACAGATCCCAGGCTCGTACAAACTTGCCTTTCTTTGGCACAAGAATATGGAAGCATAATTTCACGGCCTGGAAAAACGAACAGTGACAGCCACTATTCCTCATCTTCTCTGGGAAAGGACCCTGCCCGTGTTATTTAGTACTACCATTTCGTGCTCTACTGCAGAAAATAATTGCCACGGGTACTCTCCACTTGACTGAAGGAAACACTTTTCTCTTGGAGACACTATTATAGTAAAGCAGACATGTTGATTTCCTGGGTCCTTATTTTGTTAGTGTCTTGGCTGGCTTCTTTTCAGTTCCCAGTGTCTTGATTAAATTCAAGAGTTGAGGAGACTCAACTTGTACTAACCAGTACAAGAGTTGGTTAGTTAGCACTCCGAAGGTCAGTGAGGTCTCAAAAATAATACTCAGGTCTATAAAATGACACGAGCATGTCTTCTTTTCTCAGTCTTAGGTTAGGGAAGATAGTTAACTAATAGTAAACTATTAGGAACCTCTGGTTCTATACTTAACCCCCTTCCCACCTTCACACCCAACTCCGAGATCTTTTCGACCGTCACCAAACCAAAATCAGCATTGCTACATTAATAAGAACTGGCATTTGCTATGTACTTATAACAGGCTAGTCACTATCTGAGCACTTTATATGGACTGTGTCATCTTGTCCTCCTAACAATTCTATGAGTTTCTTATACCTGAGTGGGCAAGAGAATCTCCAGGGGAACTTTTAAATGGACTTTATTTTATTACAAGTATTTAAATGTTCTCATTAAAGATATTTTCATTTGGAGGCCAAAGTTTTATATCTTATTCTATCCTTGCTCAGTAAAAGCCTAGAAGGGCGTAAAATAGTGTTACCAGGTGTTTCTGATGTAGCTGGAAGATGGAATAACAACCATCCCTTTGAGATACTGTCCAGTGAGAAAAGCACAGGATTGGGGATCAGATGTTTTGAGTTTGTTTGTAACTTTTCATCTACTAAGTATTTGCTATGGGGTAAGTCATTTCGCCATACTTTAATAGAGTCATGTGTAAAAGGAAGAAAGCAACCCAGCATATCTGTATCAAGGATTAGGTCAGTGTTTTTTGGGGCCTAGGATATGCAGACTCTCTATTCTTTGGGTAAATGGAGAGGTGGATAGAGAAGTGAATAGTCTTGCTACCCGCCCCCCACTTGTCTGTTTTTCCTCTTTTCCTTTCTGTATTTGACCTTGTTTCTGTTCTTTGAATACATCAAACCGTTTCCTTTATACTTGCTCTTGAGGTGCCTGAAGAACTCTTTCCCCCATTGATCACCTGCCTAATCCTTCCTTCAAATTCCACCCTCTTAAAGTGGCTTTTTCTGAGCCGTATGTAAAATTGTCAATTTCTGGCTCCTGTTACTTTCAATACTTATCCTGCTTTATTCTCCCTACAAATCTTGACACCACTGATAACTACACAACATATTGCTCGGTTACTTGTTTGCTAACAGCTTTCTCTGCAAGAATGCCTTGGCACAGGAGCTTTGTTTTGTTCACCTAGATGTATATTAAAAGGTAGTTATTATTATGAATGCCTCCCTCCTGACTTGTGGATCCACACCTGTGAGCCGGCATAAGTTTGAGGAGTTGCGCATGCAAGCTGGGTGGATTCTTTTTCATGAATGGCACTGATGGATATCCTTGAAGAAATGGGGTGACCTAATTTCAAGGACAGTGAGGCTTTTTGTTCATAAATAGATACATATCTCAAAAAGAAATGGTCTCTAAACTCTTTGGAACAGATAAGTAAGAAGAGTTATACTGTCATTGCCATTTCATGATAACTCAAAAAAAAGTGAGACTATAACATGCTGTTTTGATTACTAGTTTATGTAAGAGTTTTATTAAGCTGATTCCCAAGCAATGTGTTCCAAAGTGGTTTATATGAGGACACTAATAAGGCAGCGTACCAAGCAAATAGACCAACTGTTACTTGGGCTGCTAACATGAATCCTTTCCATTGTCATGCTGAAGACTCTCCAAACTCTTACATCTAATATGGCTCAGGAAATCCAAGAGTTTGAAATTCACAATCTAGTCAAAGGCAAGCTCATTAAATGCAAGGACTTCACCCTTTATCTAGAGAGTACTTTCAAGGATTTCACTGATTTATATTCAATAATCAAAGCTGCAGAAAATTGGGAAAAGCATCAGCCTAATACTTTCTCCACTTGTTTGAAGGCACCTGACAAACTTTGTTTTTACGAGAATTAGGAATTGCAGAAACTTCTTTATTTACAAATAAAATGCTCATAGGGACGAAAAGGAACCTAACAGATATTTACTTAAAAGTGAACAGATATCCTTGAATTGCTTCCCAGTCGCATAAATTCCTCTGGTATGCAACATGAGCAGATTCTAACAGAATTCTTAACATCTTAAAGTCAAGAAAATCACAAGATTTTAAAAAGTTAGCTGTGTTCTAAACTTATTACTGGTCTCTTCAAGAGTGGAGCACAAATTAGTCTTCACTAATCAAAGAACAAACAGGAAAATTATAGAACAATAAAGAAAACACATGTAAGTTTTAGTGGATGACAGCAAAATAATGAGTAAACAAGTAGACCAATAAAATAAGCCTAAAGTAGTAGATGTGTTCTTAAAACATTAATTCATTTCTTTAACAAACTTCTCAAAGGTAAATTTAAATGTTCACTATTTGGGTCATAACATGAGAAGAGGAAGATCAAAAAGAAGAGAAACTAGATATCAAGCAATAATAAATACAGCTGACTCTTGAACATTTGGGGGTTAGAAGTGCAGACCCCACATACAGTTGAAACTTCACATATAACTTTCGACACCCTCAAAAACTTTACTAATCACTTACTTTAACTAGAAGCTTCACTGATAACATAGTTAACACGTATTTTGTATATTATATGCATTACATACTGTATTCTTACAATAAAGTAAACTAGAGAAAATAAAATGTTATTAAGAAAATCACAAGGAAAATACATTTACAGTGCTGTACTGTATTATTGGGGAAAAGCTGCCTTTATAGGACCTGCACAGTTCAAACTCATGCTGTTCAATTGTCAATTGTATTTCTCTGTCACCACAGTAAATAGCACAAGTCAGTTCTGACTTTTCCCTCTCCCACTACTGATTCTGTGTAACATTCCTTTCGTATATATTTGCTAATTAGCCCTAGACTGCAATTCCTTTTCTAATTAATATAATAGTTTCCAGTATCCCCTTCTGCCAATCACCGAGCTCTGGAGCCCATGGGACTCTACTCAGAAATGTAACTCTCAAAGCCATCATAGTCCCTGCTTCCTGATCAATCCTACTAAATCAGGCTCTTACTATGTTTTTTCTAATCAAAATCTTTTCATGGCTCACCCTTATGCACCGAAATCTGCCCAGAATCCTTGGTTGAGCATTTACGGCCATCTACGCATTTATTTTCAAGTCCCCAACATGGTTTTCAGCCTTACCTTTTCCACACATTGATTCCAAAGTATTTTGTTAAGACCTCTGTCATTTGAGCTGTGGTTGACTAGAGGCTTCGTTAGGACCCAGTGGTAAAGGACTCCCAGCCCTGCCCTCTAGCAGCTCTCATTTCATGGGGGTTGAGTGGCATGGGGACAAGTACATGAATAACCCATGTGTTAAGAAGAGTGGTGACCAAGGCTGCCCAGCCAACACTGAACACAAGTGTCCAATCCTGCCATCTTGTTGACCTTGCTTCATCAGTGGTCATTCATTTAGTTTCTGTTCCTAAATCAGAGCCCACTCCTGCCAATGTGCCATAATTTTGTTCATGATGTTTCCTCTCTGTGGAGTGTCTTGCCTGCGCCTTCCTTCATATCCCAAATACATCTGGTCCAAAGACTGGATTAGATGTCAATTCATCCACGAAGCTTTCCTTATTGTCTTTGTCTTAATATCTCTGATTTGAATTCCTATGGCAATTTGGTTGTATTTCCTTTTCTCATTCTGATCACATCCTTGCTTGTAAATTTTTGAAGTTTATTATCAAAGTCCCATTTCTCTTACAATTGTCTGCCTCTTCAGAACAGCAACTATGATTGTATACACACACACACACACACACATATATATAAACCTACAAAAAATAAAAAGCCTTTACAAAATAGGTGTTCAATGAATATTCCCTGAGCTAAAATAATAATAGGGAATAAGTTGTACACCAAACTCAATTGTAAAATAGAACAATAAGGGGATTAACATACAAATAGATCTCCACACGCTTGCAGTAAATCTATGACTTAAATTACAAGAAAAATTGACATGAGTAAGGAGGAGAGCTACCACTAACATACGGCATCCCCAGGCTGAAAGGGGTTAAGTTGATCTATCCACAATGGGAAGAAAATTCTTCATTGCCTTTATTAAACACTAATTTTAGGTCTTTTGGAAATTAAATGAACACACTGTTTATGCTCCATACACTTTCTGTCCTGAGTCTTGGAAAATACGTGAAATTTCCAAGAATTAAAGTTTCCATTAACACAAGTGCCAAATCAGGAGGCCTGACCTGTGGGAGAAAGCACATTTGTCTTTGCTGGCTCCTATTCAAAAAGCTATAGAAAGATATTTAGTGTATAACCTTTCTTGTGCGCAGTTGCTCTGTTTTATCATTCAGACCATCTAGACAAGAGAGAGAAGCTGCAACATTTCAGAAAGCAACCAATTACTGAAGAATGGCCGTTTGAGTTCTAAGTGCTGACAGCGATTCCTGTTGGTGGTAAACTTTCTCACTGGAAGAGACCCCCAAATGGTTTGTGTGGGGTTTTTTGTCTGTTTGTTTGTTTTACTTTCTTCTCTCTCTCTCTCTCTCTCTCAATCTCTCTCTCTCTCTGTCTCTGTCTCTCTGGAGTGGGGACGTCGTAGTGTGCCTGTGTGCGCGCGCGCGTTTAACCTCCTAAGCACTAGCTTTGGCTGGTGAAGAAACGGTTTACATACTGGGGGTTTCAGAACACCTGTATCATCCCTACTAGATGGAGATTTAATGTATATAAATGTGTGTGCACACAGCTTGAACACCTCAGAAAACTGTTTTCTGATTTCTATACCTGGTTTTATTCAATCTTAAATTGCCCAGTTATCTACCCAGATTAGAAAATGAAAAATAAATTCTCTTTACATCAGTGAACTTGCATCCAGCGAGTTCTCTGTCCCGAGCGGGGAGCCTTTTAAAGACTCGCGAATCAAGCAGGAGGCCCGGGGGTCTCGGCTACTGGAAGAGAGCCACAGGTCCCGCCCTCTCCTCCCCACCCCACCCGTGTTGCCCCTCCCTCCGGCCAGCTCCCTACCTCCGCGGGCTGAGCCTGCCCCCCACTCCCCTCCCTTCTCCGACTCGCCAGCTCCGGAGATCTGGCGCGCGTCAAAGCCTCCACCGGGAGGCTGATTTGTGGAACATCACCCCCAGGGTCCCCTTCCCCAGCCCCTCCTCCGTGCACTGCAACGGCCAGGGGGGTAGAGCGGAACCGGGGGAGGGGAAGAGCTACACCCATCCCCCTTCCTCGAGCCTCCCCGCGTTCAGAGGCAATTGCACCTTTTATTATTTTAACTCTTCTCCTTAGGACGCGCGGTCCCCGGACTCGCCCCTCCGGCCTTCGCGGTCCCTGCGCCCGAGCGGCGGGATGGGAGAGCGAGGGACCTGCCCGCGGTCGGCCGGCTGGCGCAGGGAGGTGCGGCCGCAGCGCCCGCTGCCCCGAGTCTGTAAGTTTCAACGCTCCTCCCGGGGAGGGAGGGGAGGCTGCTCGCACCCCCGCAAATGACTCAAAATGCCAGACGCAGCAGAGGTTTACAGCATCGGACGGACTTTTCGGGGCTCACTCTTTTAACTCTGTCTGCAGCCCGCAGGTTATCGTCCGGGTTTTTTCTGCGGCTTGTATGTTGGATCCCTTCGTTGTAAAGTTTTCAGTTTATAATAGTATGAATTCCAATGGGAATTTTTTTCTTTTTTAAAATGTAGTTCATACTTCTTTAAAATTTAAAATACTTCGTCGTTTGCAAGTTACTTAGCACATCGCTTATTATGATTTTTGTCAAATTTCACTAAACATGTTATTTATGCTGCGCCAGAGGCCACGGCCTTTTCTTTGCTTCCTTCTAAAAATAACGGAGAAAGAATTTCCACTCTGTACTTTTAATATTGCTCTATCGTCTAAGTAGTAAATAGATCATGATACCCAGCTGGCTTTAATTTCCACCATAGGCGCCGCGTGTTTGTATCTTTGCACTAATCTACAGACGCGGTTAAGCTCAGACTTATCTTTGAGCCTGCTGTTTACAGGACGGCTCCCGGTTCTGTTTTAACTAAGGCTCTGTCTGCCCGTCTGTGTTCATAACGATACAGAAAACTGAAACAGTTCCGATTCATACCAAATAATTTCTCCGCGATCCCAGAACTCATGCACAGACCAGATTGGTGTTTAGATTGATAAAATCATACCTTAGCTTTGCAAGTCCCCGGGAACGCATAGACATATCCCTGAATGCAAGAACCGAAGAGGTGAGGAAATGGGGGAGGGGGGGGGACGTTTTAAATCGTCGTTTCCCGTATGCAGGAGGACGTCCCGAGGGAAGAGGAGGCAGGTGAGAAACAGGTGAATAAGCTGGCTATGGTGACAGGACGATGTTGGCCAGAAAGAGCATCATCCCCGAGGAGTATGTGCTGGCGCGCATCGCCGCGGAGAACCTGCGCAAGCCGCGCGTCCGCGACCGCCTCCCCAAAGCCCGCTTCATCGCCAAGAGCGGGGCCTGCAACCTGGCGCACAAGAACATCCGCGAGCAGGGGCGATTCCTTCAGGACATCTTCACTACCTTGGTGGACCTGAAATGGCGCCACACGCTGGTCATCTTTACCATGTCGTTTCTCTGCAGTTGGCTGCTCTTCGCCATCATGTGGTGGCTGGTGGCCTTTGCCCATGGGGACATCTACGCTTACATGGAGAAGACTGGAACGGAGAAAAGTGGTTTGGAGTCCACGGTTTGTGTGACTAACGTCAGGTAAGAATGCAGTTGGATGAGGCAGGGATTGAAACGGCGTAGGAAAAAAATATGAAACTGTCCTTGCTTTCCTATTACAGTTATTTTTGTTAAAAGTGAAATAAAGCATTTGCTTTAGTACCTTCAGACACAAAGAAGTAAAAAAAAAAAAAAACAACTAATCTGACACATTAAAATCGTTTGAAAGGAAGCTTTATGGATGAGGAATCTCTGAAAATGTGGAGCTTCAATCTCTCTGGCTAGCTTTAAAAATACTGTACTGGTTATTTTAAAAATGGTTATGATTCAGAGGATTCCAGAGTGCCTCCCTCAGAAAAAGCACATATTTAGTTTTCAGTATGAAAAAAAACTGCTGGCCATAGTTCCAGTGTCCACAAGTAAATTCTGAACAACAAAAAATATTGTGTAAATGCTAGTAATATTGTTCCATGACTTCTCTTGCCCATGACATTTTCAGAAATAGTGAGGAAAATGGGGAAAAACTGGTGGAGAGGTGTCTTAGGCTGAAAATCCACTAAAATTGAAATATATAGATACAAGCCCTTCTTTACCAAGAGTATCTTATAAAATAGCTGGTTGCTAGCATTGGATTTCGAAATTAAAAGTTATGCTAAGATGCAGAACTAAAAAAAATAATTTTTAATAGAAATTGGTCCAGGTTTTTCATGGAAGGTATTGTATAGAAGCACCTTAATGCTGTGATTTTTCTTCACAAATTTTAATAGAATAGCAACAAGGCAGTCCTCAGACTGCCTAACTTTTGCTTTTCTCTTGTCATTGAAAGTGTCTCAATGGTAAGTAAAATGAATTTGATTTCACGTGTCCTAAAAACTTATTTTCACATGGCCTCAGAACATTTACATGGGGTAATCTGTCTTAATTTTTGTTGGAAGATGCAAAGAGATCATTTATATCCATTGCAACAATAGTCAGTCTGAAGTGAAACAATGGTAATCGTACTGGAAACGTTGCCAGGACATTTTACATTATCTGAGTAATAGTCCAAATTCGCAGAGTGTACAGAGAGCAAAGTAACTTGAACAAGCACCATTCTGGCCAGGCAGCTGTAAAGAATGAGACCTTTACTGACCCTGAATCTTCTGAACCTGGCATACCATTGCCAGAAGCGGAAGTCCAGACTGTGAACTTGTCCTTGACAGTCCTTCCATTTCCTAAGTCACTGCGTGCCAGCATATCAGGGAGGAATGCACCATTTGTGGGCAGAGATCACACGTCACGGATTCCAGCTCAGATTTTGAGAAGAGAAAATTATACCGAATTGATCCATTGCCTTTATCATCAAATAAATATCATTGTGTCTTGAACTTTTCACAAACGTCTGTCTGAAAGAAACTATAGATGAAAAATATCAGTGATCATCAGCGTACCAGGTGTAAAAGAAACAAAACACTGTTTTTAACAAGTATTTGTAGGCCAAATATCATTATCTATAATATTTCTCCTTAAGAAGTTTCTGGACACTGATATTGGTGAACCAATTTCATACCAAGATAAATTTTTAACAAGCATGCAGTAGATGCTTATAAAAAGAGATAAAAGAAACAAAAACAATAAACCTCGAAAGTAAATGGCAGGTCTTATATACAAGACAAATATATGGGCTTTTCCTGTGAAAAAGAAGTCATGAAACAGTTTATTAAAGACATAGCATCAAAACTGACATCCTTCAATGATTTTTTTAAAAAGAACTTTATAGAGTGAACTGGTTGTTAAAAGCTGTTTTACTGCTAGCTTTTATTTTTCACAAGATGTGTTCTGAAGCACGTTCATTCCCCTGATGCATTTCTGCTGGTATGAACATTCCATTTCCACTATGAGAAATGACATCTCAAATACAGTGAGACAAAGTTGATCTCATCAGCATGACAATTTTTACACTTTTAATTGTGCTTCTTACCTAAAAAAAATTACTTGAAACCTTTAAGGTTAACATCTCACTAATTTTATTTTTAATGCTTTGCTATTATTTATACTTTATCTCAATATTTAGTTTAATCATAACAAACCATACATCATAAAAATTTTTCACCAAAAATGTAAAATCAGAAAAGTCTCCATTCTCTCCCAAAGGGGATTAAAAGAATATTTCTTATTCTTTGCATTTCCTTGCCTTTCAAAAATTCAGTGCCCCACCATGTCATTCAAAATCAGAAACAGCTTATTTATAGTGATGGTTGCTCACCAGTATGTCCAAATAACACTCTACCATTCTCATTTTAGGATCATTTTCTCTTTCATGTGGATGACTTTCCAACGTGAGTCAGAAAATAAACCAACATATTTTCTCTCATTCAGCCTAACTCCCTCTGTACCAGAACAAACAAGCAGCCGAACACTTTCATGTTCTGAGGGTGTTTAATATGACAGGTGTCCATAAAAGGCTGGGTCTTGCACCATGTAATATGCAGAGTTAAATTCTTTCATAAAATAAACAATATATAAAATATGGCACACGAATAATCTCTCAAGCCATTAAAATGAAACATGTGGGAATGTTCACCATCAGCCTGCTCCATGAAGTACATATACGTTATTAGGAATCAGTGATGTATCCAAGCTCCTCCCCTGGGGTCCATTCTTACTCTTTGCGAGTTTTGGATCATACAACACATCTTCTGTGTAGCTAGTGCAAAAAGCACTTATTGTGGTTTTCCATGCTTCTTTTTAGCAACAAAAGGACTAAAAGGGCAATTTTTCACGTTCTGCTGAAAGTTAGTCAAAAAAATCATGTATGCTTACCCCTCATGGTGTTGCACCAAAGGACACTGCATATACTCAGAATTCAAATGTTTAAGCATTTTGCCCACTCATTGTACATTACATTTATAGATAGATAATACTTTGACAGATAGCCTATGCGTGGTTAATCTATAAAATTAGAGAATTTTGAAATTGGCATTAGGGACAAACACAGGACTAAACTTGTTTTTGTTAAGAAGCCATGGCAATGTAGGATATGTGGTTAAGTGAATAAATTAATCTTAAGAATAACCAAATGTGGTGCATCTTAACCAGGGGAACAAATCAAATTTACCTGAGTGCTTTTCATTAAGTTTTGCCCAGGTCGACTTTGAACTTGCCCAATCGGTGTTTACATTGAGATATGGAAGAGACATACAATTTGAAAAACTTCCCAAGAAAATACTGACACTTGTCCACTCTTTCGTTTTGCTTCTTTCAAAAGAGTATTAAACTAGAAGTGACAGAATTCAAATTCTCATTAATTATGTGATCTTGACACAGCCACTTACTAAGCTCTGCCTCAAATTTTTCCTTTAATGGCTTCAGTATCCACTAGAATTAGAGAACAAAATGAGACAATCAATTAAAAAAAAGTTTTCTTTCCAGATGTCAAAATATTCTTTTTATTAAAAATACTAATATTTTTGAGTGATGTGTTCTGTACCACCTTTAAGCACCGTGATTTGTCTGTATAAGGTACACAATAAGTGTTAGCTAATGAATATGATTTTAAGGGTTGTAAATAATAAAAAGTTCATTCATTACTCAATACCTTCCCATATGACTCAAGTCACTGAAACACAGATATGCAATAAATGATAAACCTGGTAGAAAGTTCACCAAGTAAAGTGTGCCTTTGTGAAAGTAATTCACAAAGTAAAATATGCCTATAGATACAAGTATGTATTTATTACTTTAACTTACTCTTTTAATGCTTTCATATAAGTAGGCCCATCATTATGTGATATAGAAAACAATAGAATTGTATCCCAGAGGTCTGGAAGTAGATGTATTCTGATGAGAGAGAGGGAGAGAGAAATTGTTTGTGTTTAGAATCAGACATTTGACAAGTTAGTTACCAAGTGTTTCCAAAAGCATTTGATAGCCTTTGGAGGAAGAAAATGGAAATTTCATCTTGGCATGTCATTTCATTATTCAAAATTTGATCTGATGGCACTGTTTTCTGATATCACTCCTTACAGGTCTTTCACCTCTGCTTTTCTCTTCTCCATTGAAGTTCAAGTGACGATTGGATTTGGAGGGAGAATGATGACGGAGGAATGTCCCTTGGCCATCACAGTTTTGATTCTCCAGAACATTGTGGGTTTGATAATCAACGCAGTCATGTTGGGTTGCATTTTCATGAAAACAGCTCAGGCTCACAGAAGGGCGGAAACCTTAATTTTCAGCCGCCATGCTGTGATTGCTGTTCGAAATGGCAAGCTGTGCTTCATGTTCCGAGTGGGCGACCTAAGGAAAAGCATGATCATTAGTGCCTCAGTGCGCATCCAGGTGGTCAAGAAAACAACCACACCTGAAGGGGAGGTGGTGCCCATTCACCAGCTGGACATTCCTGTTGATAACCCAATTGAGAGCAATAACATTTTTCTGGTAGCGCCTTTGATCATCTGCCATGTGATTGACAAGCGCAGCCCCTTGTATGATATCTCAGCAACTGACCTCACCAACCAAGACTTAGAGGTCATAGTGATTCTTGAAGGAGTGGTCGAAACTACGGGCATTACGACACAAGCCAGAACCTCCTATATCGCTGAGGAGATCCAATGGGGCCATCGCTTTGTGTCCATTGTAACTGAGGAGGAAGGAGTGTATTCTGTGGATTACTCCAAATTTGGCAACACTGTTAAAGTAGCTGCTCCAAGGTGCAGTGCCCGAGAGCTGGATGAGAAGCCTTCCATCCTTATTCAGACACTCCAAAAGAGTGAACTATCCCATCAAAATTCCCTGAGGAAGCGCAATTCCATGAGAAGAAACAATTCTATGAGGAGAAACAACTCTATTCGAAGGAACAACTCATCCCTCATCGTGCCAAAGGTGCAATTTATGACTCCAGAAGGAAATCAAAACACTTCGGAATCATGACAGCAAGACAACCTCAAGAAAGTCTTTTTATCAAGTTGACAGTTTATGCAAAGCACTGTCAGACTATTTCAGAGAGGAAACACAGTAATTTGTCCTTCTATATTTTCATGCACCAGATGATACTCATATTCAAGCAACAGCACTTTCTATGTCAATAAACAGTAACATGCAACATGGAGGATTCATGGCTGACATTTGTTTCATACGTGCAGTATTTGCAGTGATATGCTTATATTATGTATAGAAAACAGTATGTTCTCATTTTTATCCATTTGAAACCCGAGAATTACATTACTTGTAATAGACTTTGAATACAAAAGTTAACCAAGGAATGATTCATTTGAGTTGCTTAAAGGTGAAAACCACAGATTGCTCTGTTTCAATTGGTCAATCTGGAAATGCAAATAGGATAAGGAGCAGAAACCCCAAATTTTACTAGTAACACTTTTTGTACATCAACCAGTATGTTGCCCTCTCCTTTTTCTAGATACTGCACCTGATAAGAAGCCTAAGGCAAAAACTGCTTGTCTGTAGATGCTTCTAAACAGATTCTGTTCAGTCACTTCTTCACAATGACCTTTGCAGCTTTCCTCATTCTCCTGATTTCTTCATTCTCCTGATGGCAGCCTATTGGCGGAACAGGGCAAGGAGCTTTGGAGAAAAGCTAAGAGCGTTCCTGTTTCATTTAGGACTGTATTGAATATTTTATTAAAATATTTTCTTTGTAGTCACTGTAGTTTTGTAATTTCTCTTTCACAATATTAGCCCTGGTCAAAGCTCAAGGGAAGAAAAAAAACGTTTTTAGAGGCATGTGAAAGAGATATCATACAGTGACAATACCTCATAGATCTTCTTGTCTTTGAAATTGGTTATTCCAAGGGCACTATATTTTTTTTTGTTTAAAAAATTTTTTTAATGTTCATTCATTTTTGAGAGACAGAGCATGAGCATGAGCAGGGAAGGGGCAAAGAAAGAGGGACACAGCATCTGAAGTGGGCTCCAGGCTCTGAGCTATCAGCAGAGAGCCCGACCTGGGGCTCAAACCCACAAACTGCAAGATCATGACCTGAGCCGAAGTCAGGTGCTTAACCGACTGAGCCACCCAGGAGCCCCTCATTTTGGTTTTATTTTCTTCCAAGATTTGAAATGTTTCTTAGCTTTTCTATCTGAGCCTGGTATATCACGGAATCTTACAAACTTTTTTCTTCGAATCTTCAACCTCCCATCTTAAAATTATTCTTCCTTCCTTAATTCAGGCCTGGCATACATAGTTTAGCTTTATTTCACTTGCTAAAATGAGATTTTTTTTCTTTAATTAAGGCTTGATTTAATAATCCTGAGCTCCTCTTTCTTCAAGGAAGGGATGAGGGCACAAAGACAAGCACTTCTTTGAGAAGCTCTGGGTTTATTCTATTTCACATCAGAAACATCAGAAAGCTGAACTCTCGTATAGCCTTTAACACAGAGTTGGGGATTTTATTTTACTTTGTTTATGAAAATTTGAAGTAGGCAAGTAATCATGAATATATTAAAATCCTAAATTAAACAAAAGACTCATGATTCTAACCAGATGAATGGAAATCATTTGTTGGGTTACTAAGTTAATCATTTTGGAACAGTTCTGACCACTCCTTTGAACTCCAGACTCATGTAGCAAGCAGGTACCTGAAGCTCCACCTGGTAAACCAATATGCCTTTAAAACGTGCCGAAAACCAAACACTCCATTTCCACTAACTAAATCTACCCCTAACCCCCACTCTTTCTTCCAATCAGGCCAAAACCTGGGAATCATACTTGACACCTCTCTTTCATACCTCACATGGCATCCATTAGCAAAGCTTGTGGGGTCTGCAGTCAAAATACATCCAGAGTAAGACCAGTTTCTCTACCTCTACCACTTACTCTGTTGTCCAAGCTGGGTACTCATTACCCAGTATATATGGATGCAGCTATAGCAATTGTTAGAATATTAAACCATTTTTGAAAAACCATTGCCAAAGAAAAAAATCTATTAATAAGACTTAGCCCAATGGAGGCTTCAGAGGTTGGTATCAGGCTTCATAGCAGTTCTGGTACGGAGGCAGGTCCCCCACTCTCACACCAGAGCAGCTGAGCAACTGAGCAGACTCAGAAGGCAGCTGCCACACCAACAGTTAGAATATGTATAATGCCTGCCTGCTGCCAGATGACAAGCCAATGCTAGCAGAGGTGACAGAGTTTACAGGGTAGGTAGTGTTGGGTATAGTCAGTGGGACTGAAATGCAGGATTTTTGAGTTCAAGCGATACAGAATTCCCTGGCACCGGGGCAAATCTAGCTACAGAGCATGAGCAATTCCCCCAGACCCTTCCAGCTGCAACCAAATGCTAAGTGCCAAACACCTAATGACTATCAGTTCAATGGGGAAGTCAAAGAGTTTGATGGTGCCTCCTATGTCCTATGGTTCAGGCAGGGACATCATTTAGCTGGTGACAGCCACATTAAAGAAAATATCACATTTATAATTCCTAAAACTACGCAGACGTTTTAGAGTATTACAATGATTTGAGAACCTATGTTTGTTAATATATACTTAACTGGCTAAAAAGTGTCAGGAACTATTTAGGTTAGTTTTAGAAAACAGACTCTGTGTGTGTGTGTGTGTGTGTGTGCGTGTGTAATTTTGACTTATGAATTGAATTGAAGTATTATTTTATATTAAATAATTAGAGTCTCCAGTTCTACCCTAGTCTTCATACAGAAGCCACAATATTCTTTTAAATAATACTACATCACACCTCTGCTTAACCTCCCATCACACCTTCCATGCCTTTCCAGTTTTCTAACAATGCGAACCAAAGTCTTTCCCAAAGCCCATAAGCCACTACATCTCATCATTCTTCCCTCAACCATTTCCATTCTCTACCACACTGGCCTTGCTGTTCTTTGAAAAGGAGCCATACATACTTTTCCGTATCATGGGTCTGTTTCTACCTAGAGCATTATCGCCAGAAAGCCTCATGGGCCTCTCCTGTCATTATTTAGTGACTGGAGTGCCATCTCATGTGACAATATAATGTTGCGGTTAAGGAAATAAACTGCAGCCAGAGTCTCTTAATTTAAATTCCAACACTTAGCATCTGTGAGGTCTTGACAAATTAATTTTTTTACCTCATTTTCGCCATGCATAAAAGCAGAATGATTATAGTACCTACCTCATAAAATTTTGTAAAGAGTGAGTTAACGTGTATAAAAGACTTGGAAGAGTTTAATTTGCTTGCCCAGAACAAAAGCTTGAAACGAAATTTCAAGTGCCTTGAAATTAGTTACATTCTTAGTAAATGAGTAACAGTGCATTCCATCTGTTCTCTAGGACAGAGACAAAAGATCTTTGTAGTGCAAAACTGATCTTTTAAATCTGCAGCAGAGATCTTATATCTGCGCACTTCCAGTTATTATGTTTCTTAATTCTTTGATACCTGCCACTTGTTTGTCATCAAATTATATAATGTGTAAAACACTATAATGTGTAAAAGGAAACGTTTTATATACAGAGGCTATTTCTGGTTTTACGTATATATCATTCATTTATTCATCTGGTAATATATTTTCAGTGTCTGACACTTACCATCTGGCAAATATAGCAAAGTGTGTTTCTTTTTATAAAAAAGGACCAGAAATTTATAGGCAAGGTAGGTGTTGATTCTGGTCTTAAGTAATCTTAGATGGAAATCACTGGCTTATGAACCAGAATTACAGAAAAGGGAGGTGCCTGGGTGGCTCAGTTGGTTAAATGTCCAACTCTTAGTTTCAGCTCAGGTCATGATCTCACAGTTCATGAGATCAAGCCCCACATCAGTCTCTGCCCTGATGTCTTGGAACTTGGTTAGGATTCTCTCTCCCCTTCTCTCTGCCTCTCCCCCACTCACGCTTGCTATCTCTCCCAAAATAAATAAATAAACATTTAAAAAAGAATTACAGAAAAGACACTTCCATATCAAAATCAAAGTTGAGACCTACCCCTAGTTACTAAGCAAGCATGGAGACAACAGAAGATCGAGAGCTGCTGCACATATGGCTTTGCTGAGAGCTGCGCGAGAAACCAGAACATTGTTCGTCCTTAGAACTACCATTTTTTCCTGCTTTACCTTATCCCAATATTAGTTTTATTCTACAATTTCTCTTCATTTCCCACTTGGCTCAAGACTTTCTCAGAGTAAAAATCTTGCTTCCCAAGCTATAGACATTTCTAAATACCCCTGGCCAAGTGTTTTGGCACATAAGTGTCTCAGAACCAGCAGTGACTTAAAGAAATGACCTCAGTTCCCAAAGTATAACTCCCAGAGAAGTTACTAGCCATTTAGTCAACACAAGGCAGTATTCTTTCTCCTCCATTGATATGAATCATTTTTGTTGTTGTTGTTTAATAATTTGGCATTTAAGAAGCAAGAAGTTTCCTCTTTAAAAGTAAATTAATTATAAATAAAGAAGAATGACAAGTTATCTACGTCTCTTGGGGTTCCTACTCCCAACTTTTGTCGTTTTCAGCATGTCGAAGGTAGAGGCAGATCTGAAATTAGTGTCTCTAAGGACCAGTGCATTAAAATAACCAAAACAAATCCTACAGGCTGTTTAAGAGGAAACCCAAGGGCCATGCTCTTCCCATGATCTTTACGCACAATTCTCATCAATGGTGATGGGAATTTCCCCACAGACCTAGGAAGGAAGTGACTCTAATTACGCCCCTTGATAATTTACTGCACAGATTCAAGTTTAAGTTCATGAAAATTTTAATCAGCCTTTAACTTCAGATCAAAATATCACATTGGAGCCAAATTTCATGTCAGATCATTCACGTCTTCATTAGTACTCTTTTTTATTGTTGTCCTAGTTCTCATGAAGATTTTCTTGGCAGTACTATATGACACCCTTCCCCCCAACTCTAATACTCTCTGGGGTAATTTAAATGAAACTATTACTTTGCACAGTGTTTATTTTAATCACTTGAGAAAACAAAAATATTAAGGCTGGATTTCTACATCCTATTGGATTACTTTGGTTTGAATTAAATAAATATTGAAAATGTAGAGGATAAAATAGTTATCTGTAAAAGTGAAGTTAAAATAGACTTTTCATTGAAAAAGAAAGCTTCAATTGTTTATCATTGACTGTTGATAAAAGCTCACATTCTTTAAACATGACACTCAAGGCCCTTTGTGGTCTGATTCCAACAAATCTTTCCTTCCTCTTGCAGCTTCCATTCTCAACCCTGTCCCCCTCCTCAACACATTATACTGTTTCAAGTTTATTGAATGCTTCATTAAGTCTCTCACAAAAGTCTGCAAATCTCTGAGGTTGATATCTGTGTACTATTAGGTGCTTACCCAAAGGATACAAAAATACAGATTCAAAGGAGTATATGCACCCCAATGTTTATAGCAGCATTACCAAAAATTGCCAAACTATGGAGAGAGCCCTAATGTCCATCGATTAATGAATGAATAAAGAAGAGGAGGTATATATACACAATGGAATATGATTCAGCCATCAAAAAGAATGAAATCTTGCCATTTGCAGCAACATGGATGGAGCAAGAATATATTATGCTAAGCAAAATAAGTCAGTCAGAGAAAAACAAATACCATATGATTTCACTCACATGTGGAATTTAAGAAACACAACAGATGAACATATGGGAAGGTGGGAAGAGAGAAGAGATGGAAACAAACCACAAGAAACTCTTCATAATAGAGAATAAATTGAAGGTTGATGGAGGGAGGTGGATGGGTGGTGGGCTGGGTGGGTGATGGGTTAATTAAGGAGGGTACTTGATTAAAAGTCTGAGTGTCGTATGGAAGTGATGAATCACTGAATTCTACTCCTGAAACCAATATTGCACTGTACATTAACTAGCTGAAATATAAATTTTTTAAATGTTCAAATAATTAACTAAATAAATAATAAGATTTTGAGCTTATATTTCTCCACCTTCTTTTTCCTTCCCATGGACCAGATACATATGTGGTGGAAATCAGCTTTCACCAGGCTAATGATGACAGAACCGAAGGGGCAAAAAGATGGAAAAAACCTGTGACACTGAATGACTTTGTGGAATAGAGTCACACTAGCCTGGATTATCAACCTCTAGACAATTAGTTACATGAGAAATAAAGAAATATATATGTAATTTTAGTGAGAGTCTTTTTTTAGTTTTTCAAAATTTGCTTGTTTGTATATTTTACTACTACACCCAAGCTTAGCTTTTATCCTAAATAATATAATGCTAAATTAGATCAAATGGACTCATAACCCACAGACAAGCAAAAGACATTTGCCACCATCATATGCTACAAAAGGCTCATATCTATCATTTATATAGAACTTTTACAAATCAATAAAAAATACAAACAACCAAGTATAAATAATTGGCAAGCAACTTGAAAAAGCATATCACAAAAGAGAGACTCTAAAATGGCAACATATATATCAAAACATGTGCAATTTCACTAGTAACCAAAAATGCACATGATAACCACAATGCAACACCATTTTATACCACCAGAAATTTTAAGAAGATTTAATCTGAAATTAAAATTTCAGAAAATTTAACCTGAAAAAAGCTAAAAGCAAATGTTAGAGGCCAAATGGTCATTATGTAACAATAAAAGGGTCAATACATCAAGAAGACATAACAACTGTAAATATTTATGTGCCCAATATTGGGTATATAAGTTTATAATATATAAATATAATATAAATATATAATACATAAAGTTACAACAGTCAAAGCTAAAAGGAGAAATAAACAGAATTATAATAATGGTTGGAAACTTTGATATCCCACTCTCAACAATGGATAGATCATACAGGCTGAGAACCAATAAGGAAACAACATTTGATCACCACAGACCTAAGCCATATACAGAACATTCTATTCAACAACAGCAGTACGCATTCTTCTCAAGCATACATTGAACATTTTCTAGGATAATCTGTATGTTAGGTCACAAAACAAGTCTTAGTAAGTTAAAGATTGAAATCATAGCAAGTATCTTTTCTTATCACAATAGCATGAAAATAGAAATAAAAAGAGGAAAACTGAAAAATTCACAAACACATGGAAATTAAACAACACTCTCCCAAACAACTAGTGGATCAAAGAAGAAATTAAAGACCAAATAAAAGTTTGGTTTTTAATTTAAAAAATTTAATGTTTATATTTGAAAGACAGAGAGAGACAGAGCATGAGGTGGGGAGGGGCAGAGAGAGAGAGAGAGAGAGAAACACAGAATCTGAAGCAGGCTCCAGGCTCTGAGCTTTTAGTACAGAGCCTGACATGGGGCTTGAACTCACAAGCCATAAGATCATGACCTGAGCAGAAGTCGGACACTTAACCAACTTAACCAACCAGGTGCCCCAGAAATAAGTTTCTTGAGAAAAATGAAAATGGAAATACCAGAAATTATAAGATATAGCAAAAGCAGTTGTAAGAGGGAAGTTCATAGCAATAAACATCTATATTAAGAAGCAAGAAGGTTCCAAATAAACAACCTAATTCTACCCCTTCAGGACCTAGAAAAAGGAAAACAAACTGAGTCCAAAGTAAGCAGAAGAAAGTAAATAATAAAGATTAGAAGCAAAATAAATAAAAATAGAGAACAGAAAAGCAATAGAAAAGATAAACCAAACCAAGAGTCAGTTCTTTGAAAAGATGAACAAAAGTGATAAACCCTTAGCCAGACTAACCAAGGAAAAAAGAGAAAGGACCCAAATTAACAAAACTATAAATGCAAGAGAAAACATTAGAAGTGATACCACGGAAAATCAAGTATCAGAAGAGGCCACTATGAAAAACTATATACCAACAAACTGGACAACCTGGAAGTAATGGAAAAATTTTTAGAAATATACAAGTTATTGGGCCACCTGGGTAACTCAATCGATTGAGTGTCTGACTCTCGACTTCAGTTCATATTATGATCCCAGGATTGCAGGACTGAGCCTCGCATTGGGATCCACACTGAGAGTGGAGTCTGCTTAACATTCTCTCTCTCCCTCTCTTTGCCCCTCTCCTCCACTCGTGCTCTCTCAAATATATATATATATATATTTGATATATATATATCAAAGTATATATATATATACTTATATATATATATACTTATCAATACTGAATCAGGAAGAAATAAAAAATCTAAATACAAATTACTAGTAGAGAGATTGAATCAGTAATCAAAAATCTCTCAACAAAGAAAAATCCAGCACCAAATGACTTCACTGGTGAATTTTAGCAAATATTAAAAAATTAACACCACTCATTCTCAAACTCTTCCAAAGAATCAAAAAGGAGAGAACATTCTAAAATTCATTTTCTGGGGCACCTGGGGGTGACTGAGCTGGTTAAGCTTCAGACTCTCCATTTCAGCTCAGTTCATGATCTCACTGTTTCATGAGTTTGAGCCCTGCATCAGGCTCTGTGCTGACAGTGAGGAGCCTGGTTGGGATTCTCTCTCTCCCTCTCTCCCTGACTCTCTCCCTCTCCCTGACTCTCCCCCTCTCATGCTGTCTCTGTCTCTTTCAAAATAAATAAATAAATTTTTAAAAAATTAAAATTCATTTTCCAAAGCCAGCATTATCCTAATATCAAAACCAAAAAAGGACTCTCTAGAGAAGAAAAGTATAAGCCAATATCCTTGATGAATGTAGATGCAAAAGTTATCAACAAAATACAAGCAAACTGAATTCAGCAGCACACCAGAAGGATCATTCACCATGATCAAGTAGGATTTGTCCCCTGGATGCAAGAATGGTTCAACATGCATGAGTCAATCAATGTGATACATCAAATTAATAACAAAGAAAGAAAAGAATCATATGATTAACTCAATAAACAGAGAAAAAGCATTTGAAAAACTTCAACATTCATTCATGATAAAAACTCAACAAATTAGGCATAGAAGGAACATATCGCAACATAATAAAGGCCATATGACAAGTCCACAGCTAACATCATACTCAACAGTGAAAGGTTGAAAGCTTTTCTTCTACGATCAGGGAGAAGACAAAGGTACTGTTACCACTCCTATTTAACATAGTACTGGAAGTCCTAGCTAGAACAATCAGGAAAGAAAAAGAAACAAAATGTATCAGAATTGGAAAAGAAATAAAACTGTCACTATTAGAAGACAAAATGATTTTATATAGAAAAAAATCTTTAAAAATGTTTGTATAGAAAAAATCCATATGTAAAGAATATCTTTATATATAAAAATCTTAAGTCTCAACCAATAAACAACAAAAAACACCTGTTAAACGTAGCCATGACTTCCATAAAGTTGCAGGATACAAAATTAACGTACAAAAATCAATGGCATTTCTATATACTGACAACAAAATTTCCAAAAAAGAAATCAAGAAATTGAATCAATTTACAAATATCATAAAAAAATAAAATACTGAGAAATAAATTTAACTAAAGAGGTGAAAAATATCTATCTTGAAAACCACAAGACACGATAAAAGAAATTGAAGAAGACACAAATAAAGGGAAAGGTATCCTGTGTTCATGGATTGGAAGAATTAATATAAAAATGTCGATACTACAGAAAACCATGTGTAGCGGCGCCTGGGTGGCTTAGTCGGTTAAGCGTCCGACTTTCGCTTAGGTCATGATCTCGCGGTTCGTGGGTTCGAGCCCCGCGTCGGGCTCTGTGCTGACTGCCAGCTCAGAGCCTGGAGCCTGTTTCAGACTGTGACTCCCTCTCTCTCTGACCCTCCCCTGCTCACGCTGTCTCTCTCTCTCTCTCTCTCCTAGAAATAAATAAAACATTAAAAAATATTTAAAAAAAAAATGTGTAGATTCAATGCATTCCCTATCAAGATTCCAATGGCAATAGTTACAGATTTTTTTTTAAAAATTCCTAATATGGAACCACAAAAGGTCCTGCATAGCCAAAGAAATCCTGAAAAAAAAAAAAGACAAAGTAGGAGGTATCATTCTTCCTGATATCAAGCTTTACTATAAAGTTCTAGTCACCAAAACAATATTACACTAGCATAAAAACAGAAAAATAGACAAATGGAACAGAATCAAGAACCCAGAAATAAACCCACTATAAACCCAGTCAACTAATGTTTGAAAAGCACCCAAGAATTCTCATTGGAGAAAAGACAGACTTTTCAGTAAATAGTTCTGAGATAATTGGATAGTCACATGTAAAATAATGAAACTGGACCCATTCCTATACCACTCACAAAAATTGACTCAAAATGAATTAAATACTTGAAGTAAGAGATGAAACCATGAGACTCTTAGAAGAAAACATAGGAATAAAGTTTCTTGACATGGGTCTTTGTAAAGATTTTTTTGGGTATGACACCTAAAGCATAAGCAACAAAATAAAAAATAAACAAGTAGGGCCACACAAAACTAAAAAGCTTTTGCACAGAAAAAAAAAAACCATCAACAAAGTGAAAAGACAACCTACAAAATGGGAAAAGTATACACAAATCATATATCTGATAAGAGGTTATATCCAAAATATATGAAGACCTCATATAGCTCAAAAGAAAACAAATAACCCAATTTTTAAAAATGAGAAACACACCTGAAAAGATATTTCTCCAAAGAAGATATACAAAAAATCAACAGGTACATGAAAAGATGCTCAACATCACTAGTCATTAGAGAAATGAAAATTAAAATCACAATGAGATTTCACCTCACATATTTTAGAACAGCCATCATCAAAATGATAAGAGATAATAAATGCTGGAGTAGATGTACAGAAAAGGAAACCCTCATGCACTGTTGGTAGGGTTGTAAATTGGTGCAGCCACTATGGAAAACAGTAGAAGGATCCTCAAAAAATTAAAAATAGAACTACCATGTGATCCAGCAATTCTACTTCTGGAAATATATTCGAAGGTGGTGAAAATACTAACTCGAAAAGATATCTGCACCTCCATGTTCAAAAAGCATTATTTATAATAGACAAGACATGGAAACAACCTAAATGTCCAATGATGGATGAATGGGTAAAGAAGTTTTGATATATATATTCAATAGAACAGTATTTAGCCATAGAAAATGAGGAAATGCTACCATTTATGACAACATTGATGGACCTTGAAGGCATTATGCTCAGTGAATGAGTCAGACAGAGAAAGATGGCATGATCTTATTTATATATGGAATCTTTAAAACATAAGAAAACAAATTCCTAGAAAAAGAGGAACTTAAAAGAATTTAAGCATGTAAAATACATTGAAGAGAAAAAGAATGAGAGGCAAAAAATGAATCCCTTAAAACGAATCAACATTGATAGAATTCTACTTTTCTGATTATGTGGTAAATGCACTAGATTTTCCTAGACTGACTATCAAAAGATCCTATAAAATTAATGTTTTTTAAAATGCACTTAACTCCATTAGTATAATCTACTAGATTTACAGTAGATTATATGACTGGAGCCTGAATATTATCATTCATTTAACTATTATTTATTTATCAGTTACTCAGTGTCAGACACTGTGTTAAACTGTGGGAACACAAATGATAATGAAATCATCACAAGGTGCTTACCGTCTAACAGATTATATTTAATTATATTATTGCTATGTTATTGTATATATGATACATACTATACATGTATCATACATGCATTATATATGCATAATATGTAACTTTACATGACATATTTAACATAGAATACATATGACATAAAAGACACATATTGTATATGTATTATAATGCTATATAGTATATATAGTTGTACGTTGTAACTATATCATATAAACAATTATATATAATTACAATATAGCAATTATTTATTTTATGTAACATATTTCATATAGGGTTATTTTGAGAATTTAGAAAGAATTTATGTTCAGCACAGTTTATGTCCTCAATGAATCATTTTTTTAAATGTTTATTTATCTTGAGAGAGAGTGCACACATATGCACGTGCACAAGCAGGGGAAGAGCAGAGGGAGAGGGAGAGAGAGAATCTTAACCAGGCTCCACACTCAACATGGGGCTCAAGGCAGGACTCCATCTCACAGCCATGAGGTCATGACCCGAGCTGAAGTCAAGAGTCAAACACTTAACTGACTGAGCCACCCAGGTGCCCCAGACCTCAACGAATCTTAAGCATATCATTATAATTACTATTATTTTGGTAGCAGTAGGAATGGCATGGTGGTACTCCCATAGTAGTGTTAACCAAAGGGTAGAAGAGAAAAAGACTCTCCAGCAGAAAAGGCACTACGAAACCATGAAAAGGGAAGAACAATAGATTTATTCTAGAACATCTTCTTAAAGCCTCTTAAAATAACCACTGTGATTGCACAGGAATATGATGAAGGGTGCATCCCATCTTCCACCAAAGACACTGAAAATTGCCACTCGGCCATCAGCTCCTAAAGTCCCTCCTTCTCCCCAAATTGTGTGTCTAATTCCACAAACATACATATCTTAGACTGAGTGTTTAAAGGCAGAGAAGGAAATAGAGAGGCTATCAAAACTCTCATCTCGTATTAATCTCCTTCTTTATTCAAAAGTAACAGTCACATACAGAGGTTAAGTGGCTTAGGATCAGAGAATCATGAAAACACTGAGTAGGATATTTAAGAGAATGAGTAGGATGTTTAAGGCAAAATGATAAGCCATGCCTAAAGCTGGTCCTCCTGTCACTGACATAAGAAAACAAAACAAAACGAAATTTAAATCAGAATTAATGTACTACAACCCCATAAATGAGAGATCTTTTTATCAGTGGGAGAGAAACCTCAAGGAATCCCTGGAAAATGTGGGAGTTTCTGGGAAAATCAGTCAGACCGGAGTCATACTACCCAGATTCACCCAAGTGAAGGTAGTTTTGCAACAAAAGTCAGGAAATATCCAAAGTTCAGAGACAGTTGGGGCTGGGAACAGAAGCAGGAACAGACAGTGTTATGGGGACAGTGCAGGGCCGTGCAGATGCGTGATACTCTGCAGACAGACAATGTTTGGTATGCAAGTAATTAGGCACCCGTTACCTGCGGTTTCTAGTGAGGCCACAGGAGGTTTGGGCCTGTGGATAACTTGGACCATCACAAGTGATACGGAGAGAAAGAAGAGGATCTTTTTAATCTAAGGATTAAAAGTTTTATTCAATGCCCTTTGAAGTTTCCTAACATTTGGTCACAATTTATGTTTAAAGATTATGCATGTTGATATACTTTATGACAGACCACAATTTTGGCATTTTCTAAAGGAATCACATTTGATACAGACATTAAATCTTTTCAAACCATCACCGAGGAACGTAACTCAAGTTACTATATTTCCATTTTAGTAACTCAAGTTACTATATTTCCATTAGGCAGAAAGGATTTTTGGTGTACCTTTGTTCTTTGCAGTTGAATGGTATTGCCCTGCATTCTGGAGAAATTGTGAGATGATTTCAAAACTAAAACTAAGTTGTCCAGGACACTGCAGTAGCCATGGACATGTGTATCATAATAGAAGCAATGTACAGAGAAACTCATATAGAGAGCTTAGTCTGGAATGCTGGAATGGCAAATATCATAAATATAACAAAGAACAAGTGTTCAGTTAACACATGGAATTTATCAAATTTAAATAAAATTTCTGGCATTTGAATCAAAGATTTTCTGTGTGTTTATTCAAAATAAAATTATTTTGTCCCTGATTTCCTTTTGCAAATCACCAGTAAAGTCAATTGTATTTCACTGGGGGAAATTGTGACTCTTTTCTCTTTTTACCTTACTGGAGATATTTCAAACATATGCAGAAGTGCAGAGAATGAACTATACTTATTCATCAGCCACCTCAGTAATGACCAACTCAGGACCAATCATGTTTCTTCTTTTACCTCCCTATGCTTACTTGTCTCCTCTCATTGTTTGAAGGACTCCAGCATCATATACTTTTATCTACAAATATTTTTACTACATATCTAAAAAGACAAAGAGGGCGCCTGCATGGCTCAGTAGGCTAAGTGTCTGACTTGATTTTGGCTCAGGTAATGATTTCACTGTTCATGAATTCCTCACAGACAGCATGTAGCCTGTTGGGGTTCCCTCTCTCTCTCTCTTTCTCTCTCTCAAAAATAAATAAATAAACTTTAAAAAGATATGGAATCTTTACAAACAATCATCACACCCAGAAGAAAACTAACAACAATCTCTTCATGTCATCTGTATCCTCCAAAATTAGTATTGCTACAGCCAGGGTAATGCTTATCCTCAGTGGCAATTAGAAATAAAAACTGGCAGAAAAGAAAAGTTTATATATATCCAATAACACTACAAGGTAGCAACAAAAAGATTAGAATTATTAAGCAGGGTATAGAATATCTAGCCCATCAAGAGACCATAAGTGGTAGAGACTAGTCAACGAGGGGTGCCTGGGCGGCTCAGTTGGTTAAGCATCTGACTCTTGACTTCAGCTCAAGTCATGATCAAGCGGTTCATGAGATGCAGCCCCACATCAGATCGCATGCTGACAGCACAGGGTCTGGGATGCTCTCTCCCTCCTCTCTCTCTGCCTCTCCCCCCACTCCCACGCTTTCTCTTTCTGGGTCTCAAAATAAATAAATAAACATAAAAAGAGACTAAACAAATTCAGTTAAGGTCAAGAATACAAAAAATAAACAAATACATACAACAGAGTATGGGAAATGGCAGATCATGATCTCACATTCATGAGTTCAAACCCCACACTGGGCTCTGTGCTGACAGCTCAGAACCTGGAGCGTGCTTTGGATTCTGTGTCTTCCTCTCTCTCTGTCCCTCCCCTTCTCACACTTTGTCTCTCTGTGTCTCTCAAAAAATAAAATAAAAATAATTTTTAATGATTTTAAAAAACAGTGCTTCTACTTTATGAAAACTATAAAGTAGATGGTTTGTTGGATGATACAGAGAAAGGAGCGGCACGAAGATCATACTGAAAGAAATTGTAGTAGCCTAGGCAACAGGTAATGAGGGCTTAAACTAGGATTACAGTAGGAAGAATGTAAAAAGAGTCAGATGCACAGGACATTGTAGGAGAGGAAAACTATGAAATTTTGAAGCTGTTTTATTGAGAAGACAAGGGTCAACAAGGGATCAAAGAAGAGTATGATCTATGTTGTTCTTTTCATCATCTGAAAGATCCAGGATGAGGAGCAGCACGTGTGTGTGTGTTTGTGTGTGTGTGTGTATGTGTACGCACATGTGTGTTTATGTATGTATCTGGAAGGCGTCTGCATAGACAACTCAGATTACACCACAGAAGTGGATATTCCTGCCAGGGAAGAGAAGAGAGAAAATGCTAAATGGAGCCAGGAAGAAAACTTGCCAAACTTTACTTAGGAAGAGGGGAAAGTCTGTAAAAAAAGATAGAGAAGTATAAGAAAGGCAGGAGAAAACCTGGGAAAGGGTCACAAAAGCCCTAAAATAGAAGAAGTCCCCAAAGGATGGGAATGAGCAGTAGTATCGAAGTGACAGAGGAAGTTAAGAAAATAAATCTCTTTAAGTCATTATGGTCATTTCCAAATCGTATTTTAAGGTGATTCAATATCCTGATTTGACCCAGATATATATGACTCAAGAGGCTCATCAGAGATTCCATACAGGTATTGATGAACTGCTATCAAACACTTGGGAATTTCCATGTTAAGTCAATCAGTTCCATATTAGCAGCCAAAGATAGACTGGTGCTTCTCAGATGTTCAAGCATTTCCTCACAGCTCAGAGCTTAAACCCCCTTTCCCAAGGCAACCTCCAGTTTTCAGAGTTTCAGATGCTTTCTGGGCTGTTCTAACGTGTTACGCATCTCATGGAGTCTAAAAGTGGTGGGAGTAGATACATGAAACAGATTACGTTTTCTCCAAGCACTGTCTTATGTATACCATGTCAATTTTCCCTTTCTGGTGGGGAAGAAGATCTTGTAACAAATTTTGGCACAACTTCCGAAAAACTTTGTCCATTTAAAAATTCCAATCACGTATCAGATTAATAACTTCTATTCTCCTGTCACTAGAAAGGCTTGTAGCCCTGGGGACTGGAAATAAGTGGATGTGGCTGCTCTTTTTATCTTCCTCCCTCTCCCTCATTTTAGAGAAATGGTCTATCATGAGGACATCTCCTGCCTCTTCCTTTTGGCATCATGGTATTGGGGAGATAAGAGGGAGTAAGCGATACAGTAGAAAAATATGTAACTGGTGCACAGAATGTTTTCCATGTGTTGCTAGTGGCCTCCGCCAGCGTCATGGTCTCTTTTAACAGGATGTGTGTGTATTTTTCTTGGGGTGATTATAGCTTCACCATTATATTACTGAGTGCCCCCTTCAGTGAGGAGTTTCCCAGTCTTCATTCATCTTTTGCTGGTGGCCATGCCCTCACTGCCTCTGTATTAGTTATCTGTTGCTATGTAACTTAATAGCCTGAAGCAAGATACATTTATTATCTCAAAGTTTCTGAGGTTCAGAAATCCAGGCATGGCTTCTTCCATGTCCTCTGCTTCAAAGTTTCTAATGAGGCCCAAATAACTTTCACCTGAACACTTGGCTGGAAAGCGATTTGCTTATGAGCTCATGTGGATGTGGGTAGATTTAGATCCTTATGACCTATTGGATTGAGAGCCTCATTTCCTGGCTGATTGCTGGCCAGTAGCCACTCTCAGTTCCTTGTCACATGGGCCTCTTAACATGGTTGCATGCTTTGGTGAAGCAATAAAGAGAGTCAGATAGCAAGACATAAAGTACAACCTTACTAATAAAATCCTGAAAGCCATTACCTTTGCCATATTCTATTAGTTAGAAGTCACAGGGTGTGAATATTAGGAGACCAAGATCATTGGAGGCCATTTTAAAAGCAACCTGCCATAGACGTTTGGACCACCCTCTTCCTCCTACCCACCCTCTATCCCTAACTCCTTCACTTGGAGTCTCAGAAAGAACTGAGTTCCAGTCTTGCATCCTGCAAAAGCCACAGATAATCTGTCTGGGGTAAGGGGTTGCTCTCATTTTCCCAGAGACATTCTACCACAATATCTTCACTCCACTGTCACAGTCAATTCTAGCAAACCTTATGCTTTCAGACTTCTCTAAGCAATGAGACTAAGCATTCATATAGGCCTTGAAAACTCCAGGGAGCAGGAGTAAAACTGCCAGAAAGTCACTCATGTGCCCCATGCTGAAAGGCCCACAATTTAGCAAACATCCATCCAGAGAACAAGGTGGCAGGCTTCACACTTTATAGATTTTTTGAGGGATTCTCTTGGATCCCTGTCTCATAGAGAACAGGAGGAAAAGCCACAGAACCCCCACTAACATGTGATGTTAGCCCCATTTCCCTCTTCCCACAATCGTCTTACATAGGCACAGAAAGTGCAGACAGGTTTGAGACTGACTGGTGGTGGGAGGTGGGTTCTGTCGTCTCTTGTAAATGCTAGAAGTGGGGGGTGAAGAGGCTATGTGATTCCCACCATTCAATAGGACATGTGGTAGGTAGCATTCTTGGACCTCACTGTTGAGCCCCAGTTGCCAATTCTGGGAAAAGAGAAAGTCCCTCTAATCATCATCTTATACATACAAGACTGAGAAAAGCTTTAGGTGGGCACTTCCTAAAGTCTTCCCCAAACCATCCGCCTAGAATCCAAGACGCTTGTAGCTGATCTGAGTACTGGTTCTATTTCATGTGAATCCTACCACACCACATCTATTTTTATTTTATTTTTTTATTGAGACAGAAACAGAGCATGAGTGGGGAAGGGGCAGAGAGAGAGGGAGACACAGAATCTGAAGCGGGCTCCAGGCTCTGAGCTGTCAGGAGAGAGCCTGATGCGGGGCTCGAACTCATGGACCACGAGATCATGGCCTGAGCCAAAGTCGGATACTTAACCAACTGAGCTACCCAGGCACCCCAGCTTTTTTTTATAGTGGTCACTTTGTCTATTGTTTTAGTTTAAAATTTGCACTCTCATTCATTCTCTCTCTATTTCACTAAAGAGAGGCAACTTCATCTACTTCCAAAACCTCAATTATTTGATGACACTAGAATCTGAGCCTTGATCGCATCTCTATTTTTGCTTCCTTAGTGCCTATTAGCATAGCGGCACCTGAAGTTTCCTTAAAAATGCCAAGTTATTTTTCTCATCTTTCAGAGAAGGATAAGGAATTATAGGTTCTTTGAAAATTAAGATTAAAAGGAACCTCTGAGGTTATATAAGGGAACTCTCTTTGCTCTTTCGATGAGCATCCTAAAGGTCAAGTCATTTAGGAGAGGATCAAACCAATTCACCTGGCTTTCAGTATTCTGCCTTCTCCACTGAGTAATAATATAGGTGTTTGGGGGGCAGATGATGGCAGAAATATCAAAATCACACCACATTTATCAAAATTATAGGTTTCACACGTATTAAACTATTTAAATTACACCATATATACAATGTGATTTTAACTGAATTGCTACATTTTTTAAACTAACTTGAAAAGAGGTCCTAACTTTGCATATCATAAATGAATTGTGCTACTATGTTTTATGAGCATTGAAATCTGACCACATATACATATATACAATGCTTACCGAAAGTACTTGCTTCTCCACTTATGGTGCTTAGTGACCCATGTTGGGAGTTAGAGGGCAATTGAATCTTCCAGAATCTGGGAAATGGAACTTTTCTATTGCATCTGCCAAAAGGAAGACTCCATTTTAGCTAATAAGAAGTTTGTATTAATTCAGCATTTGGATAATGTCCAAAGTCAGTTGCAATAAATCTTGATAACTACAGCTCATTTCAAGCCAGAGCCAGGCAGTTTGTTTACTTTAAACGCTTGCTCGATGGCTTACTCCCCTGGGAAAATGACCTTGTTTTCATCTCAGGCCCAAGGGAAGCTTCTTATACTGTGGAATCTTATTCTAGAACACGTCTGGAAAGACAAAATTGCAGCCTGTACTCAGCTAGCATCATTCACTGCAATAGAGAGGGTTTTTTTGAAAAATAAAAGCAGGAAGATTAAAAAATTTTAACCCTTCCTCCCTCCGTGCCCCCACCACCAGTCTGAAATCCCAGCTGAGAGCTGCTGACCTACATTACTGCATTCCCTTTCCTCTCCAGTGCACCGCAGATGATAGAGGTCACAACCCCCTTGAAAGGAAACTCAGGTGATACTACGGGTCCTGAGTGGGTGTGAAGCAACGTGAGAGGTAAGCCTCCTGCAGACAACGTGGATATCTGGGAAGGGCAGAAAGCAAATTTGCATTGATCTTCCGTAAACGTGGAACCTGCTGTCACCCTAGGACACCCTTCGTATCTCCCTCCTCAGCACACTAACAACTAAGCAGGTATTTGCTTTGCTTGCCTGTGGTTAGGAAGCTGGCCTCTCTTACACACACTTCTAATTTGTAAATTCACCTTGGGCGATAACATCTTATGCTATCTTATTCACTGACACAAATCTCTGCGTTAGTTTTATTTTACTTTTTCTTAGACACCTTGCTGAGGGAAAAAAAAACCTACAGACAAGGAGTTTTGTAGCTAGAAATGAAACATCAGAGGGAAAATTTTAGAGCATCTGACTTCACTTTCTTAAAAGGCTTTGGAGGAGAGTTATAAAAACATGGATGTAAGCCATGATCTCAACAACTCCAGAAATTCTTATGTGTAGAGAGTGAGGAAGGGGGAAGGAAAGACAAGATGAGAAAAGAGGGACAAAGGTACATAAGAAAGAGTGAAAACAAAATTAGACTAGGTCACTGCCTTACCTAGGCCATACCCACCAGGCCATTGAGTTTACCCACTGTAAATCATCACTCGTTTCTGGAGCAAGCCTTCCACTGCTGGTTCCTGCAAATACAGTCCTGTCCGCCATCTGAGGTCATGCAAAAGTCATGCTGCCCAGCACACTGACCAAAGATACATGAAGACTGCAACAGCTTATCTAGAAGCATGAGAACAGACACCATGGTGGAAATGCCGAGATGACTCGACGTGGGTATCAGGTGAAGCAGCCTAGGCTGGAGGATGGCACCCTGTGCAAGAGAATCTGTCAGGGATGATAGGCCAGCTGCTGCTTCTGTTGGTGTCACCTACAGGGAAGAGGTGGAAACGGGAGAATGGAGGGTGAGATGCAACCACCTATAGCTGCGTGCCCAGACTCCTAGACAGGCCTCCCTAATCACTCTTCAGACCTCCAGAACACACACTCCAAACAGAAACCCAGGCCTAAATAGGAAACAGATCCTCTAGTGCTCCATTCTCTTGGAAAATTTACTCCAGACACCCTGACTGGAAGACTAATCAGGGGGAAAAATCAATACAAGTCCCATCTCCTAATGATCAAAAGAAAAAGCAGTGATTTACCCATATAAAAAGTAGAGCACATTTCCAACTACATCTGGTAGGCCAAAAGGCAGGTGGAGTTTTCGTGGTAAAACAGATTTTCAGAAGTAAGTGTTGTCCTACTTCATATTCTATATTCACGCCATTCAGTGTTTATTAATGTTAAGACACAAATAAGTAATACTTTATTTTAAAATTTTTTTAATGTTTTTTATTTATTTTTGAGAGTCAGAGAGAGACAGCGCAAGCAGGGGAGGGTCAGAGAGAGAGGCAGACACAGAATCTGAAGCAGGCTCCAGGCTCTGAGCTGTCAGCACAGAGCCCGATGCAGGGCTCGAACCCACGAACCATGAGATCATGACTTGAGCTGAAGTCGGACGCTTAACCGACTGAGCCACCCAGGTGCCCCAGTAATACTTTATTCTAAAAAATAACTTTCTTAGGTGCCTGGATGGATCAGTCAGTTGGGTGTCTGACTTTGGCTCAGGTCATGATCTTGCAGTCTGTGAGTTCGAGCCCCACATTGGACTCTGTGCTGACTCAGAGCCTGGAACCTGCTTTGGATTCTGTGTCTACCTCTCTCTCTATCCCTCTCCTGCTCACTCTCTGTCACTCTCTCTCAAAAACAGATAAACATTAAAAAAATTTTTAAATAGCTTCTTTACTGAGCTACCCAAATTCTTTCAAGGTCTCGGCAACGCACTTAATGCCTTATGATTTGCCAACTGATAGGTGAGATATCAAATAAGGTTTGGCAAGGACCTAACCAGGAATCTATCATGTAAGCCATGATTGTGTCTACTTATCAAGTAATAGCAGAAGACAGCAGACTGCCTTTATTTCAAATTTCATAATCCTTGAAAACTAGAAGCTCAATAAAAGAAGTTTGCACTTAAGCAATTTTTAAAAACATATTTTGCTGTTGACATTAATGCAAGAGAGACTCTTCCAAATATCTAGACTGTATAACTTGACATAGAAAGTATAGGCCAGCAGCTTCACCTATAGTTTGTAATACAGAAAGAGAGCAGATAAGTGTACTGGGGAGGTATTTTCTAAGATACTACTATTAGTACAGGTACAGCTTCCTCAGAGAGAGACAAAGAACAGGAGGCAATGACTCTCATGGTGATATACTCAGTTTTAAGGAAAATTAACTGATAAAAATAAAGATTTATGAAACAACAGAGTTTAGGGTGATCACTCATGTTACAAACACAGTCCCACACGGTGACATCAGCAAAATGGCAGACTAGGAACCACCAGGCCCTCCTTCTTCACAGAGAAACTGAGTTGACAAATATATACAGACAAAAATAATGCTGTGACTTCTAGAGACCTGTTGAGAAGGTTCAGCACCAAGGCCAATGTAAAACCAAAAAGGGATTGCAGGAAAATGAGTAGAAATTTTGCAAGTTTTGCACATCACTCTACACCTCCCTCCCAATGAGCTATAATGCTAGTGTGGCGCAACTGGGGAAAGATTCTCCATAGGGGAGCTTTTCCTTCTGGACAAAACAAAGGAGAAAACCATGCATCTGATGTTCTGGCTTGTCTGGGGTCTGCCTAATTGGACTGATTTTTGTCTATTCTGATGCCAAATGCTGACTGGACTGGTGGCATAATATGGAACCTGCTGGAAACAGGCTTGTACCCAGGTACATGCAGTTTCACATGCAGCTGTCCAGGGAAGTAAGAGCTCAAAAAATGTTTCAGAGGTCCTGCAACTGCTAGACAGTGTTGATGAAGGTCTTCTTCTGCAGAAAGACAATATGCAAGGACTAGGAGAGGTAGTTTTTTTTCCAATTCCCAAATCTCAGCAAAAGATTAAGAGGCATACCCAAATGTCCTGTTGCTTCCTGAGGAAGCAACAGGTAGAGACAAGAGAAGTAAGAAATAACATCAAGGGGTGGTGGGAGGGAATAACAGAAGGTAACCAGGGAATTAGAAAGTCTAAAGGGGATCCTGTGTGGCTCTGTCGGTTAAGCGTCCGACTTCAGCCCAGGTTATGATCTCATGGTTCCTGAGTTCGAGCCCCGCATGAGGTTCTGTGCTGACAGCTCAGAGCCTGGAGCCTGCTTCTGATTCTGTGTGTGTGTCTCTCTCTCTCGCTGTGTGTACCTCCCTCACATGTGCTCGTTCTCTCTCTCTCTCTCTCTCTCTTTTAAGTGTAAATATGTAAACATTAAAAACAAAAAAACAAATCTAAAAAGGAAAGTCTTAAGATAGTCCTCATTCTCTAGCTCCTCACTAGCACCCAAGACTCATTATCTGGCATCCTAATGACTCTCACCTTTCCATTATCTTCCTTCCAGGACACTCTGTGCCAGGATAGTGGAGCTACCATCATGGCTTGTAGTTTAAGGAATCTTTATTTCTCTGTATGGCAGGTGAGAAGTGTGGAAAAAATTGCTCAAGTCCCAGCAGAGAGAGAAAGTTTGGCAGGTATTCAGAGTATAAAATCTAAATATATATTCTCAAACAAATGCTATTATTCTTAGAAATTAAATTCCATAACATGAAAATATTCCCTTATACTTCAGGTAGCTTATGAGATGTAAAAGATTGCTGTTGATGTCCTGCCAAGATCCTTGGAAGATGGCACCCACCCGTCATCTATTGTGAGCTGGCTGCTAAAGCTCACCACTACACCTTTCTCCCAGAATTGCCATGCTCTGACAGGAACTACCTTGTATGGAAATGTCTAGAAAATTATAACCTCCATCTTTAGGGATAGCCTATGGCCAATGACTGATTAATTTAGGGGTATAAAAGCCCAGCCCCTCACATCAATTTGGCACAATATTGTGACACATTTTAAACTGCTTGCATGGGATTGGCGAGGTCAGACTATAGATGAAGATCTTTGCTTGGCTTTTTCCCCCTGCCCTACTCTGCTTCCCTCAGATTTTTACAGATTTTTCCTCTGAGAAAACTACCTCAATGACCTGCAAAATAATCCCAAGATCTGGTTCTGCTTCTAGAAACTACACTCAAAACATGGGGAAAATAGATTTTTTTTAAATGAATAGACCTAAGGACCTAATTAGCAGATATGCTAGAGAAGTACTTTAAAACAGCAGTACTCATTAAGTTCAAGGAAATGATGAGATTAAAAATTTTAGCAGCGAATTAGAAATAGACAAATCTAACAGCAGATTAGAACTCAATAGGTAATACAATTAAAAGGTATGGCAGTAGGTAAGAAAGAGTGAGGAGAGAGTTGAACTGAAAGAGAGATCAGAAGTTAAAATCATAAATCCATATTGAAGCATGCAGAGACAAATAGGTAGAAAATCTAAAAGAGAAAGTAAAAGACATAGAGGATAGAGTAAGAGTCTAACAATAGCAATACTTATATTTGAAGTCCCAGAAAGAAGGAGAAAAGCAATGATCAAAGACAATATTTGAAGAGAGAATAGATGAAAGCAGATTAATAAAACCAGATTGTAGAATCTCTTAAAAATTCAACCAGAGGCTTATATAGCCAAATTTCTAAAGACAACTTTGCGAAATGTAAACATACTTTAAAAAACATTATCTGTGGGGCGCCTGGGTGGTTCAGTCTATTGAGCATTGGACTCTTGGTTTCTGCTCAGGTCATGATCAGGTCATTCATGAGATCAAGTCCAGCACATCGACACTATCAGTGCAAAGCCTGCTTGGGATTCTCTTGCTCCTTCCCCCTTCACTCCTTCCCTTTTCTTAAAATAAACATTTAAAAAATAAAAATAAAAATATTACCTAGTTTTCAAGGTAACAGGTATGTATATTATGTATAGAATGGAAATAATATCACTTCACAAGATTGTTGTAAGATCAAATGTGGTAACATATATGGACACCATATAGAAATTAATTGTGATCTCAAGTGTTTTAGTGATAATTCTAACTTCTTTTATTCACTAGGAGCTAAAAATCCTGAAAAAGCCTTGATTTTATGCCACAATAGGGCTTCAAAATGTTAGGTTAAAAAAAAAAACCTCCATGTAACTAATAGATTTAACTCAGATAGCAAACACTCTTAATAATAAGTTATAATTTATTAATTATTCTCCCTCTTAGCCTTTATAGTTTTTTAGTATAATATTTATCAATCTTAAGAAGTTGCTGGAATAACTTGGCATTACTGGAGCCAAGTGGGGTTTTTGGCATCAAGCAAGGAATGTAGAAGGAAACCAGCAAGCCAAATGTATGACTGAAATTCAATAGTCTTTAAATGACTGTGGTATGGGATCAATATTTGTTTTCATGCTTGTAAAGATAAAGATTATGAAAGTTCCAGGGTTTATGTGATTCCCAAATAAGTCTTTTTTTAAAAATCTATATCTGATTTTCAAAAAAAAAAAAAAGCCACTATTAGATAATTACTGAACGTTTACAATGCCAGGAAGTTGGGAAAGCAGAAAACTTGAAACTAGCTTGCTCATAAACATTTTAATGACCTAATAAGAACTATTTTCACCTACAGATATTGATCAGACTCCAGAAAAGGAGAGAGAATTCAGCCAAGTTTACTATCCTCACATGACCTATCTTGGCTGTTTATCTTTTTTGCCCTCTGCTGAAGTTCAGAACAAGACTTTCATGTTCAAATAGGAGAATAATTTACTAAGCGAGTTAAAGGATCTGGCTTCCAGAGCCAAATGAAGAAGGGAACACCACAAACATCTTTTTCTTCTGGGATGTTTTTCTGGGATCTTAAGTGATTGGCAACATACTTTATATGGCACGCATAATCCTGTTGCCCTTAAAGTTGTCATGTCTTGTTTGACAGTCATAGATATAAATGATAGCTGTGTTTCAGTAAATGATATCTTTACATTTCACTATTCTTAAATACACTTCAACATATAGGAAGAAGAAAGAAGTTATTAGTAGCAGGGTTTTGTGCCTTTGGAGATACGAATCAATAATTCTAAACTCTAAAGACTGCATAAAACTAATTGGCCTGACCTTTAATGAAACTGAGTTCTTGTTTAAACAACAGAAATTTCATTCCGTGGAGGAGGCCCAGGCATTAATCATTAAATGAAATCAATTGGGAAAGATAGCAACTGCTTATCCTAGCCTAGGATGTCTATACTATAAAGACTTTATTTGTTAAAACCCAGTTGATATGAAAATGAGTCTTGAAACTCTCCAAACTAGGGGCACCTGGGTGGCTCAGTCAGTTAAGCGTCTGACTTTGGCTCCGGCCGAGACCTCCTGGTTCATGAGTTTAAGCCTGATGTTGGCTCTGTACTGACAGCTCAGAGCCTGGAGCCTGCCTCAGATTCTTTGTTTTCCTCTCTCTCTGCCCCTCCAATGCTCTCACTCTGTGTCTCTGTCTCTCTCTCTCAAAAATAAATAAAGCGTTAAAGTAAAAAGAAATTCTCCAAACTAAATAGAGTTCTTCTTGACAGATACCACATGATTTCACTCATATGTGGAATCTGAGAAACTTAACAGATGATCATAGAGGAAGGGAAGGAAAAGTAAGATAAACACAGTGGGAGGCAAACCATGAGAGACTTAAATACAGAGAACAAACTGACAGTTGATGGGGGTGGGGAAAATGGGTAATGGGCATTGTTGGGATAAGCACTGGGTGTTATATGTAAGTGATGAATCACTGGATTTTACTCCTGAAGCCAAGACTACACTGTATATTAACTAACTTGAAAATTATATATATGTATATATATATATACAATAAAAACTAAATTGAGTTTTTCTTAAAATGTTCTTTGTTATAAAATAGAATTCCCAGAATGGTTCACAATTTGTTATTTGGAGAAGCTTTGATATGTTTTTTTTAATCTGCATCCAAGGGTACCTGAGTGGCTCAGTCAGTTAAGTGTCTGACTCTTGATTTCAGCTCAGGTCATGATCTCACAGCTCATGAGTTCAAACCCTGCATTGGGTTCTGAGCTGACGGTGCATAACCTGCTTGGGATGATCTGTCTCCCTCTCTCTCTCAAAAATAAATAAATAAACATTAAAAAATTTATATATATGTACAATGGAGTGTTACTTGGCAATTAGAAAGAATAAAATCTTGCTATTTGCAAATACATGGATGGAACTAGAGGGTATTATGCTAAGCAAAATTAGTTAGAGAAAGACAAATGTCATATGACTTCACTCATATGAGGACTTTAAGATACAAAACAGATGAACATAAGGGAAGGGAAGCAAAAATAATGTAAAAACAGGGAGGGGGATGAAACATACAAGACTCTTAAATATGGAGAACAAACAGAGGGTTACTGGAGGGGGTGTGGGAGGGGCATGGGCTACATGGGTGAGGGGCATTAAGGAATCTATTCCTGAAATCATTGTTGCACTCTATGCTAACTAACGTGGATGTAAATTTAAAAAATAAATTTAAGGGTGTCTGGGTGGCTCAGTCAGTTAAGCATCCAACTTCGACTCAGGTCATGATCTCACGATTCGTGGGTTCAAGCCCCGCGTCGGGTTCTGTGATGACAGCTAGCTCAGAGCCTGGAGCCTGCTTCATATTCTGTGTCTCCCTCTCTCTCTGACCCTCCCTTGCTCACGCTGTCTCTCTCCCTCAGAAATTTTAAAAAATAAAGAAATTTAAAAAATTTTTAATTCTGCATCTACACCTCAATCTCATTCTGCTATTACTGATGAAAATATGGAAATAAGAACAAGTGCACCACATGAAGACTGTATAGACAAGAATGTTAGGGCTTATGACTGGAACAATTTGTTACTGAGAGCCCACAGTATGCTTAGCATTAGGCAAGACATCCAGAGAATAGGATCCAACCATTGAACTCACAGTTTTAGCCAGACACACAAAGAACCAAATCATAAAACATAAATTACACAGCTAAGAAAATGATGTTTCACAGGTGTGAATTTTGATGTTGATTTACTTTCTAAGCAATAAAAAACTAGGAAATACCAGAAATAATCATCAGATTGTCAATGCGTATTATTAATCCAGTTCCAGAATGAGCTACATGACCAAATTTTGAAAGCAGATTTTTGACATTTAGCAATCATAGGGATGCATTTTTTAGCAGTAGTATATATAAAACACTTTATTGCATGGTATCATGAAAAGCAAATGATGCTTAGCATAATTCCTAAGCATAATTCTTTGTGTGCATTCACTTACTAATTTCCACTTTCCATTTCTTCTTGCCTTCGTGATCACTGCTTCGTGATCACATGCATAGGATAGTGAGCCAGTAAGATTAATTTTTTCTTTTCTTCTTTACTTTTAGAGTAAATGGATATGCAATCATATGGATATAAATGTCACCCTGTCTCACAAAACCAGAAAACCAAAAACCTGAAGTACTATTCTTGTCACTTTTCTGAAGAATGCTAAAAGTTTGACAAATAGTCAGCTTTGTGATTAGAAACCTATACTATCATACAATTCACAAATGTTCTGTCTTTACAATGCTATAGAAATTAGGTGGTATTTAGACTCTGACTAACATATAACACCTCTGGAACCTTTGTTTCTTCACCTGTTAAATGGAGAGAATGCACAGTTCTTGTGAGAATTAAATTTGTTAATACATGTACAATGCAAAAACAAGGGATCTTCAGTAAAAACTCAAGAGTGAGTATTATTATTGAATACTATATTTATTTAAATAATATAATCTAATACCATTTTATTTAAATAATATAATCATCAAGTTTCCACACTAAGTTTTTTTTTTTTTTTTTGGAGAAAATGTAGGTCTAATTTTTATTGATCATCGTTTATGTTCTAGACACTGTATAGTGCATATTACAGGTATTATTTCATTTAACCTTTACAATTGACTCAAGTAATTTGCCCAATGTCATCAAATTATTAAATAGCCTGGACTGAAGTCAACCAAGGTTATCTCTGACTACAAAGACTATACTTAAGAAAAAAATTTTTTTCAGCAGCCATGAGAATGCACCTCACTAAGTTTATCATGGTAGAAAAAATAATGAAAAAGAGAGCTGACAGATATATTTTCAAATTATCTACAATGAAATCTCAAGGAAATGAAAGCATTTGGGTTTTCTTTTTTAAATTTTTTTATGTCTTCATTTCATTTTGAGAGACAGAGACAGAAAGCAAGCATGGGAGGGGCTGAGAGAGAGGGAGACACAGAATCTGAAGCAGGCTCCAAGCTCTGAGCTGTCAGCATACAGCCCAATGCAGGACTCAAACCCACAGACTGTGAGATCATGACCTGAGCTGAAGTCGGACGCTTAACCAACTGAGCCATCCAGGCACCACGAAAGCATTTGTTTTATGTTTTTGGAAAATAAAGCATGAGGATTAGAGGGAATTCCATGAGAGGCAATTCTTTCACATAAGACCCCTTCAATAAAAGGAGCATAGGTGTTGAATAGGAATGGATATAGGTTTTGTGGGTCTTGAAGCTGATAACAATTTGAGGTTCTCTTTAAGATAACATATATAATTATTATACATACAATATTACAATAATATAATATATAACTTACATGTAATACACAATTAAATACTGTGATATAGATGGGCCCATATTCATAAGGATCACAGAAACTTAAACTTCATTAGCTTCATGATGGAACTATCCCTGCTGGTGAGATAAGATAAAGTTCATATCTTTCCAATAGTGGAGGATAGAAATAAGAAATAAGGGTTAAGGTTAGCACTTTGAAAAGGAGTTGTGGAGGGTGCCTGGGTGGCTCAGTCATTAAGCATCTGACTTCAGCTCAGGTCATGATCTCATAGTTTGTGAGTTAGAGTACAACGTGAGGTGAGCTTGAGCCCCGCTTTGGGTAAAATACACGAGCCCCGGGTGAGCCTGACTTCTCTCCCTCTCTCTCTCTCTGCCCCTTGTGGAATTTTCTCTCTCTCTGCCCCTCACTCACTTGCACCCTCTCTCTCAAAAAAAGAAAAGAAAAGAAGAAAAGAAAAGAAAAGAAAAGAAAAGAAAAGAAAAGAAAGAAAAGAAAAGAAAAGAAAAGAAGTTGTGGAAGTTAATTAACATAAAATTTCACTTACCTTGGAAACCGCAGGAACTAAAAAGGCCCAACTGTACCTTCAGAGAAGGCAACATGGGTACATACACACCATTAGAATAAGATCTTGTTAAGACCATAGTCTATTTTTAAAAAAGGTGCTGCTTACCCCAGAACCCAATATCGACACCAAGGTCGAAGTAGAGTCTACATAGTCCAAATATACAAAATAATGCCTACACAGACTGTTTAACACTGGACTACCAAGGGATTTATCTGGAGTGTATTTTATTATTTCGTCCAATAAATACTTCTTGGGAATTTACTATGTGGCAGGGATTTTTTTTTTAGGCAATAGTAAGTGAACATGCAAACAGCATGTTCAGTAAATGAGATGCAACAGTAAGAGAACAGATTTTAAAACACATAGGGCAAGCCAAAACCTTTGTGATGTTTACCTTCTTTTCAGAGAACAAACACACACACCCATACACACAGACTCACACACATGTGCACACACAACCCAAATCAATAAATTTCATAGCACATTTGCTGTACGCTATGAAATATATAACAGGGAAGGGGAGAGGGGAGGGAAGGGTATGATTTTCAAGATCTAGGCCAGGAAAGGCCTCACTGTGAATGTGATACTTGAATAAAAGATCTGAAGGAGAAAAGATTTAAAGTAACAAGCTATGTGGATAATTGAGGAGCAGGAATTCCAGGAAGAGGGAACAGAAAGTTCAAATTGCCCAGAGCAGTGTCTGGCACACAGCAAGGGTTCAACACTCTGTATTCAATAAAATGGAAAAGTAGGTTGGACTAATCAAGATGAGTTTTAGGAGGTGACATGGAAGGAGAGCAGTTTGGTTTTCCTTCTGGAAGGGGGTCCTGCAGCAAAGGGCAGAAGAGCCAATGCCTCTACTGTGGAGGTTACGTGGCTGTGCCATGGAGGTTATGTGGCTCTGCAGCACCAGGTAACACTGTGCCATTACTTGAGACAGACCCCCTGAGCCCTTGGTCCTGTCCTGCCCACTCGGCATGGCTTTAACTTTGTCCTCTTCTGTACCAAACTCTTGGCATCCACAAGGAACTCCATTCCTCCCCTCATCCCAACCGCTCTAAGAGCCCCTGGGCTCTGATGTAGCACATACTTGGCTTGTTCCAATCTCAGCCACAGGGAACTCAGTTTACTTACTTCAATGACCATTCTACAAAGTGTCCATGAATGGCCCTGCTGTTTTATAATGGTGGTTGGCATAAAGCCGTCTTCTACACTACCAGGACAAATATGGCGCTCATCTTTTCATATTACCAAGCAAAACTATAAAGCAGATTCTAGAGTCAAGTAAGTGAACTGAATCAGGAGGAGGAAGTTGTTTACAACTACCTAAGAACTCATCTTCTGTGCTTCACGAGGAAGAGAACACAAGTCAGAGAAAAATCCGACAGCTTACTGCATGCACGTTACAATAGCACACTGAACTTCTTCTAGTTCCATTTCCTGAGTTACAGTTCATTTTCATTGGCTCACATAAACACTCAAGTCTGTAAAATTTAGTAGTGTGAACAGTGCCAGGCTAAAAGTAGACTGGAAAGAATTTGCTTGTGTAGACAACTATAATAATTTGAGAGGCTGTAATGAGCTATGGGTTAGCCTAACATTTATCCTCGCATCCCACCATGATCTTTTCCTGCAGCCGTCCTCGAGACATTCACGCTTTCACTGCCCTGAGACAGATCTCAGCAACTAAAACTCGTAAGTCTCTAATTTATTGAGCATTCACTATGACTCAGGCCCTGAAGGAAGGGTGCTCCATACGGTGCCTCATCTAAAACCACCCCAAACGTGAGGAAGAAGGTACCAATATTATTATCCCTGTTTTAAAGCTATGAAAATTTAAGCTCAGATAAGGCAAGTAACTTTGTCAAGGTCATCCAGCTTATTTGTATCTAACCCTGAACTAAACCACAGAGCTTTGGGATGTGAGAGCTGGAGATTTTAACTATATTCTCTCTGTCCCCAAGTACTAATCCTGATAGGACAGCACAATCAAGCAGGTGGAAGGTAATATCAGCCTGACAGTTACCAACAGCTTCCCAAGATACCTCACTGAGACAGACATTGTTGTTTGTCTACCTTTCCCCTTATAATGGAAGCCAGGTTTTATTTGGGGTTGGAATACACCTGGTGGAATACTTTTTTCATCTTTCTTTGCTGCCACAGATGGCCACATGACATGGGCAATAATATGTAAATTAAATTCTGCAGGGCAGTTCTGGGAAAGGTTGCATTTCTAACCTTTCCCAGAAGGAAACAAGAGACAAGACTAACCCAAATCTTCCTTCCTCCTTTCTTCCTGCCCCGAATGTGACCAAAAGGATAGTGGAACTTGCAGCTGCCACTATAAAGCCATAAGGGGAAATCTAAAACAAAACAAAACAAAACAAAACAAAACAAACAAATCTCGGCAATGAAATTGAACTCCTGAACCCACATCAGACTACCTACTCCCAGACAACTTGTTATGAAAGGAAAATAAATCCTTACTTATTTACACTATTGGTGATAGACACTGGCGTTGGCCATTGGAGCCCAGCTTATTCCTGGGACAGTGGTCTATTCTTGAATCCCAAACACTTACCATCAACCAGAGATTTAAATGTTCACAAGTTACAGAATCAAAGTTTGGCTAGTTACTTTGAGATCAGCCGTTTCCTTTCTTTGCATAAAGCAATGTTTTTCCTTTCTATCATTTATTTGTTCTCTTTTGTTTTCTGTGTGTATTTTTGTTTCCTCCACTAAATTTTATATTCCTTCCAGGGCAGGGAAGCATTATACACATACGGGAAATTGATAAATACTAGTTAAATAAAATACAATAAATCAAAGGGTAACTTCAACACTGAGACATGTTTTTAGCAGATTTAGCTTTCTTTTATGTTCAACACTTGCTTTCAGGCTGATGGTCTATTTTTTTAAACAATGAAAGTACACACACAAGTTATACCAAATATTAGTACTATTGAGTGACAGACTAATATTAAAAATCATGTAATGATTTCCAGTCCATCTCTGTCTTCCCCTGAGTCTCTTGCGAGTAAATCAAAGAATGTGTTATAACATGGCTTTTGCATAAGTCCCAACTAAAGAAGGACCATGCCCTGACACAATACATTCAGAATGGCTAGGGCAGAGGACTCAGTTCAGTCTAGTGAAAAGAGACATCATTTCCCAAAGTTACCAGAGCTGTCTTTCTGAAAGCATCCATCTACACCTATCCTTGCAACATCAATAAAGAAACAAAATCACCTGAAGATTAAAATGGTTGCCAGAGATGTGTGGTGTTAGAACCTAAGGCCATGCAAAACATGGAAAGAACGTAAGTGTCCATCAACTGAAGAATGGATCAAGAAGACGTGGTATATTTATGCAATGGAATACTACATGGCAATGAGAAAGAATGAAATCTGGCCATGTGTAGCAACATGGATGGAACTTGAGGGTGTTATGCTGAGCGAAATAAGACAGGCAGAAAAGGACAAATACCATATGTTTGCACATATAGGTGGATTAGGAGGAACTTAACGGAGGACCATGGGGAAGAAGAAGGGGAAAAATAGTTGGGGAGAGGGAGGGAGGCAAATCATGAGAGACTCTTGAATGCCGAGAACAAACTGAGGGCTGAAGGGGGTGGGGAAGAGGGAAGGGGGGTGATGGGCATGGAGGAGGGCACTTGTTGGGATGAGCACTGGGTGTTCTATGTAAACCAACTTGACAATAAACTATTTAAGAGGAAAAAAAGAACTTAAGGCCATGGTACTCAATGTGTGGTCCCCAGATTAACAGCATCAGCATCATCTGGGGACTTGCTAGAAATTAAAATTCTCGGACCCCATACATCTGTGTTTCAACAAACCGTCGAGGGGATTGTGATAATGCTAAAGGTTGGGAACCACTGCTTTTTACTAGGTTAACAATGATAGTAGGAAATAACTGAGTGCCGGGAAAGAATCTAGAAGAAGAAAGAGAGAAAAATGAAGGAGAAGAAGGGAAAAGAAGGCAAGTATGATGGTCATTTGTGGGACACTTTTCATAATTATTCCACACACCACTGTAATGAAGTTCTGTGTGTATATAGAAACTGGTGAAGGTGTTGAGTTCTTGGTGCAGGTTGACACAAGAGGGAAAGAGAAATTGTGTAAATGGCGGGGACATGAAAAGCCCCACTGGCGTCTGAATTACACAAGGAATCTCCCTAAATTAGTTCTCTATGATGACATTTGACACAGAATCTAAGTTTCTCATAAACACTTATCTGCTTCCTGTCCTTCCATCCTAACACCTCATGTATACGTGCACCATCACCCTATACACAGACACAGGCAAACCTTTCCACATTTAGAAGAATCTCATGTTGCTTCAGAACTTCTCTAATTGTACTTTTGTCAACATCACTCCTTGCTATCAGGTCTTGATGTAACATCCTGATATTGTTTTTTCTCTCGGATCACCCATGAGATTCAAGGTTCTTCCCGGAAGGGGATTTCCTGTTATCTTTAAGGAGTCTTGGGAGGAAAATCTCCTTTCAAAAGCAGTTGCTGCCATTCTTCTTCAAAATGGGATTTTAACTTTCCACTTACAGGTATTTTCACTCTTGCATTGATTTGTGATTCTCTCCATGAAAGAGGTGAGCTCCTTCACGTCAGGGACTTGGTGCTATTTACTTTTGGGTCCCAGTGACAAGTAACAGTGCCAGCCACATAGTGAGTACTCCGTACATGTTTGGTGAACACATTAACAATGTCATCAACAGATACTGACCTTTCCAAGGCCTCAGCTGCTCCCCCTCAACTCCTGTGCTAGATAACTTCCCTTTGCTCCCCGAATGCACTCTCCACCACCTCCACTGGTTTGACTTCTTGCTGGTTTGACCACTGGACAGCAGTGACAGGAGACTGGAGGAAAGAGTACAGTGAGGCTAGAGAACAGATCCCCCCACTCCCTCCTTCCCTGTAAGGTCACCCTGAATCCGTTGTGTCCCTTGACCTAAGGTCACTCACTACTCCTTTCAAAGTGGCTTTCTCCATGCTGTTCTACCATTCTAGTAGCTTCTTCTTCCCCTCATTCCTTTGGATTCAAGACTGGTAATATTTCTGCTGACCCTAGCCAGGTTGACTGCATTTTCCTTTGTGGTTGCTCTACACCCTGCCCACACCCATGTAAATAGACCCATTTTTAAACCATCCTCAAATGATTCTGATCTGCATGTGCCATCTGTCCAACGCTGGGACACTGATTCATATAACTGCCAAGCAGAAAAATATTGGAAAACCTTACATGTCTTTAAATACGCACCAACAACCGGGTTGTTCTCAGTATATGGTGTTTTTGCATAAATATGCTATTTTAAATATTTCATAAGTATAATATTTTACATTGGAGCAGTCATAAAACTTACACCCTCCCTAGTCTCCCAAAGAGACAGTGCAGAGGGCACTGAGCCAATCTGTGTCTGTCTGTAAAATACTCTAGTAGAGCCCGGATTCCTGCCAATAACTTCATGCAAGCAAAAGATTTCAGAGAATGCACAAATATACATATAAAACATATTCCATTTGGTTTTCACATGCATAATACAATTTTTCCTGTGGGTGTAATATCATTGATTTATTACTTTTGCTTTTTGGTGTGTTAGGATATTAACATTTTAAACCTTTCTTTTCAGAAACAAAACCACTTGTAGAACTTAAAAATATACACTTTGAAACCTACATAATTTTAAAAACCCATCAGATGGTTGTGATTGGAACCCAGAGGGGAGCCCCAGTATATATTATAATGGCACAGGGTTAGTAGGAGATATTTTTACCTGCTTGATTTTTAAATAAATGTTTCTAAATGTAGTACCAAGTCTGGAATTGTAGGTAAGAAAATACCCCAGGTACCAGAGGGCCCCACTTGTACTACTTCACTACTGCAAAGGACAAGTCATTAATTTTGCTCCACCTTGCTATTCTCACTTGTAAAATGAAAGAGCTGAAATAAATAATCTCTAGAGCTCTTTCCAAATCTGCAGCTTTTTATCCTGGTGTCATGGTGGTGGGGCGGTGGGGGGGGAGGGGAGGGAGAATACAGTACATGTTTTTTCAAAACTCAGTCTTCATAGCTACATACACACTGAATATAACCCCAAAAAGATTTTAAGCCCTATGTACATTATTTTCCAAGTAAGAAAAATTCAACTCGCCTCTGGACAAATTCTCTAAATTATTCCTGCCTATAACTTCTACTTCATTCACTATTCTAACCCCAGTTAATTTAATCATTTCATGCAATTATTGAAACACTCCCTTCTCCAAATCTCAATCTCTAACATTCCTTGCTTCATGCCCTGTGTGTAGAATGAATGCAACTGTCCATACCACCTTCGATGTGCCTTACTTGGTCCATGATGCCCAGATCCATTCCTTAAAATCGTATGACCAAAGTGCTTCACCAAGTCACTCTACACTGCTTCCCTTCTTTTGTGATTTAAATTTACAGAAGATCACCCTCTACCCTTTCAGTCTCAGTCCTCTTGAACAACTTCACATTTCTTACTTTGAACTTCTATGCCAAAAACATATCCAAGTTTAGCCCTTTTTCTGTAACTACTGTTTCCTCCACATAGCTTCCCTGGGTTAGATTCACTCCTCGTTGGCACCTTCAATGACAGTATGACCTCAGCAACATCTCCTTCACTTGTACTTATTCATTCAACAAACTGAATGTTTGTTGAATGAATATTATTATCCATAAATGCTTTTATCCTTTTACACATGACTATTTAATCTCACCTATTTTATAACCATTCATTACTCAAAGGGATAAGTATCTGCTTGTGCTTACTTACATCAGCATAAACCTGTTGGAATAAGGAAGCCCATCTGCTCACCTTAGCATACTCATGGCATGAGCGTGCTCTTGAAGGTGTTCCAGACTTTCAGAACCCTCCTGACATGGGCCCAGGCACTAATGAACTATATACTCAGATCTCTTACTATGATGAAAGACATTCCCCTGCTGCTGAGAATATGGCCTCCAGACAGCTCCTAGCAATAGCTTCCTTCAAATATTTCCTCAACTGAATAGAGTCAGCTTGTCCAAGTCAAGTTGTCTTCAAGGATGGACCAAACCCAAACGCTGTTTGGCATGGGACTAGAAAGGCCTCTCTCTCTCATCTCCACTCAGGGATGTGGCTTGTCCTTTAGAACTTCCCATAGTGTTGACTGAGTCTGTCGTTGAGACTGCTTGAAGCTAGACTTTTCCCTCTATCTCACCTTCTCTTTCACAAGCATTGATGCTAAGAGCACCCTGTAAAATCCTTCCTGCCTGCTGATGTCCATCTTAGTGTTTGTTTCTCAGGGACATCAATCTGCAACACATAGAATGGATAAGAAAAGATTCCCGCCATTATATCAGTAGGAATATATATAGACAGAGCCCACCTACAGCAGACAAGATCTCAGTTTTCCACCTTCATTTTAGTTTTTTGAAAAGAGAAATGAGATGCAGAGAGCACATGTTAAATAAGCAAAGCAAACTGATTCAGCAAGGTGCCTGTACTTTTCTTTTTTTTTTTTTTTTTTTACAAATAGTTTATTGTCAAATTAGTTTCTACATAACACTCAGTGCTCATCCCCACAAGTGCCCTCCTCCATGCCCATCCCCCCCTCCCCCCCACACCCATCAGTCCTCAGTTTTTGTCAGCATTCAAGAGTCTCTCATGGTTTGCCTCTCTCCCTTTCCCCCACCATTTCCGCCCTTCTTCTCCCCCTTGTTCCTCCGTCAAGTTCCTCCTAATCCTCCTATACGTGCAAACATATGATATTTGTCCTTCTCTGCCTGACTTATTTCGCTCAGCATAACCCCCTCAAGGTCCATCCATGTTGCTACACATGGCCAGATTTCATTGTTTCTCATTGCCATGTAGTATTCCATGGTATAGATAAACCACATCTTCTTGATCCATTCATCTGTTGATGGACACTTAGGCTCTTTCCATGTTTTAGCTATTGTGGAGAGTGCTGCTATGAACATTGGGGTACATGTGCTCCTATGCCTCAGCATTTCTGTATCCCTTGGGTAAATTCCTAGCAGTGCTATTGCTGGGTCATAAGGGAGTTCTATTGTTAGTTTCCTGAGGAACCTCCACACTGTTTTCCAGAGGGGCTGTACCAGTTTACATTCCCACCAACAGTGTAGGAGGGTGCCCGTTTCTCCACATCCTCACCAGCATCTAGAGTTCTCTGATTTGCTCATTTTAGCCACTCTGACTGGTGTGAGGTGGTATCTCAGTGTGGTTTTGATTTGTATTTCCCTGATTAGGAGGGATGCTGAGCATCGTTTCATGTGTCTGTTGGCCATCTGGATGTCCTCTTTGGAGAAGTGTCTGTTCATGTCTTCTGCCCATTTCTTCACTGGGTTGTTTGTTTTTCGGGCGTGTAGTTTGGTGAGCAGGAAAGAATATCCAATGGAAAAAAGACAGCCTTTTTAACAGATGGTGTTGGGAGAACTGGACAGCAACATGCAGAAGAATGAAACTAGATCATTTTCTCACACCATGCACAAAAATCACCTCAAAATGGATAAAGGACCTGAACGTGAGACAGGAAACTATCAACACCCTAGAGGAGAAAGCAGGAAACAACCTCCTTGACCTCCACCGCAGCAACTTCTTACTTGACACATCCCCAAAAGCAAGGGAATCGAGAGCAAAAATAAACTGTTGGGACCTCATCAAGATTAAAAGCTTCTGCACAGCCAAGGAAACAACCCAGAAAATTAATAGGCAACCAACGGAATGGGAAAAGATAGTTGCAAATGACATATCAGATAAAGGGTTAATATCCAGAATCTATAAGGAACTCACCAAACTACACGCCTGTACTTTTCTAATCATGGTAAATCCTAAATTTGGTAAAGAGGAGTACACATTTATTGAGCAACTATTAAGTTCTAGGCATTTTATCTGCATTATTTCATTCAGACTTTATGATTACTCCAAAAAACATAACATGTTCAGAGAGTTAAGGTAGTTTGCCAAACATCACACCATTAATAAGTTAGTTAGAAATAATAGGAGTTGGACCACTGCAAAGGATTCATGGATATAAGTTTTTAGGTCTTAAAAATAGAGGAAAAATTCAACTTAAGTTCCTCTCCGTTGCATGACTCTGTGATACAGATTTTAAAAAGGTTTATACTCTCTGATTAAAGTGGAAACCGCTGTTGCCAAGTTTGTCTTTCAAAGCCATGTTGGAAGCTCCTACCAAGTCTCAGTTAGTTGCAGAGAAAAACAATCCCTTCTTGCTCTTTATGATTTATACAGTCAACAGAACAAGACCTTTTCAATCAAACATTATCACTTTCTGAAGACGGTAACACGTTATCTACCAAGAACTGCTACTATTGATATATATCAAGTAATTCTGTGGAAAATAGGATTTTGATAATTTAAGAAGAAAATAATAGACCACATTAAATCCTACCTTTTTTTAGATCAATATATCACTTCTTAGGCTATTTTTGTGAAAGACCACCATCCCACCCCCCATAAACTATTTAAACTCCTGTGAGGGATTATTTAATTTATGGCCCAAAGAAACCTGTTAAGTATTAGAGAATTGTGCCAAGAGACTGCTTAACTGGGTTTTGGTTAACTGATCTGAAATTTTCTGGGCCTTTTACAAGATTTGAAAATTTCAAACTGAATTTATACATGTTTATAAGAGCCAGAAAAATCAAAGTGAAAGGGACCAGAGAGACCTTTGGAGTGAAGGTCTCTTTCTCATGCAGACAGTTTAATAGCTTCATATGAAATGACACCATGCTATTAAAGATTCTTCTGGAGAGCCCATTTCACCCATAAAGCTGTGGATTTCCTGAGAGTATTGTAGTATGTTGCCATTGGCTCTTCACCACTGGAAGGCTGCTGTTGGAATCCTGCTAAACTGCCTCTCTGATTAACTTGAGCAAAGATCACTTTCAGCAAATTGTAAGAAGGGACAATAGGTCATTGGTTCACAAAAAAAAAAAAAAAAAAAAAAAAAAAATTTCCCTAGATAGGTCCNCATGTATAAACTTATCTAAATACATTGCAATGACAATTGCTCTTCGAAGGACACGTGCAGAGAATTGAATCTCAGCAGGCTAGCAAATCCAGCTGAAGAAGGGTAACGACAAGTGAGGAAAAAAAAAAAAAAAAAAAAAAAAAAAAAAAATTTCCCTAGATAGGTCCCTATCCTGGTGGTGTTCATGTCTTAAGTAACATCAAGACCTTATGGAGCAATCCATCTTGTTGATTTTTTTCAACTTCCTGCCAGCCTCATCTCAGAGGAAATTAAATACTATTTGTCCTTGCAATCTTTATGTCCTGTGTAAAAAAAGTTTCAGAAAAATTCTCAAAACCCACAAAATGCCAATTTTTCTAACGTTAGGAATTTTTGTATTTTTCACGCTCTACTTTGAATTCTTCTAATAGTAACTTTAAAACTGTAAATGGCTGTGATATCAGTGGCTAGAGGTGCCTGGGTGGCTCAGTCAGTTGATTATCCTACTCCTGATATTGCCTCAGGTTATGATCCCAGGGTTGTGGGACTGAGCCCACCATCAGGCTCTGTGCTAACAGCACAGAGGCTGCTTGGGATTCTCTCTCTCTCTCTCTCTCTCTCCCTCTGGTCCTCTCCCCTCTTGTGCACTCTCTCTCTCTCTCTCAAATATTAAAAAAAAATGATGGATCATAATAGTGATCATTTATTAAACATATACTCCTTTTCACTATGGGCCAATTTCTAGTTTATACAATTGGTACATATATTATCTCAACAGCTCTAAAATAATATTCAGAAAAGTCAAGTAAAAAACTATACAACTAAAACCCAGTCCCAGGCCTGACTCTATACTGTGATTGTAACCATTGACCATACAACATGGTCTGAGCGAAGCTTGAAGGCAAGTGATGGCCTCTTTCCCCTTTCCTACTTCTAGAAATGTTATTTACGATCCTTTCACAAGGCAAGAGAAGATGAGGAGCTTGATACACTCATATTTTGTCAGACAAATGGCTTTGAGAGAAGAGAATTGAACTTGGCTTCAACCTGATGAAATTATTACACATAGTGTTTGCTGTCTCGTAATTTTATTTGATAGATCCATACGTACATACACATACATTGCAAATTACATATAACATATACAAATTATATATACATATATAAAACACAAAAAATCTCTAGCAAAGAAATATTACATAGAAATTTATGCAGAAGATACAAACATGTTCAACGGAGGAACTTGGTAAGGGAATACTGCCAAGATATTCATATTCTGTCAATTAGTTGAAAAGTATATATTTTGATTTCATTTTACAAATGAGGAGACTGAGGATAAGTACCTGGCACATGGCCACATGGATATTAAAGCTAATTATCTAAACTAAAGCACCCCTTCCAATTCTCAAACTGTCAGCTTTCTTATCATAACAACCTCACCATTTCCGGCTGATTTCCGACAGCTGTTTTTGTTATTGTTCTTGATGTTGTTTTCATTTCCTGCTCTCCATTTACATAGAGATATTTTCAGGGAAAAAAATCAGCCTTTCAGCTAAGATCAACTTGTCCTACTTTAATTCTCACCAAATGATATAATGTCGGGTCGACCCTATTAGTGATCACCAAATATTGCTGACACCAAAATCACCTAGGAATCTGGAAAGACATACCCATGATATGTTCCTATCCCCAGACATTCTGATTTAATTAGTATGGGCTGTGATGTGGGGATCCAGGTGTTGTAAAGCTCCCCAGGTGATTCTAAGATGCAACAAAACTTGGGAACCTTGATGTATGCATGTTTTAGTCTTTTCTTGGGCTGATCTCTAAAACTCCCAGCTCATGCCATCAGACAATATTATTCACTATCCCTCTTTGTTCCAGTCCTTTGTGGATGTCCAGGACCACCCCCTCATTCTATAAAGATATCAGCAATTGTCAGTCCAAACAGACTTCTGCCATAATTCTTGATGATTTTCCTATCCAGTTAGACAAGCTCTCCATTATCTTGTGCTTTCAGATTCTTGTCTCTTTTCTTGAATTGTGGTTGTCCTTAACTCTGCCTAACTCACCTTGGCACAATGATACCCTCCATATGCTTTACTAATAACTATAGCATTCCCCAAGCTCAGTTTTAAGTAAACCTCTCTTCAGCCCCCACATCCTACTTTTAAGATCATGTACCTTTCTCCCTGACTCTGACAATTAGGTACTCAACTTTATTTGCACCTGTCTTTGGAACTCCAATTTTTCTACAACCTCTTCACTGTCCCTTATCCATCTCATGTTCTCACTTCCTTCTTATCCAGCTTAGATTCTACAATTTATCAGTGCCATTACTCTCCTACACATCACCTCTCTCCCTCTTTTCTCTCCACAGTAGTTCTCTGGCAAAACTCCACACCTGCTTAAATACAACTCTGTGTCTAGTTTTCCTATGCACCAAAGGAGGAGAACAGAGTTGGGGGGGGGGGGAATTCATTCATCTGACTGGTCTCACTTTAAAATGATGGTTATTAACTTCAAGTAGAACCTTAATGTTGTCAGACAATTCTACTCATTTCCCTAATTAATTCACTTCTCCATTTTCCTAGCTCTTTACTCTGAGCTGATGACCTAGATTCTTATTCTGCTGAAAAATATGAATCAAATTACAAGAAAGCATCCACATGGGTCTACTACAAAACCTATCATACCATCTTTTCTAGATGAGTCTGCACTTGATTTTTCCTTCCGTTCTGGGGATGAACCTCCTGTGCTCTTGTGTAAGTCCATCTCTTCCACTTACACACTGAATTCTACTGCTCTCACTTACTTAAGGACCTCATTCAGGCTACATTTTATTTTTTATAAATCACTGCTGTTAATATAAAAACTTACTGTAATAGTTCCTGTTTAAAGAAAAAAAACCCTCTCTTGATCCATTAACTCCCTCTAGCAACTGCTTCATTTCTCTGATTGAATTTACCAAAACTTTTCTCACAAGATTACCTACTCTCTTTCTCTCCATTTGCTCCACAGATACATTATTTTCCTGAATATCCCCTTTTTCTCTTGAGGCCACTCCAACTGGGCTATTGTCCCTCTACTGAAATAGCTTTTTACATGATCCTATATGACCTCCACACTTGCTCATCAGAAGATCAATTCCTACTCCTCATCCTGACCTCAGCAGCCTTTGAGACAATGCATCATTCCTTCTATCTCCAATCAACTTCTTCACTTGGCTTCCAAGGACACCAAGTGTTTTGGTTCCCTTCCTACCTGCCCAGCTGCATCTTCTCATTCTCTTTATTGGTTCTTCCTCATCATCCTAAACACGATTCTTAGGAATCCTTGTATTTTTACACCTTTTTTTCTCTTTCTACACTTAACTCCCGGCTCATTCCAACAGTCCCATGATTTATTATCTCTATGCCCAAATGAGTCACCGATTTTTTTCTTCAGCCGAGTCTACTTTCCTGAACTCATCTCATGTATCTACTTACCTACTTACCTACTCAACAAGATCACTTGGATGCTAACAGCCATCTCAGACTTTGTGAGTTCAGAAGCAGACTTTAGCAGCTGTGGACATGTGTCCATGAGGCCTACTTGCTGCAGGGGGACTCATGAAGAGAAGGGGAAGAAAAAGCAAATGCATTAGGCTGAAATGAAAGAGAAGGGAGATGAGGCAGGGGTCCAAGTAAAGTTTCTTGAAGCTGATTAGAAGCCATAGAGTGAGATATGAGTTAATCATAACCTGCTGCTCTAAGTACTTCCAATATCTTCACATTGTCTATTAAAGACGTTTCTTTTCTTTCTTTTTCACAAGCCTCTATCTGATTTTGTTGACCTAAAAATAAAAGGTCTGAAAAGATAAGAGAAAGAAAGCAAGAAAGAAGCAAGAAAGCAAACAAGCAGATTAAAAAGAGAGAAAGAGGAAGGGGGAGGGGAGGAGAGGGAAAGGGAGGAAAGGGAAGAGAAATGAAGGGAACTCACTTTTTATTCCTTCCAACACAATCCTCTATTCCTCTAGTGGGTCCCATCTCATAAAATTCATCTTATTTCTTTCAATTCCTTGTAACAAAAACCTTAGAGTCATTTGTGGCTGTCATTCCCTCACACATCACATCTGTCTGTCAGCAAATCCTGTTGGCTACGCTCAATATTTGTCTTAAATCCAAGTACTTATTACCGCCTTTACCACCGCTACCCTGGTCCAGGCCACCATGGTCACTCACCTGGGCTGTTGCAATTAACATTCCAAATGAGTTTACTGCTTCTACCACTACTTCCCTACAGTTTTCCCTCTACCTGCTGCTGAAGGTTTCCTTTTAAACTATAAGATACATCATGTCACTCTTCCACTCTGTACCTCCCAGTGATTTACTGCCTCACTTAAAGTAAAAACAAGGTCATTATTTGGATTACAAGGTCCCCCATTATCTGCCTTTCCGCTATGTCTCACAGCCCTTGTATCAAGGTCCCCCTGCTCAATACACTCTAGCCTCACTGGCCTCCTTGCAGTAACTCAAACATGACAAACACACTCCCACCTCATTTGTACTTTCTGTTCTCTTCCCTAGGATTCCTTTCTGTCAAATCTGCAGAGCTTTCTTGCTTTTTTTCCTCACTTTCTTCAAGTTTACTCACAGGTTACGTTCTCAGAAAACACTTCCCTAATCACTTTACACAAAAATTCGCCCTGTCTTTTAAAATCACTTATTGCCACCAACATATTATACCCTGAAGTCAGACAAATTTTTATGTGAAGGGCCAGATAATGAATTTTTAAAAATTAAAAATTTTTTAAAAATTTAATATTTTAGGCTTTGGGAGCCAAAGTCTCAGTCACAACTACTTAACTCTGCCGTTGTAGTGCAAAAGCAGCCACTGGTTAACATGCAAAGGGATGGGCATGGCTGTGTTTTAATAAAATAACATTTACACAAATAGGTGGTGGGCCATATTTGGTCTTTGAGTGATAGTTTCTCAACATCTGCATTATATAGTACCTATTTCTTTCTCAAACTCACCCTCTAGAATGGAAACTCCTTTTTTAAAAAAATATTTTTTTAATTTATTTTGAGAGGGAGAGAGAAAGAATCCCAAACACGTTCTGCACTGTCAGCATGGAGCTCAGTGCAGGGCTTGAACCCATGAACTGTGAGATCATGACCTGACCCAAAACCAAGAGTTGGACATTTAACCAACGGAGCCACCCGCTGCCTCTAGAAAAAAAAATCGTTATTGGCAAAGACTTTTCTGTTTAATGTTTAACTTTAGGAGATGGTCAATTAACAGTTTTTAATAAATATGGAAGGTTACATAAGTTTATTTCTCTTTGTATAATTGTTGCCTCTGTTTCTATGATATTCTGTCATGGATTGATCAGTACCAAATGACAATATTTTTCCAGAGGTAACTGTCCATGTTTGGGTAGAAATTTCAGCAGTTTCTACCACAGAATTATATTGTTGATATAAGGAAAATCCAGCTAGTGGTCATTGGTAGGGTTTCTTCATAAAAAATAAAATTAAATTAATCCTTTGCATGTTTTGTGGTTATGGACATTATTATTGCTATTTGGCCTCTTTGAACTGCATTTTCTTTTTTAAATAAATTTTTTAATGTTCATTTATTTATTTTGAGAGAGAGAGTGTATGAGCAGGGTAGAGGCAGAGAAAGGGGGAGAGAGAATCCCAAGCAGGCTCCACGAGCCCGGAGCCTGAACCTACAAACCATGAGGTCATGAGTTGCGCCAAAATCAAGAGTTGGATGCTTAAACGACTGAGCCACCCAGGTGCCCCAAATTACATTGTCTTAAAAAACAAAAGCTGAATTGAACCTGAACAAAATTGGATAATAACCTAGTCTATATCTGATGTTTTAAAATAGGCAAAATTAAAATTAAATATTTTAGTGACCACTTTTCTAAAAATATTTCTCTCTAAACAAAGAAAGTGGTCATTACTTGCAGTTTCACAAGTCATAGAAGATGCACATGCCCTCAGGCTCTCAAATATACGTCATGTCTGGGAATCAGCATGGATCTTTATATAGATGTTATAGTGGCAGATTGCTCCAAATACTGTCAGAATCTCACTGCCATGAAACTCTCAAGTGGTTAGCTCAAAAATAAGAGAAAAGCATATGATTCTCAGCAATCCAACCTACTAGCATCCATCTACGGTCAATGTTTGATGATGGTGATTGCTTCTAAACATATGTTCAGACTAAAATATCAGTGCCTATAATATACTCGTTTAGTATTTTACTATCATAAAATTTTCAACTTTATTGCTTGTCCTGAAAATAAAGTGAAAGTTTGTTTCCTGAAGTTACTTGATCTCTTGTGTGCTCCTAAGTTATGTCTTTAAAAGTTTCCTTATTAGGTGTACCTAATAGAAGTTGTCCTAAGATGTCAAGATTATTAATTTTCCTAATTGTCATAGAAAATAAAGGAAATTTTGAGACTGTAATGAGTTCCTCAAACACAAAATGCTTTGCACTCAATACCTCCCAAGTACAACTCTGCTGCCACCATCAGTTAGAGATTTTTGATTTGCTACTAGATCACTGTTCTGATAAGAACGTAAAATAAGAATTAAGAAAAATCTTCTTCCATAATAAAAGGCAATCTTTGCTTCAGAATTGTTGATCAAAAGCCAAATAACTAGACAGATAAAATTATCCAAACTAATTAAATTTCTTTCTCATCTCAAGATGCTGTTCAGCACAGAAATCTTTGGAAAATAAGACTACTCTTCTTGAATTTACTCTGAATATAAAAATACTCTGTCTATCTAGGCCTTGAGTTATCACCTTGTACTTCTCTCAAAACGAAAGTACACTCAGTTTACAATGCATATTTCTAAAGGAAAATAAACACATTTTATTCAGATGTTTGTGAAACCAAACACGGACATCGTCATCCAAGGAGCAGAATTTATGGGAAAAAAAAAAAGAGAAAAGATGGTTCTGGGATAGTTCAAATCCCAAAGGAAGAGAAAGACACATATCACTTAGCAAGAATTCCCACCAGAAACAAGGACACATGCATTTGAGACCATGAAAAACTGAATGAAACCCAAAAACAATAGACAGATAAGGAGGTTTAGTTGAGTGAACTATTTTTTGTTGTTTGTATTACAGTGTTAGAACTAGATCTTAGGGCAATTTTCCAGTGATAACTTTCTAAATTCCATTTGAGTATGAAAGTTGTTCAAGGTATTTACTTCAGTATTTTAATAAAGATTGGCTTTGATAGGAAACACCATGTGTTAAAAATTCTCAGGATTAAAAATTTTGCTTGAGATTATTGATGGAGAAAATTCATGTCTGTGTTCTAAGGAAAAGTATAAGATAAGCGAAATATCTGTGAGAACTACTTTGGAAAGTCTCTTCAGAAAATGTTCTTTGCAGACGTAAGTTACCATCAGTTAACACCCTACTTCTTACGCACTTGGACTATGGTGCAGGCTGGCAGTTAGTTCTCTTCCAGCATGAAACAAGTAGTAGTCTGACTTGAAAGAAAGAATATACTGAGTGCTATAATGTTTTCTGTCACTGTATCTCAAAGAATATTAAGGCTTAGTGCTATGCTATGCAAAATCCCGAATAGATACTTTTAACTTGGCAAATAATCTTAAATTTCTGTAAAAAGATCAAATGGGCAAGACAAACCAGTAAATTTTTGTAAGGATAAAAATAGTAACATGAGGAATTTGTCTTGCTAGTTGTTGACATTTACTGTATTTTATGGCATAACTTATAGTAAAATTTATTATAAAGCTATAATAATCAACACTGTGCAGCTAGAACAAGCATGAACAGATTCATGAAATAGAATAGACAGCCCAAAATACACCTCAAATTGCCATATTATACATGTGTGATCAGTAAGAAAATATGTAGTATGCATTAAAATATGCAATAAATAAGAGAACATGTAAAAAGTAGGAAAAACTATTTAATAAATAAGTCTAGGAAATTGATCAGTTAATTGAGGAAAAAAATAAGTAATCCTAGCTACCTTATAAAGTTAAATATTAAAACTTCAAAGCAGAAAAATCTAAGTGAGGAAAAATGCGAATAAATATTTTCAATGCTTTATACAGAAGAACTCACATAGAAAAAAATTGCTAAATTTATTTTTTTGCAAAACTATGAAGAAATGCCATATCAAAATTAAAGGAAAATACTAAAGGAAAAATAAATATGAATCTAACAAATATGGACTCAGAATGTTCTTAATATAAAATGAGCCCTTATGAACCTAATATATCAAATTAAATTGAGAAAGAATGACAAATGGACAGTTCACAAAAGAAATTTAAATGGAAATAGATAATAAGTAAGAAATAAATAATGTCTTTAATAAGCAAAGAATGTAATTTAAAATAATAAAAATGTGTCTCTAAAATTAAATATACACATATATATACTCAACAATAATACTGACAGCTGCAAAAATGGAGGAAAATGGCGGTATAATAGGTTGTTGAAATTATAAATTGGTAAAGGTTTTCTGGAAGAAAAATATACATGTTTATCAAAATATTTTTAAAAATAAAAGTGAAACAATTTAAATGTCCAACAATAAGTAAATAGTTGAATGAATGATGGCTGGCAAGACTGTGCATTTGGATAATATTTCATAGCAAAAAGATCATGATAGGCTATTAAAAAACAAGCATCAAAACCATATCTAATATGATCACAGTTTGTACAAACACACAAACACACACACACACACACACACACACACGCATTTTCAAAAGATAAGATCCCAGAAAAATAGAAAAATGTATTTTTTGCAATTTTTTTACTATTTCAGATTTGCTTTCCTATCTTGTTTTTTCTCAGAATATCCACAGGAGATATGTATTGCTGTTTTCAGAAATTATATTATTTAAAGTAACAGGTAAGGGGCGCCTGGGTGGCTCAGTCAGTGGGGCTTCTGACTTCGGCTCAGATCATGATTTCAATGTCCATGGGTTCAGGCCCTGCATCAGGCTCTGTGACAGCTCAGGGCCTGGAGCCTACTTCGGATTCTGTGTCTCCCTCTCTCTCTGCTCCTCCCCCATTCATGCTCTGTCTCTCTCTCTCTCAAAATAAAATAAAAACATAAATTTTTAAAAAAAAAATAAAGTAACAGGTAAATAATAATTATATTATTTAAAATATTTGAAACCACCAGGCAGATGATGACTTGACTAAAATTAAATGAGGTAGTCTGTGTCCTCAAGGGGCTTATAGTTTCAGTCCATACAAGCTCATACATAAAAGAAAATTCAAATACATATGACAAGGTATATTCAAATATCAAAATAGGCAGTAATTTGTCTTCTGAAATTCAGAGGCACTGAGGAGTACAAAGTCAAGGAAAGGTACCTGAGGGGGGTCCTGAAACAAGATAGGAATTTATGTAATGAGAAAAGAGAAGTGATAAATACTTGAAAAGAAACAGTCAGGACTGGCTGTGAAAATACATCATATTTTCTCTCCATTCAGTGGTTATTTTAAAGTTGTAAAGTATATAGAAAACCAACATAAGTATACTACTAACATAAATATAGCATTTGACAACTTTCATTTTCTAACAGATATTCTGTAATAGCCTGTATCTTTGAGGAAGAGGAAAAATGCATCTTAAAAACTGACAAATGAGGGCGCCTGGGTGGCTCAGTTGGTTGAGCGTCCAGCTTCGGCTCAGGTCATGATCTCATGGTTTGTGAGTTCAAGCCCTGCTCTGTGCGAACAGTTCAGAGCTTAGAGCCTGCTTCCGATACTGTCTCTCTCTCTCTCTCTCTCTCTCTCTCTCTCAAAAATAAAAATAAAAGTAAACATTTAAAAAACTGACGAATGAGCTACTTAAATGTAGAAGCATTCCAAATTTTTTTCACAATTATAGATCAGCAACAAATTTGGCATTGTGACTACATCTAAATTCCTTGGAGACAAATGCAACTATCCACAACTAAAAAGTGGCTGTAGAGGGCAGGACTCATATACGTGCTATGCAGGAAAGACAGAACTTTCCCATGACCTAAAGAGACTCTGCAAAATGACCACAGATGGTTTATACCAGAAAAGCTGGAAAAATTATATGAAGTCCTGTGAAAAAAATTTTAGTTTGGAAAAAAAAATAAGAGGAAACAAATAAATAAGAGGTCCCCAGCAGCCTCCAAATTAAAGGAGGTCTCTCTGAATCAGATTCTCTGTGATTTTAATATATGGACTTTCTAAATCACAAAGGTTCAGAGAGAAGATGACAACCAAAGTGAGTTCCAAATCCCTGAGTTTTATTATCCCATTGTTAAGCACTAAAGAGATTTATGGGAGCCTCTCCCATAAATGTTTTTAGTGTACTAACAAAATGGCTTGTTCTCGCTGGACCTTTTTATGAAGAAGCAATGCAGTGTGCCAGGAAGAGCACTGAGTGAATGGTTAGTAATCAGAACTCTGGCTACCTTGATAATCATCTTGCGGAAATGACATCTCATACTTAAACTTCACGGGGTTTTCACTTTCTTTATCCGCAATGTGAAGGTCATGTCTGAAAGTGAATTAACAAGCATCCTAATCCGGCTAGGAAGATGGCTGCTGTTCGGTAGCGATGGTCGGAATATTCTATCAGAAGATTCCAGCTGAATTTAGGAAAGTCTACAAAAGCAGAACATCCTCTAGACCACCAGGGAGAAGCTTTAGGATTTCTAAGGCCATAAATTATACATTAGAGCTAGAAACCTCCGGGCCTAACCCTGCATTTTACTGCTACAATACTTAACGTCGATGAATACAATCTAATGACAGGCTTGAGGTAAACAGTGCTTTATTTATAAGGTAAATAATAATTTGAGGTAAATGATATCTGTATAAGATATGAAATGATTGACAGTTGAAAAAACTGGAGGTGTAAGAGAAATAAAGTCCCTCGTCAGAGATGAGACAGCTAAGTGGCAGAGCTAGGAGTTGAACATTGGTCTACCCATTCCAACACCATGCTCTTATTTTTTTTGTAAAGGAGTGAATGTTTTATTCTTTACTGTTTAATAGAATACATAACAAGTCACATAATCAATGGGGAGGAAAACCATATCAAGTATTTCTGTCATACACCTGGGTGTGAACTGGGCAGCGCCATGCTCTTAAGCAGTTTGCTCTACCTTCTCCAAGAGGAAGGAGCTGGGACCTAGCTGGGGCTAAATATGGCTAAGTACTTCCCAAATAAGTGCTAGGAAAGATCTAATATCATAAAAATAAGAAAATAAGTATACTGAATTGCCCCTCAGAAATATTGTATAGAAACTGAAACACAACCAAATAAGAATTTACTAGAAAAATCCACATTTTAACATTATTTTAAGATTTCACTGAGATGTTTTGTAGAACGGAAGATGTAACCTCAAGATATCAGCATTAGTCACTTTCATGCTAAATGTTGGTATGGAAGCAATGACACTTTTTTTTCACTCACCATTCACAAGAAAACAATAAATCATAGTTTTGTGTTAGCAAAGATTTTTAAGAAATAGTGATTAAGAGAGCACAGGATGGAATTAGCTGAGCTGAGCTGCATCTTGGTCCTTTGACTTACTAGCTGTGTGACATTCATCTTAGTCACTGATATATAGCGAATGCCTAGCAAAGGGCCTGACACTTAATAAACTGGTAATAATAAAAGTTTATTGAACCTTTAGCATTTAATTCATTTTTCCAGAAAATGGGGACTTGGTCTCTTCTCTCATATACACACGCATATGTACACACTCACGTAGAAACCTATCAAGACTTTTATTAAGGGCTGCCTGGGTGGCTCAGTAGCTTAAGCACCCGACTTAAGCTCAGGTGGTGATCTCATGGTTCATGAGTACAAGCCCCTCGTGGGTTCGAGCCCTGCATAGTTTGGGCTCTGCTCTGACAGTGCAGAGCCTGCTTGGGATTCTCTCTCTCTTCCTTTCTCTGCTCTTCCCCCACTCCTGCTTTCTCTCTCTCAAAATAAATAAATAAACTTTTTTAAAAAGACTTTTTTAGAAGATAGTGCAGCATGTAATTTCTGGGTTTTTTTCCCTTTCTCTTTCTGGTGATTTTTGAGAATAGCTACTTCACCTTGGATGGTGATGTTTGTAGAACAACAATATTAAAGATATGTTATGAATAGTTTAACCATTGATTCAATGGACACAAATAAGGAGTTCATATTTTGAAGTCTAAAATAGCCAGTTTGTCTACTTTGATCACAGTAGATAAAATATTTCAACCCACTTTATGCTCTTTGGACCTGTCTGATCAGAATGTCTTTGGTTAGCATTTTCTCAAAGAAACAAAAGAAGCTGAAGAACTATTTAGATGGCATCTCAGATGACCTAAGAAACACAAAGTTCCTTAAACAAGCTTTGATATCTGCTCTTCTGAGTATGACAGTATTCAATAAAAATTAAAAACCATGCAAGAAGGCACTAAATATTTCAAAGCACCCAAAACTACCAAAATGCATAACAGATATGATGCCCTAGGTAGTACGGAAGACAGGAAACAGAAAGTTCTCTTTCATGGAATATGAATTGCCCTTTTGACTTCCAACTTTAAATTTGTATTTTCTTTTCATTGTAAACCCAGTTATAATTAAACTATTTGATTACCCTTAAACAATACAGACTGAGACTTTGAGTAATATCCTAGCTTTATTACTAGTGAGCTCGATGATTTTACCTTCCTCCATTTAACAAGTGATTCCTCCATCATTTTACAAGTGATTTTACCTTCCTCCATTTATCTCTCCTCATGCTTAACTGAGGCTGCTGGGATAGATAATTCCTGAAATGCATTTTAGCTGGAGAACACTATGAATTATCAGGTTAATAACAAAAATGAGATATAGAAGATGAGCTGTTATCTTTTAGTTCATTTATTCAATAATTATGGCCATTATTTATTGAGTCAAGAACTTTTCTAACACTTTTCTAACATTATTTATTGAGTGTATATATATAAACACTTTTAATCTTTCCAATATCCCCATGAGATAAAAATACCATTATTATTCCAATTTCATAAATGAAACAACAAAAGCACAGAGACCTCAAAGCCAGTGGCCAAGCCAGGGGAGCTCAGACCCCATGTGCTGAAGCACTCTGAAATTTTGCTGGTGCAAATTTCAAAACATTTGTCCTGATACAGAAGGGAAAGCCTCCATCCCTGGCCATTATAGCAAGTGGTAATGATTCTATTAGTGCAGAATATCATGTCTTCTTAGAAATACTTTTTTTAGTATTTTGAAAGTTAAAATTGATCCCCACCCCCTAAAAGAGAATTGTGTACATGTCCCGTAGCTCCTCTTTCCTTTTTAATATTCTCTAGTTTTTAAATTACATGGTCTGATTGCTGGGTTTTAAAGTACTTCTGATGAGGCTCCTGGCTGGCTCAATCAGTAGAGCATGCAACTCTTGACCTTGGGGTTGTAGGTTCAAGCCACCATGTTGTGTAGAGAGATTACTTAAGAATAAAATCTTTTTTTTTTTGAAATATTTATTGATTTATCTTGAGAGAGAGAGATAGAGCCAGATCAGGGGGAAGGGTAGAGAGAGAGGGAGAGAATCCCAAGCAGGCTTCACACTGTGAGCACAGAGCCCAACTCAGGGCTCAGTTTCACAAACCCTGAGATCATGACCTGAGCCAAAATCAAGAGTCAGATGCTTAACCAACTGAGCCACCAAAGAACCCCAAAAATAAAATCTATAAATAAATAAATAAATTCAATTCTGATATGTCAGTATTTTGTTATTCGTTTTAAGACATGTAGAAATGAATACTATATAATTATCCTAAACCTATCAAGACTCCATTATCAGATTCAGTTGTTTAAAATATAAGTATTGGTTTAGTAAAATGTAATTACCAATTTTTCTGACCAAGGCTATCATAAAACATGGAATAGATGAAGGGGGAAAAAGTGTAAATGCTAAGTTAGGTATGCCTTTAAGCATTATATGCTTGTGGATGTGTATGGATGTACACAAATATGAATTACTAAAGATAGTAGAAGTCAGATAAAGTTGTGACCTCTTATCAACAAATCCTGAAGGAAAAATATAAATCAGTAAGGTTTTAGGTATCTATGTATGTTGATAATCTTGTATGTACTTAATAGGACAAGTTCATAAAATCTAATTTAGATTAAGTCAAAACATGTGGTGAACTTACTGTGTAGCAGCAAACATGGGCTTCTGCCATGATGACAAAGCACCACAGTGATCTCAAAGAACAAGAATGATGATATTTCCTTGAGAAGAAACTCCGCAAGAAAATTAAAGAGCTGCCTAATTTCTCTTCACTACCTCCATGGCGGGTAATGACTCTGCTGCCAAGACCATAAATGATAGAACTAATGAAAATTCAGATGGTGATGACAGGGGTTACGTGCTTCCATTCCACCATTTCCAAAAAGGGAAAAACACGTAAAAAGCACACTATCAACCAAATAAACTATGAAACATAAATCATGGTCTCTGTTCATAACGACAAGGTTCATGTTTACAGAAATTAATATAAAAAAGAAAACCTTAGCAATACTAAGTCCAAATAATCTGCTTCCTGTCTTGATATTTCAGTAGTACAACATCTATCATTATCTTAATGAATGTGCAAAATATACAAACAGCATGTGTACCTCAATTACTACTAATAAATGTTTTCAAAGAAAATGCTACCAATTATGATTTCTCATAAGGCTTTCACTCTTCTGGGTTATTTCCTTCTGTCTGATATTCTGAAGAGGGTAAGAGAAAATAGCAGAGGGCTCAAGATCACATACAGTGTGATTCTATTTACATGATATACAAAAATGCAACATTAATCTGCACTATTAGAAGTCAGAATCTGGTTTAGAAGGATGGCAAAAAATGGAAGGGGGCACAGAAAAGGCTTCTAGGGTTCTCATAATGTTCTTTTTCTTGATCTGGTTGCTGATTCCTGGGTATGCCTAATTCATCAAGTTGTCATAATAAATACACATTTGGGGGGCGCCTGGGTGGCTCAGGTGGTTAAGAGTCCAACTTTTGCTTAGGTCATGATCTCACGGTTCGTGGGTTCGATCCCCGCGTCGGGCTCTGTGCTGACTGCCAGCTCAGAGCCTGGAGACTGTTTTAGTCTGTGAGTCACTCTCTCTCTGACCCTCCCCTGCTCACGCTGTCTCTCTCTCTGTCTCCTAGAAATAAATAAAATAAATAAACAAATAAATACACATTTGATATATATGCTATACTTTAATTTTAAAGTTTTTTTTTTACTTTTTAATGTTTATTTATTTATTTTGAGAGAGAGAGCATGCATGGACAGGGGAGACACACAGAAAGAGAAAGAGAGAGAGAGAGAGAGAGAGAGAATCCCAAACAGGCTCCATGTTCAGCATGGAGCTGGATGTGGGGCTTGATCCCATGACAGAAAGATAATGATCTGAGCCAGTATCAAGAGTTGGATGCTCAACCAACTGAGCCATGCAGGTGCCCCCAATTAAAATAATTTTTTTAATAAATTATATTCTAGGGTCCCCTGGGTGGCTCAGTCGGTTAAGTATCTCACTCATGATTTCGGCTTAGGTCATGACCTCACGGCTCATAAGTTTGAGCCCCATGTCAGGCTCTGCACTGACACTGTGGAGCCTGCTTAGGATTCTCTCTCTCCCTCTCTCTCTGCCCTTCTCGCACTCTCTCTCAAAATACATCAATAAACTTAAAAAAATGAATTATATTCTTCTACCCCAGCAGTATCAGAAAATATAATTTTAAAAAGATATTATTCACATCTATTAGACTGGCTAATTAAAAACAATTTTTGACCGTATCATGACCTCACAACATACATGAGGATGTGAAGTGCCTGAAAGTTATTCATTGCATCTGGGAATACAAAACAATATAGTTAGGCAATTTCTTATAAAATCATATGCATATTATGACTCAACAATCTCACCCCTGGGTATATAAACTATCTAAATAAAAACTTATGTTTAGATGAAACCCTGTACACAAACACTATAACATTATTCATAATCACCCCAAACCAGAAGCAAGTGAATGCATAAACAAACTGTGGTATATCTATACAATGGAATACTCCTCAGTAATAAAAAGGAACAAACTATTGATACACACAACACAGATAAACCCCAAATGCATTAGGTGAAAAAAGCCCGTCTCAAAAGGTTATTTACTATTATTGCATTTATGTGACATTTTGGAGAAGGCAAAATTATAGGGAAGGAGAACAGATCAATTAGGAGTCAGGAATACAGGGACAGTCTGACTACAAAGAGCAGCATGACGGAAGTTTTTTGGGTAATGGATATGGTTCTGTGTCATGATTATGGTGATAGTTATACAAATCTATGCACATGTTAAAAATTCATATAACCGTGAACTGAAAAAATTAAAATTTACTGTATATAAATAAAAAATTAAAATTGAAAAAAATCTTACTAATTTCAACAAAGATATCAAGTGCCTTGTAATAAATATAACAAAAAAGAAGTCAGCCCATTAGAGAAAAATTAATAACAATAAGTCCTTATTGAAAGACAGAGAATATCTAAATTAATGGAAAGATATACTAGGGGCACCTGGGTGGCTCGGCCAATTAAGTGCTCGACTTCTGCTCAGGTCATGACCTCATGGTTTGTGAGTTCATGTTCTGCATCAGGCTCTGTGCTGACACCTCAGAGCCTGGAGCCTGCTTCAGATGCTATGTCTCCCTCCTTTTCTCTGCCCCTCCCCCACTCATGCTCTGTCTCTTTCTCCCAAAAATAAACATTAAAAAACATTTTTTTAAAGGAAGAAAGACATACTAAATGATTCAGAAGACTCAGTATGATACAAATGGTAGATGTCACCAAACTGATCTAAAGAACTGATATCTTTCTCATAAAAATACCAGTAGTTTGGGGGTTTCTTAAGTAACTTGACAAAATGATTCTAAAATCTATATGACAGAGAAATGGGTCAAAAATAGCCAACTCACTTTTGAATAAGATGAACATGGTAAATACACCCATTCTAGTTGAAAATAAAACATATTATAAAGCTATAGTAACTAAGACTGAATATTGGTGCACTGCTAAATAAATAGTCCAATGGAATAATATAGTAAGTTCCAAACAGACCTCACATACATAAACCTGAATTATCAGGAAATGAGATTGGGGCACCTGTGTGACTCAGATGGCTGAGTGCCTGACTCTTGATTTTGTTTCAGGTCATGATCACATGGTTCATGGGTACAATCCCTGCATTGGGCTCTGCACTGACAGAGTAGGGCCTGCTTGGGATTCTCTCCCTCCCTCTCTCTCTGCCCCTCCCCCACTCATGCCTCCCTCTCTTTCCATCTCTCTGTCTCTGTCTCTGTCTCTCCCTCTCCCTCAAAAGAAATACAAGAAAATTTTTAAAAATAGAAAGAAAGAAAACGGGATTGTATATCAGAAGAAAAAGGGTAGATATTCAATAAATGGGGTAAGGGCAATAAATTTGGATCTTTAACAGTCATGACAGCCAAAGGTCTTAGAATAGACAAAACTAGTCTGTAAAAGAAGCAAAAGTTAGACGCCTTACACTACCACACTGAAAATCTTAATTTAAAGCTACAATAATCAAGAAAGTATTATATTGGTGTTAAGATAGACAAATAGATCAATGGAACAAAATAGAATCCGGAAATAGATGCACACACAAGTATGGTCAATTGATTTTTGACAAAGCTGAAAAGGCAATTTGGTAAATAAAGAACAGTCTTTTATACAAAGGGTACAGGAACAATTGGATATCCATATGCAAAAAAAGAAATAAACTTCAATTCATGTTTTTGCATCATATACAAAAGTTAACTCGAAACAGATCACAGACCTAAACATAAAATCTAAAACTATGAATCTTTTAGGAAAAAAATATAGGATAAAACTTTTGTGACTTTAAGTTAGGCAATAGTCTATTAATATATGACACCAAATGCACAATATATAGAACAAATTGATAAATTGGACTTTATCAAAATTAAAAACTTATATTCCTTGAAAGATCTTCTTGATGGAATTGAAAAGATAAGCCACAGAGTAGAACAAAATTTTTGCAAATCACATAAGGGGTTTGTATCCATATATTAACAACTCTCAAAACTACATAATAAGAATATAAAAAGCCCAATTAAAATATGGACACAGTATTTAAACAAACACTTTACAAAATAAGATACACAGATGTAGATAAAAGGATTTTCACCATTACTGTCCATTAGGGACATGGAGATTAAAACCACAATAAGATGCCAATACACATCTATTAAAATATCTAAAAGTTGTTAAACTGACCATGTCATGTGTTGGCAAGGATGTGGAGAACTGGAATGTTCATATAATGCTGCAATGGAGGTAAAGTGGCACATCTACTTTGGAAAATACGTTCAACAATTGCTTTAACTTAAACCCACACATCTTCCATATGATCAAGGCATTCCACTCCCAGATATTACCCAGAATAAATAAAAGCATATAGCCAAGCAAAAACATATACATAAATGTTCATGGCATCTTTATGTGTAATAGTGAAGAACTGCTAACAACCCAAGTGTGCATTAGCAGTTGAATGGATAAATAATTTGTGCTAAATACATACGAATGAACATACATACGAATGAACACTACTCGACCATAAAATGGTATGAACTGTTGTTATACAACATGACATGGATAAATCTTAAAATTATTACACTGAACAGTACCTGGGGGTCCAACTTCGGCTCAGGTCACGATCTCACAGCTTGTGAGTTCAAGCCACACGTCGGGCTCTGTGCTGACAGCTCAGAGCGTGAAGTCTGCTTCAGATTCTGTGTCTCTATCTCTCTCTTCCCCTCCCTTGCTCACACTCTGTCTCTCTCTCTCTCAAAAATAAATAAGCATTAAAAAAAAATTTTAATGATTACACTGAGTGAAACAGTCCCAACAAAAAGGAGTCCATATTGTATGATTCCATTTGTGAAAATGCTTAGAAAATACAAACTAATCTACAGTCACAGAAAGCAGATCACTGCTTGCCTGGGAATAGGACAGTCTGGGATAAGGTTGGTAGGATGGATTATAAAAGTGCACAGGGAATTTAAGGGAGGGGTGAAAATGTTCATTATCTTTATTGTACTTATGGTTTCTCACATCTGCATATGTTGAAATTTACTATATGTTACTCTATATTAGTTTTCTATTGCTGCATAATAAATTATCAGAAATCTAGTAGCTACAACAATGCAAATTCATTATCTCACCATTTCCATGGGTCAGAAGTCCAAACACAGTTAACTGGGTCAGGGTCTCACCAGGCTGTGTATTTTACACCACTCAAATGAGTAAAGAATTATCAGCATGAAGAATGATGATGAGTACTGAACATGTAGTTAATTGTAGAACTGACACTAAGGAATGAAGGAAGAGAGTGTACTGTATAATGCTTCTATATTTGAGTGAGGCAGTAAGTTATAAAAAATTGGGTAAAATGTGCAGAACATATTCAAAAAAACACTTCAACAGTTCTCAGTTACTTTAAATCATAGTGATTTTAGGGGCACCTGGGTGGCTCAGTCGATTAAGCGAATGACTTCAGCTCAGGTCATGATCTCACAGTTCGTGGGTTTGAGTCCCATGTCGGGCTCTGTGCTGACTGCCAGCTCAGAGCCTGGAGCCTGTTTCAGATTCTGTATCTCCCTCTCTCTCTGACCCTCCCTTACTCATGCTGTCTCCCGCGTGCTCACTCTTCCCCACCCCCTCAGAAATAAATAAAACATTTTTTAAAATTTTAATAATAAATAAATAAATCATAATGATTTTAGTATGGCTATTTCAAGACTAACGTTTGTAACATGGAATAAAGTAATAGCACAAATATGGAAAATTTTAATTGTATTATCTACTGTGTTCATGAGAACCAGGATTCTTAAAAGGAGAAAGTGGTTGTAGTTTAAGTATAAACAAACAAACATAACCCATGCTTTTTTGGTCAATTAATTTATAACAAAGGAGCCAAGAATATACAATGGAGAAAAGACAGTCTCTTCAATAAATGGTCTGGGGAAAACCAGACAGCTACTTGCAAAAAAAAGGCAAGGGGGAGGGTAGACTAGGTCACTACCTTACACCATACACAAAAGTCAACTCAAAATGGATCAGCGACTTGAACAAAACACCTGAAAACTTAAAACTGGAAGAAAACCCAGATGGTAAGTCTCCTTGATATCAGTCGGGTATTCAGGTCCTTTCCACTGAGCCCAGTTACCTCCTCAAACAAAGTGATACTTAGGCTTTGTATAACAATGACAACACAGTCTCAACTCCCCATCTCCAGGAGGGAATTCTTGGGAGGTGTAGGGGGGTGGGAAGGGAGGAGAGGAAGCATCTGTACATCTCCCTGAAACAGTATTTTTCAGGCTTTAGGCAATCTTAATCTAAATTTAGAGAGAAAGGGAGTGCCTGGCTGACTCAGCTGGTAGAATATGTGACTCTTGGTTTCGAGGTCATGAGTTCAAGCCCCAGTCTGGGAGTAGAGATAAATGAATGAATGAATGAATGAATGAATGAATGAATGAACGAACGAACAAATAAGACAGATAGATGATAGATAGATAGATAGATAGATAGATAGATAGATAGATAGATAGATAAAATGTAGAGTGGAAAATAATCTCCAGCTCTGCAAAGACAAAGTTCAACCAGTACGTACAATTTATATTATAAAACAAAATGCTTGTGCCTCAGTCTGAAGGTACTGCCCTTTGGTTCCTTCACTGGATTTCAGTGCTTCTCTAAGAATGATGGGAGATTATCACTCACCCTATTTTGGCACCAGAAACCCCTGGGTGAAAGGGAAGATCTGCCACAAAGGCAAATTCCTGTATTGCCACTGAAGATAAAAAATAATCACTCCTCCCCAAATGGAAAGTTTTCCGACGTCACCACGTTAAGGTCCAGAAGCAGGAAGCACTCAACATTTTAGAATAAGGCAACCCACGGCTTTCAATGAACAAATACAGTTTGGTCACATAGGTTTGCCAAACTGCCATGTGGTTTTTGAGTTCCTGATACCTCGAATGTCCCTGAGCAAGGTTTTAAAACAGAAATTCTTTCTTTAAAATGCCAAGATTCCATGGGAACATTATCCTCTATTTCAAAAATAAAGTTTAAAGCTATTCAGAAATAAAATATCAATCAGTCAGGGCTGAAACTGCAGGAAGAACCGAGGCTTCTGCCTGCCTTTAGAAATCGATGTCATTCCAGAAGGTAAGGGCTCTGAAACCAGATTCACAGCTCACAGATATATGTGATAGAGTTTGAAGCTCTTTCGCAGAGACAACTCTTAGAGGGCCCTCTAAGACATAGGCATTTAGAAAACATTCTATATTAAAAAGTATGCTCTTGGGGAGCCTGGGTGGCTTAGTCGGTTAAGCGTCCGACTTTCGCTTAGGTCATGATCTCGCGGTTCGTGGGTTCGAGCCCCGCGTCGGGCTCTGTGCTGACTGCCGGCTCAGAGCCTGGAGCCTGTTTCAGAGTCTGTGACTCCCTCTCTCTCTGACCCTCCCCTGCTCACGCTGTCTCTCTCTCTCTCTCCTAGAAATAAATAAAACATAAAAAAAAGTAGGCTCTTAAGTCCCTCTTACCCTCTAGCAGAACAGAACATTTCAAAGTACTGTCCTGTTAATTAGCTTACTTAACCTTCACTAATTTATTCTAACCAGTAGCATTGTTCCTTGTTCAGCTAAGAAAAGAAACTTAATTTCTTTAGTCCCATTTGCTTCTATTCCTCCTTCCTTCCATTTCACAAATTTGGTCCAGGGCTGAGGGTGTGTTCAGTAAGTAGATGCCCACAGACAATTTAAGGGCTGTGATTCACATAAGAACAAAACATTTCTCTCTCTCTCTCTCAAAAATAAATAAAACATTTTTTAATCTAAAAAAAAGAACAAAAAAATGTTTTCCTCATTAGACTGCCATCAGAAAAATTCCAGGGGCACCTGAGGGGCTCAGTTGGTTAAGCCTCTGGCTCTTGGTTTCACCTCAGGTCATGATCTCGCAGTTTTAGGAGTTCAAGCCCCCAAGTCATGCTCTGCACTGGCAGCACAAGCCTGCTTGGGACTCTCTGTCTCTCAGTCTCGCTCTCTGTCCCTCCGCCACTTGCACTGTCTCTGTTTCTCTCAAATAAACTTAAAAAAGAAATTCCGAGGCACCTGGGTGGCTCAGTTGGTTAGGCATCCAACTTCGGCTCAGGTCATGATCTCCCAGTCTGTGGCTTCAAGCCCCACACAGGGCTCTGTGCTGACAGCTCAGAGCCTGGAGCCTGCTTTGGATTGTGTCTCCCTCTCTCTCTGCCCCTCCCCCACTCACACTCTGTCTCTTTGCATCTCTCAAAAATGAAAAACTGTTAAAAAAAAAAAACTTTTTTAAAAATTTCCAAACCAAAGGGAGACATGGAAGTGAATATTTACAGAGTTAACTTCTCGGAATGACAAATGTATAAGAACTTTACCTCTTTGCAATTTAAGCTAGAATCGGAATACTCCTATCCTAGGGGTAGATTGAGAAAAAGAACACTTCTTTGTCAAATATTACATGTGTAACTGCACTTCATAGGCTTTATCTCGGTGAATCCCCCATGAACATTATTATCCTCATTTTGTATATGAGGATAAAAAACATTCCCACATCCATAAATCTGGAATGTGAAAGTGCACACATCAAAGCCAGACCTATAATGCTCGCTTCGGCAGCACATATACTAAAATTAGAATGATACAAAGCCAGACCTATAGATTATAATGTTAAAGATAATTGCATCTCACTGATAAAACCTGTGTTCCATAATCTGTAGCCACATTCTTGGTCACTAAAGAGACCCTGAGGATTACTCTTCTCTGCTGCAACTAAAATCACATCATCTAATAATTCCAAGTTATTGAAAAGGGTCCAGATAAACTTCACTAACTAAAAATACAATGGGCGAAAAACCTATTTGCCTGTCTCTTAAATTTTGTGTGCATGCTTGGTTTAAAAACAGTCTCATCAAGGGGCACCTGGGTGACTCAGTCAGTTAAGCATCTGACTCTTGATTTCTTCTCAGGTCACGATCCCACGGTTTATGAGATAGAGCCCTGAGTCAGGATCTGCGCTGACTATGTGGTACCTGCTTGGCTGCTTGGAATTCTCTCTCTCCCTCTCTCTCTCTGCTCTTCCCCTGCTCGCTCACTTTCTCTCAAAATAAATAAAATAAACTTTAAAAAACAAATAATTGAAAATAGTCTCTTCAAGACAAATTTAAAGAAGTGTGTCCATGCAGCCTTTGGTTCAGCACAATTATCAGGCTTTTTTTTTTTTTACTTTCTTCCAACCTTTAGAAGGTTTTTATAGCTATTTTTAAGAAATGAAAAAAAAAAGTCACACAACAATTTTTCTTCCCAAAATGAAACTTTTACTTTTGAATCCAGGACAGTTGAACAAGAAACTTTTTCTTGGAGAAAAAAATCTGAAAAAGAAAATATATCATATTTAAGCAAACTGAATAAGGGAAGTGGTGATTAAGTGAAATAGAGACAAGGGTCATGTAAGGTCCCACTTCACCTCTGGATAACCTCACTTTCTCATCCTTAATGGAGTCATGCCTAGGATGTGACAGGGTTGTTATGACAAGTGATTCCTGAAGTCATTTGTATACAACCGACACCACAACCCCAGAAGAATTTGCTCACTCTCTCACGGGCACGCGCACACACACACACACACACACACACACAGAGTTTTATATATACTTCTCATAATACAGTCCAAGGTAGTCTCTTATTGCTTACTAGAGGCATTATTATTTAAGGATATTTCTTTTTTTTTCTTTTTTTTAATGTTTTACTTATTTCAGAGAGAGAGAGGCAACGTGAGCAGGGGAGGGTCAGAGAGAGAGGGAGACACAGAATCTGAAGACAGGCTCCAGGCTCTCAGCTGTCAGCACATAGCCGGATGTGGGGCTCGAACCTGCGAACTGTGAGATCATGACCTCAGCCGAAGTCTGACGCTTAGCTGACTGAGCCAGCCAGGGGCCCCTATTTAAGGACATTTCAACTTCCACACAAGATCATATTATTTACCATGGCTTGCCACAATGACATTCCCCTCCCCCCTTTTTTTTAGTTTATTTATTTCTTGAGAGAGCGGATACACAGGGCAGAGAAAGAGAATCCCAATCAGGCTCCCCACCATTAGTGCAGATCTGGTCGCAGGGCTCAAACTCAGGAACTGTGAGATCATGACCTGAGATGAAACCAAGAGTCAGATCCTTAACTGAGCAAGCCACTCAGGTGTCCATTCTCACCCTTTTTTGCACTAGGGAACTATGATTCTAGCCTACCTATTTGTCATAGGAAAGACTTTGGGAATTTTTAGCCATCGCTTTTAACTTAGAGTCATTGATTGACTCATTTCTAGAATAACATTAGTCAGAAGAATGATGACATGGAGAAAGGAGGTGGAGGAGGAAAGAGGAGGAGAGTGAGGGAAAGCAAGGGAGAGGGAAAGGGGGAGAAATTAATAAATGGGTTGTTACTGCCATCTGGTGGCAAGGATACAAAAATACAGAAGAAAACATTCTGAGACGTCAAAATAGAATTAGTTTGGAAAAAGTATTGCTCTATAAAATATGCAAACATGTTGAATTCTAAAATGATTAGCAGATGTTCTATGTTAATTAGTTAACCCAGATCAGTTAGAACTTGATCTAACCCACATTTTTTTCTCAATATCTGGGAACACAAAAGTATTCTGAGTTTTCAGGCCTGAGGCCTAAGAACCATAGAAAAGGTATAATGATCATTGCATCCATTTCACCTCCCCATGAGACTCTACCCAAAAACTTTTAATCCAGGAGAACCAAAAAGACAACAGGTGTACTATGTAAGGGGTGTAGCTTTCAAAGGAGGCATCTCAATACCTGCGTACATCTATTAAGTTCTTATATTTCCTGGGAAGTTATCAATGTGATCAAATCAGGCAAAATTCAGCATACCAGGGGTGCCTGAGTAGCTAAGTGTTAAGCCTCTGACTTAAGTTCCCAGGTTATGATCTCACAGCTCATAAGCTGGAGCCCCACTTCAGGTGAGCCCCGCTTCTCTCTCTCTCTCTCTCTCTCTCTCTCTGTGTGTGTGTGTGTGTGTGTGTGCGCGCTTCATGGGATTCTCTCTGCCTCTCTGTCTCTCTCTCTCTTTGCCCCTCACTCACTTATGCACACTCTCTCTCAAAAATAATAATAATAATAAAATAAAAATTAAATTAAATAAGTTTTTTTTTTAATTCAGGATAGCATTGTGTAAATGGGGTAGATTTGCAGGGGGATTCCACAGTCACTGCTATCATAGCTAAACATTCAAAGCTTCTGTCATACACCAAGCTGTGTGGTATCCCACCTCACAGAGTGTTGAACTCTGTACAGGAAATCAAACTTTTATTATTTAAACACACAGTTTGTTTCTGCTTCTAATCTTTATACTTTCTTTTCTTTCCACCTATATTCCTTCCCACTCCATCTCAGGCAACTACATGGGTCCTTGCTAAACTTCAAAACTGACCACCGGGAACTTTGAAAAATGCTTCAACTGGGGCGCCTGGGTGGCTAAGTCGGTTGGGCGTCCGACTTTCGCTTAGGTCATGATCTCGCGGTTCGTGGGTTTGGGCCCCGTGTCGGGCTCTGTGCTGACTGCCAGCTCAGAGCCTGGAGCCTATTTCAGAGTCTGTGTCTCTCTCTCTCTCTGACCCTCCCCTGCTCACGCTGTTTCTCTCTCTCTGTTCTAGAAATAAATAAAAATATTTAAAAAAGAAAAAAGAAAAATGCTTCAAGGATTACCTACACGTGATTCTGATCACTAAAATCATCATTTTGCTTTTTATGCATCAGGCACGGTTTCAAACATTTATATATATATATAAATTATATATATTTCAAACATTTATATATATATATAAATTATATATAAATTATATATATAAAAATATATATATAAATGTTTATATATATATAAATTATATATATATTATATATAAATTATATATATATATAATTTCCAAATCCAGCAAAACTTGAGGAATTATTATCCCTATTTAAGAGTTGACAGATGTTGGCTCAGAGTAGTAAATAACTTAACCAAGTCTACACAGGCAGTGGGTGTAGAAATCAGCTTTCAAAGCAAGCTCAGTCGAAAGTAAAGATTAAACTTTACTTTCTTTCGTTTTAAACACTATCAGTTCCTTAGCACACCTACCCACATCCGCATATGTGCATACAAATGTGCATGCACATGCACAGCTTTGTATAACTAATACAGTTACACATTTGCATCTAATAATAGTAACAGTATATGTATGTATACTCAGACCATATATATGTATATATGTATACATGTACATATGTGTGTATATATATGGATATATATGTATACGTGTACATGTGTGTGTGTGTATATATATATATATTCATATATCACTATCCTGTGCAGTTGGATCCATTTCCCTCAACAGGGCATGAATGATTAGAAGTAATACCTGACATTTTCTTATAGCAACTCCAGAGAGCTCACATTAGCAAGTGGTAATGTCTCTTGATGAAGACTGTGGATTCTTAAGTCAATCAACATTCTACCACATACCAACTGTACAGTATTTTGAAAGATGCTTGGGGCATCTGGTTGGCTCAGTAAGTTAAGCATCTGACTCTTGATCTCAGTTCAGGTCTTGATTGCAGGGTTGTGAGTTCAAGTCCCACAGTGGGCTCTGAGCTGGGTGTAAAGACTACTTAAAAATAAAAATATAGATAAACAAAAAGATGTTTGACATTAGACCCTCAGTTTTGTAACTCCAAAACGTTGATAGGCCTTTTTGAAAATGAGGTAAAATATACCTGAAAAGAGCTTAACTAGCATTATGTCCACGGAGCCCTGCAGATTAAAAAAGATTTGAGAGGCATATTAGCCAATTGCAGTGTATGAGTCTTACTTAGAACCTGGTTCAAACCAAAATAATTTTGAGGGGCACCTGCCTGGCTCAGTCTGTAAACCATGTAACTCTTGATCTCCAAGTCGTAAGTTCAAGCTCCATGTTGGGTATAGAGCTTACTTTAAAAAACAAAAAAATTTTTTTTAAATACATTGACACTATGGGGAAAATGTGAACACCGATGATATTAAGGAATGCTTGTTAATATTTCAGGTGTGATAATGGTATTGAGGTTATGTCAAGAAGAGTTCCTATTTTTCAATAATACTGAAATGTTTATAAATAAAAACTGTGTCTATATATTGCTGCAAAATGATCTGGTGCATTGGAGGAGAGTAAGTAGGGGCCTAAGGGGAAAAGATATGAGTGTGAATTGGTGATTGCAACTGGTAGTGAGTATATGGCAAACAGTTGTACAGCTCTTTCTTGTTTTGTATGTATTTGAAATTTTCTATAATAAAAAGTAAAAATAAAATCTGAACTCTTACCATTAGCCACCAAGGACTTGTATAACCTGGGCCATGCCTGTTTTTCCAGTCTCATCTCACTACTCGCTCCTCACTGGTTTTGTGCCAGCATCTCTGACCTTATTTCTTTTCTGTGAATACATCTCTGACCTTATTCCTTTTCTTTGTCCAGAGAGAAGGAAGCAGAGGAAATATTTGAACAGATAATGGCAGTGAATATCCCCAAAATTATGAAAAACTTTAATATAGACATAAGAAGCTAGAGAAAGAAATAATTTTCTATTTGTTCCTTTTCTACTAATTTCTATTATTCTGGGCCTGTGGCAGGCCCTCTATTCCACAGAGATCATGCACCCCAAGGCCAACTTAAATCAACAGTTGACCACAGAGTTGAGTTTCAAACAAGAAAATGTCCTCAGTCCTACCTTGACTGATATGTGCACACTCTGAGTGACTCCAGACACCAGCATTAACAAGCACCAGGGTTGAGGTTCATAGCCATTACAGGTGATGCCTTTAAAGGTAGTGTATGCCAGGATGATGGATGAACAATAGCTCTTTCCCATTTAATTCATTGTGGAAATGAGAATAGAATATAATGCTAACAAAATTTTAGAGGTCTTCTAAAGGCACTGTGTTCTCCAGTGGTTTTTATTGCCATACAACTGAACTGAGGTAGAGTGATGGGGGAGGCTGCCTTCAATGGGGCTATGCGGGACACTCAAGGGTGAAGAGGCAAGAATGCTTCAATCAAGTAGAAAAGGACAAACAAGCAGGAATGGGGAGAACTATAAATTTGGGATATTGCTTGTCCCCAAGGATTCCTTCATAATGACACAAACCGAATTCTACTTCTGTGTTCAGGGCCAGGTGTAGAAATCTGGCCATAAAGTAAACAGGGTAAGACAAAGGGCACATTGCAACGAGGAAGGTGAATGAACACGGATAGTTATATAATTCTGCAGCTGCTCCACACACCTTGGCAGGAGCTGATAGTTCCAAAACCCAAGAATAGCTCCACGTGTGATCTGTGGCTGGGAGGGAGAATGTACCAGGCATGCTGGGAGAGCACTCATGGGAAAGTGATGAGCGAAGAAACCATTTCCCTTGCTAGAATGAGGTCAGAGAACCTTAGAGTGAAGAGATGAGAGGATGCAGAGATCAAAGATGGCCACCATTGTGCTGCATTAAAAAAGCAAAGGGGGGTGGCGCCTGGCTGGCTCAGTCAGAAGAGCATGTGACTCTTGATCTTGGAGTCATGATTTCGAGCCCCATGTTGGGTGTAGAGATTACTAAAAAAATAAACTTTAAAATTTTCTAAAAAAGCAGGGGGCTGTTAACATCATACACCATTCATCTCATTTATCCCAAAAGCTACATTCCTGTTTGCCAATCTTCGTGCTTGTCACAGGGGTCACGATGTTGAACAAAACAAACAAAACAGGCATGTTTTCTGGGCATAGATAAGGTGTCTCTTTCTCTATCATGAAGTTGGTTGTCCAGGGATATACGCTGAAAAGCCAGGCAAAAGATTTTCCTAGCTTCTTTCACCAACAATTTTTCTCCTCAAACCCCCATGCACCACATTGCAAAGTTGACAGAGTCTGTAAAAGATTAGTGTACAAGAACTAAGGATGGAGACAGGGTTCTCCAGAGGCCAGAACTTGAGTTTACTCTGCAGAATTTGTGCTATTATGGAGATGCAAAAAATTAAATCCTCAAAACCTGAGTTCTCTAAACAGACAAAATAGCTCAATAAACCGCCCGTATCCACTTTGCCATCAATTTCACTCAGAGATGGACAAGTCAAGGTTCGGATCATCTGTTTCTCTTTTGTCTAAGGTAGAAGATCATTTATATTATGAGAAAATGGCAATATCAAAGGATGACCTCCATTAAGTCTGCTCTATTCCATACATATAAATTAAGGCATAAAAAGTAAGTTGGCTCATAGAAACTGAGAAGTTTTATCTGTGCAAATCTGGCATCAAAATTAAAGGAACTTTTAAAAATAGCTTCACTTAACAGAAAGGCACAATTCCAGGTACCATGAAATGATCAGATTATGAATGTTATACCAGAACATATCTTTTTTAAAACTCATCTTTCTAAAGTTAATGAATAATCAAGATACTAAAACAGAAAAGAGACTTATCAAATATAAAACCAGAAAACTTAAAATATAAAACTATGAAAATATATAAAATTATGTGTTATCAAAACATATAGATTTTTCTTCTATAATTGTTTTATTTTTTGACTAGGTAATAAATGTCCTTTGTTAAAAGAAAAAGTAAATAGTAGAAAAGTGAGTGTCCTCCCCACTCTCTGTCACCCAGGTCCCATTATCAGAGGTAACCACCGAAGCCAGTTGCTTGAGTGTCTTTGGGAAATCTGCAATGCGTGGGTGAGTCAGACTGATATCAGCATATGTATTCTTACTGCTGTTCTAACAGCTGGCCCCACTAGACACAAGCACGTGCATGCTTGCACATGTGTATAGCCATGTTTCACAATTACAGCACACTCTCATATCAATTGATTTATTTATGCCATTTATGTGTGAAATTTTCTGTGTTCATTCATATAAAGCTAGCTTGTCCTTTCAGACACTGAATGATATTCCATTATGTAGAAATGTAATACTTTATTTAAACAGTCCTCTATTGATGTACATCCTGGTTGTATCTAAATTTTTGCACCACCTTTGTACTTAATGGAAAGGGAAATGCTATCTGAAATGATATTCACGTTTTACACTTATACCACCTTGCCCTCCAAAACATGAACCAACCTCCCTCTTACCAGTAATATACTAGGTCCCTGTGCCGTCACCAACACACTGTAACATCAAGTTCTTTATATCTCACATTCCAGAATGTGAAAAGCGCCTTGTCATTGTAACCTTAATTTTACTTCTCTTTCTTGGAGGATATCTAGCATTTTTAAAAGAGTACAAATAAGAGTTTAGAATCATAAAATTTTGTCACTATTTCCTTGAAACTGTCCATCAGTGAGTTACTAAACTGTAGTCTGGGCCTTTGTCTGAGAGATGATTTAGTGAAAGCTCCTTGTTTATCAGATAAAGCAAACAAAATGTAGCCAGGTGAGGTGGGCAGAGCCAGGCAGTGACTGAAACGTGGGGTCTTGTCCAACTTATGGCCTGATGGTCTTCTGTACTGTTATACTCTTGTTTCATTTTATTCTTTATTTTGATGTTTTATTTGAGAGAAAGAGCTTGAGCAGGGGAGAGATACAGAGGGTAAGACAAAGAAAGAGAGAGAGAGAGAATCGTAAGCAGGCTCCACGCTCAACACAGAACCCCACATGGGGCTCAGTCCCAAGACCTGAGATCATGACCTGAGTCAAAACTAAGAATTCTACACTCAACTGACTGACTGAGCCACCCAGGCCCCCATGCTTTCTCTTTTAAAAGTGAATTTTATATCCTGTTTTCCCATTTCACAACTTGTCATAGCTCTACATCTCTATCAGGATTCACAATGTTCTAAATTTTGTAACATTGTTGAACACACAACACTAAAAATCAATGGTTGGGGTGCCTGAGTGGCTCAGTGGGTTAAGTGCCAACTCTTGATTTTGGCTTTGGTCACAACTTATGGTTTGTGCGATCAAGCCCCTCAGGCTCTGTGCTGACAGTGCAGAGATTGCTTGGGATTCTCTCTTGCTCAGCCTCTCCTCTACTCTTTCTCCCATGCTTGTTCACATGTGCACTCTCTCTTTCTCAAAAATAAATAAATAAACTTTAAAAAAATTATCTCTCTCCCTCTGCCCTTCACCCACTAACACTAGTAAAATTTTAGTTAGATGTATAAAAAAGCAATAAAAAATAAACAATAGTAAAAAATTAATCATGTATAATATTCCATTTCACTCCATGATAGAAAGTCAGATATGTCTCTGTATGAAGTCAAAGTGAGAAAATAATTTTAAATATTCAGACTATTGGGGCACCTGGGTGGCTCAGTCAGTTAAACGTATGACTCTTGGTTTTGACTCAGGTCATGATCCAGGGTCATAGGTTCGAGCCCCAAGTGGGGCCTTCTGCTGAGCCATGGAGCCTGCTTGAGATTCTCTCTCTTCTTCTCTCTTTGCCCCTTCCCCACTAGTTCTCTCCCCCACCTCTCTCACTCCCTCTTCCTCTCTCTCTTTCTCAAAATAAATAAATAAACATTAAAAAAATAAAACATTCAAACTCACAATCACCTTTCTTGGGAATATGAATAAAATGGAGGATGGACAGTAAAACAGCGTCACTAGTTCAGCTTTTTAGTGTCCCATTATGAGCTATGTTTATCAGACAGAAGATTTTAAAGCTAAGTAAAAGATTTTACCATGTACAAAGGGCTTTTTCTTACATGATCCACTTGAGTTTCACAACATCTCTGTGAGGTGCTAGATATTATCATCTCATTTTATAGTTGATAAAACTGTATACTCCAAAATGTACATGAAATGACAACAAAAAATAATTTTACAGAAATTGAGCAGTCAAAAAAGCAATACAAGGGGCGCCTGGGTGGCTCAGTCGGTTAAGCGTCCGACTTTGGCTCAGGTCATGATCTCATGGTTCGTGGGTTCGAGCCCCGCGTCGGGCTCTGTGCTGACAGCCAGCTCAGAGCCTGGAGCCTGTTTCAGATTCTGCGTCTCCTTCTCTCTCTGACTCTCCCCTGCTCACGCTGTCTCTCTCTCTCAGAAATAAACATTTTTAAAAAAAAAAGCAATACAAGCTTAAATATATTGCGGTTCTGAAAAAGACATAACAACAGAACAAATCATCACTTCACACTACATTTAATTTTCTCCCAACTTATACTTTTTGAATTGTCACCCTCTCTTCTTACATAACTTTCCATTTTTTTCCTCTCCATGAATTCAAGCCAGACCTTCTCATGACTAATCTGTTTGCTAAACACTGCAAAATTTTCTAAATCTTATCTTCAATGTTCATATCATTTCCTCTGAAGATGAAATAACTATGTTAATAATCTTCCTCAAAGTGGTCAATACAGATGACCTTCTTAACTAATTTTCTTTTTCAATGTCTATGAACTGATGATGCTAATTTTCAGACTCCATCTACCCAGCCTTGTCCCCAGATAAAGTTCCTCTGCACTCATCAGCCATCACCCATCACCATGAGCCAGACACTGCAACAAACTCTCCTTCCATCATCACAGTCGTGTTTTGTTTTAAATAGATGATCATAGAAGTCATCTTTTTAGGACACTTCTGATCATTGAATGTTTGTAGTGTTTGGACTCAGTTATGAACTTTAAAGTGGCAGGGGGGCGGGGCAGTGGAGATAATGATGAAGATTCCTATATAAAAATAGTAATAATACCCAGACAGAGATTTAAAGATCCTTTGCATCCAAAGCTGATGTCCAAACATGGTCAGGCTGGCCAAGTAGTCCTGAGTTTCCCAGAATACATCTGGGAGCAGCATCTCTGCAGTAACTATGACAACAAACGTGCTAACAGAGACCTCAGTTCCTGAAAGCCCAACTGCCCTAAAGCCCGAATGCCGTGTTGCTTTATGCCTTTCTCCACTCTCAGCTTTTGGCTTCTCTCTGTGCCTGTACCTGCCTCAGTTACACCTTCACCATTAGTGCCTCTGATTTGTTGAGCTTTTAAAAAGCCTCTGATTTGTTGGCAGTGTTTAAAAGGTGGTATGAGATCTAGACTGTGCAAAATAAGAACCTGAGGACAGCAACAAAAGTGAGCCTTACGGGTTTAAAGGACATTCACTCTGCTGATAGAGTAGCCATCTCCCTTATGCACAAGGACATGAATGGGGTGCCTGGTGGCTCAATTGGTTAAGTGTCTCACCAGCTCAGGTCATGATCTTGTGGTCTGTGAGTTCAAGCCCTGTGTCAGGCTCTGTGCTGACAGCTTGGATTCTGCTTTGGATTCTATGTCTCCCTCTTTCTCTACCCCCCACCCCACTTGCTCTCTCTCAAAAATAAATAAAAACATTATATATATGTATGTATACACAAGGACATGGCAAAATATTGTACTTTCAGTTTGATTGATTGTTTGGTTTTTTTTATTTTGTTTTTGTTTTTGTTTTTGTTTTTGTCATTGAGTTTGGGGAAGAGGATAGGAGTCGGTGTTTAAAGACATCACCTAATCATTCCTTTGCATAAACAGGGAACAGAAAACACAACTCTCTTTCGTGTTAGATGTTAAAATTCTCTGGGCATAGAGTGAAGAAAAGTCCTCTTTTGCGCTAAACAAAATATTGCCTGTGTTAGCTGCCTGTATATGGTTCCTGGAAAAGATGTCAACCCCAAAGTCTTTGAAAACCATTAACAACAGGCTTCTTACATCATAACTGCTTCATAGCCGCTGCTTTAGCACTTCCTCCCTGGTGCTCCCCAGTCAATGATCCCCGGCTTTGGCCTTGCAGAAGCTATTATTTTAAAAATCCAAGGAACCTGGACTAAGATCTCAAATGAATTCCTTAATAAAAGCTAATTTAAACATCCAAACCATTGTACTTATATTTATTATTATCATAGTTTCTATAAATAACCACTATTTATTAAAAGCATACCATTTACTAGTGCCTTATACATAGTAGCTCTAATGTTGGCTATGTTCCAATTCATAGATGAATAAACTGAGATTTAGAAGGACTGAGCAGTTTATGGGCACCTGGCTAGCTCAGTCATTAAGCGTCTGACTTCAGCTCAGGTCATGATCTCACTGTTCATGAGCTCAAGTCCCACACTGGGTGAGCTTAAGCCTTGCTCTGGTGAACACGGGCCCCACTTTGGGTAACCCCATCTCTCTCTCTCTCTCCCCCTCACTCACTTGCACCCTCTCTCTCAAAAAAAAAAATTTTAGAAGGACTAAGCTATTTGTGTAAAACCACAAAGTTAGCAAGTGGCAGAATTCTGGTTGAAGCAGATCAGTTTCAGTCTAAAACTCATCTACTCAGCACTCTGTTTTCTACTGAGAAGATAAGAAAAACATCAGCAATTTTAAATTTATTAAGAGTGACAATAAATGAAAAATAGATTAACAGAAAAATATGAATCATCGGCACTGCTGCTACATATTCCTATTCCCTTAGCTTCCAGTCATGATTGATTTGATGGAGAGGATAGAAAGAGATAAATGCCGTCAATAAAATAAAGAAAATGTTGGGAATTCTAATTTACCCTTGTGATCAGCATTTCTAGCAAGCCTCCAGTAGGTGGAAGTGTTTAAAAACATTACTGAGCCACAACTTGACTGCGGCTATTGTTGCAGAGATTGGTGTCAAACAAAAGTCCTTAAACGTTGGCCCATACTTGCATTTCCATATTTTATTTGTTGTCCTTAGAAAACTTCAGAAGCTAAAGCATTACCATTTCCAGATAATTGTTTAATTTGGGGTTCACCATTCACCTTGTAGAAAAGAACATGGCTTTAATAAACTACAGTAAATTTAGTTACTCTTATTTGGGTAATTTGGTGTAAGGCTCTTGAAACTTTTCCAAATACCATTCTGTTCCTGAAATTTTATATGCTACACAGTGGTATTTATTTATTTAGTAATTGTATGATTAACATACAGTGTTATATTAGTTTCAAGTGTTCAATATTATGATTCAATATTTCTATACATTGCTCTGTGCTCATCACCATAACTGTACCCTTTATCCCCTTATTCATTTCACCCATCCCCACATCCACCTCTTTTCTGTCAACCACCATTTTGTTCTCTGTATTAAGAGTCTGTTTTTTTCCACACTGAGATACCACCTCACGCCAGTCAGAGTGGCTAAAATGAGCAAATCAGAGAACTCTAGATGCTGGTGAGGATGTGGAGAAACGGGCACCCTCCTGCACTGTTGGTGGGAATGTAAACTGGTACAGCCCCTCTGGAAAACAGTGTGGAGGTTCCTAAGGAAACTAACAATAGAACTCCCCTATGACCCAGCAATAGCACTGCTAGGAATTTGCCCAAGGGATACAGAAATGCTGAGGCATAGGAGCACATGTACCCCAATGTTCATAGCAGCACTCTCCACAATAGCCAAAACATGGAAAGAGCCTAAGTGTCCATCAACAGATGAATGGATCAAGAAGATGTGGTTTATCTATACCATGGAATACTACATGGCAATGAGAAACAATGAAATCTGGCCATGTGTAGCAACATGGATGGACCTTGAGGGTGTTATGCTGAGCGAAATAAGTCAGGCAGAGAAGGACAAATATCATATGTTTGCACGTATAGGAGGATTAGGAGGAACTTGACGGAGGAACAAGGGGGAGAAGAAGGGCGGAAATGGTGGGGGAAAGGGAGAGAGGCAAACCATGAGAGACTCTTGAATGCTGACAAAAACTGAGGACTGATGGATGTGGGGGGAGGGGGGATGGGCATGGAGGAGGGCACTTGCGGGGATGAGCACTGAGTGTTATGTGGAAACTAATTTGACAATAAACTATTTGTAAAAATAAATAAATAAATAAATTTTTTAAAAAAAGAGTCTGGTTTTTTGTCTTTCTTTTCCTTTGTTGGTACATTTGTTTTATTTCTTAAGTTCCATTTGTGAGTGAAGTATTATGACATTTTTCTTTCTCTAACTGACTTATTTTACTTAGCATTATACCCTCTAGGTCCATCCATGTTGTTCCAAATGGCAAAATCTCATTCTTTCTTATGGCTAATAATCAACTGTAGTCCAATAAATAAAAAAACAAAAAAAAAGTATTCCAATAAGCACTGGGAATTTACCCAAAGTAAGCAAGAACATTAATTGAAAGGCTGCATGCCTCTGTATGTCTATTGCAGCATAATTTACAATAGCCAAGATATGAAGGCAACCTACGTGTCTATCCATAGATGAATGGATAAAAAAGATGTGGCGCGCACACACACACACACACGCACGTGTGCACAGTGCAATATTACTCAAAACGAAAGAATGAAATCTTGCCATTTGTGACAGTATGGATAGACTTAGAGGATATAATGCTAAGTGAAATAAGTCAGTCAGAGAAAAAGAAATCTCATATGATTTTACTCATATATGAAATTTAAAAAATAAAACAACTGAACAAAGAAAAAAGATACAACCAAACAAAAACAGACTCTTAACTGTAGAGTGCAAGATGCTGGTTACCAGAGGGAGGTGGGTGGGAGGATTGGGTGAAATAGGGAAAGGGGATTAAGAGGACACTTACCGTGATGGGTACGAGTATTACACAGAATTGCCAAATTGTTATACAGTATACCTGAAGCCAATATAACACTGGATGTCAGTTACACTTCAACTTGAAAAGAGGAAAAAAAGAAGTGGTATATACACCACAGAGTGGTATTTACATGACTATTATTTTGTATTGTGTCTCAAATTCCAAAGCAATGTGTGAAATACGGGGTCAGGCTCTGTTGACATTGTGCAAGATCATTAAGAACGCTTATGCTTTGCCTAGTAACGAAAGGAACCCTCACATTTCCCTAACAGTTCAGGCCTTTTACAAACTGCTGCACATTCAACATTTCTCATCACTCGGCAGCACTGATCCCTCAACACAGTCTAACAAACCCATTGCGTTTCTGTGCACATTGCTGTCCCACCCCCATGCTTTACTTACATTCTTCCTTAAAAAAAAAAATTCCTTGTTTCATTCTCTCTCAATCCATGTACCTACCTTGCTTCAAAACGCTCTTCAAAAAACATTCTTTCCTACTTCTACGCTCCTTTTTTGTATCTTCACTGTGCATTTTCTCAGAACTTATGAGATCAATATTTTCCATAATGTAGATTTTATATATGTTTTTTCTGCAATTTTTCAACTCAATATTTACTCAAAACACACTAAAAACCATTCTGAGATTGTTATGTATCCAAAGAGTCATCTTTGGCCAATTCCACTTCTCATATTAAATATCTTTAGAATTTGGGGCATTCGGGTGGCTCAGTCGGTTAAGTGTCCGACCTCAGCTCAGGTCATGATCCCGTGGTTCGTGAACTTGAGTCCCAAGTCAGGCTCTGTGCTGACACCTCAGAGCCTGGAGCCTGCTTCAGATTCTGTGTGTCCCTCTCTGCCCCACCCCACTTGCACCCTCTCTCTCTGTCTGTCAAAAATGAATAAATGTTTAAAAAAATTAAATATCTTTAGAATTTGCATTTCTTCCAGAATTGGGCATTCCTCCAAAGAGCAGAATTTATGTTTGCAAGCCACTTTGAATCAAAGTGCATAATACTCCAATCTTCCTTTTTATTTTATTGCTGTTTTTTGTACAAACTTGTGACTGCAATATAATATACATACAAAGAAGTGTGTAAGTCACAGCCATACTGAGGATAAAGTCTCACAAGGAAACATACCTGGGCAGCCAAAACCTAGATACAGTCTGAACATATCAGAACCAGGACCCCTTTTGTTTACAGTTCCTTTCACCACTACCCTGACTTCTATTTTTAAGTTCATTTATTTATTTTGAGAGAGACAGAGACACTGTGAGTGGGGGAGGGGCAGAGAGAGAAGGAGAGGCAATCCCAAGGGGGCTCTGCAATGCCAGCCCAGAGCCTGAGTTCCAGCTGTGGGATCATGACTTGAGCTGAAACCAAGACTTGGAAGCTTAACAAGCTGAGTCACCCAGGCACCCCATGACTTCTAACACCATAGATTCAGATCTAATTTTAAAATGTGTAAATCATATGGCATACTTGTAATAGAAACATAAATTCATGCAGAATAAACATAACAAGTGAGTGCACTTCATCTCTATGTGATTCTCCCAACAACCTTACAAGTTATGTCCTCTCATTTTCCTAATGTTTAGATAAGGAAAATTGAATATAACAGTGAAGGTGACATTTTAAGTCCACACAGACAGTTAATAGCAAAATTGATACTCATAATGTGATTTTCCTACTCCAAAGACCCACTTATTAATCACCAGGCTCTACTTAAAGAAAAATAAATTTCATAAATCAATATAATCAATGAGATGATATTTCATTCTTAAGCTGTTTTGGAAGGGAAAAGAAAATTAAGTTGATAATAAAAGTTGTGTCATAAACTTCTCCAAAGAGGACATCCAGATGGCCAACAGACACATGAAACGATGCTCAGCATCCCTCCTCATCAGGGAAATACAAATCAAAACCACACTGAGATACCACCTCACGCCAGTCAGAGTGGCTAAAATGAGCAAATCAGAGAACTCTAGATGCTGGCGAGGATGTGGAGAAACGGGCACCCTCCT